>NC_059425.1:110616129-110960296 GCF_021028975.2 Sphaerodactylus townsendi
TGGTAGGGTGGGGATTTGAGCAATGGTCTCCCAGATTCTAGTCTGGCAACTGTCCTATCCTGCCTTTAGTAGCTAAGCAACATCATCTTCCCTTTACCTAGTTTTCCTTCCAGAACAAAAATGACCCCATAAATAATGACCCAGTTGAATTGTAGCCATTATCTTAGCAAACTGTTTTGAATTTAATACCTGCAGTTATTAAACCAGTTCTTGTCAATAATTATATAGGCATTGGCACAAGCCATTAAAGAAGTTAAAGAGCAGCACCCTGACATGTCTGTAACCAGAGTAGTAGTGCACAAAGAAACAGAGATGGCAGAAGAAGGAGACTAAGGTAAGAGGCTCAATATAGCCCAAAAGGGTAACTGAGAATTTATCTTTCTGCATACATATTTGGAGGCACTGGAAGTTGATAGAGTCAACTGAAAATATACTTAAATTTACTCATGGTCAGAATGATAATCTTTTGTGATTCTACATGCAGTTTATCTCCTAATTTTTGAGTTGCAGTCATTTTGAGCATTTTTTTAAAGCAAAGAAAACAGCATAGGGAGAAAAATGACATGAAATGCAGAAAGAGAAGATATAGAACGATAGGGAGAAATGCAAGCTTTGGATGGGTGGAAGATGGGCTGTAGGTAGGATCTAATACACCACCTCCAGGACATAACTTGTGAAGAAATCAAAGTACAAGAGCCATACACCTTCATACAAAACATAGCTCCTGAATAATCAAAAGGCTCACTGATATTCCGGGAGGTGGGGCAGGAACATTCCTCTTTTTTTCCCCCAGCATTTTTTTCCTTTGACGTGAATAAAATGCTTTTAAAGACAAAGTTCTTACTCACTAAAATGACTGGCATGACAATGACCGGGGCCTTTTATTCTTTTTTCTTTTTACAATTTTTCAATTGGAAAAACTGGTAACTGGAAAAAATATCAAATAGGTTTCTGTATCTTTTTTTGGAATGCATGAAATGTTTTGAAATAGCATAGATGCTGTTATTCATAGTTCTTTCTTCCTTTATTATTGGATGTATGTATGTGTAATTCTACTTGCAGAAGAATAAGGCATTTATGCTTTTAGCATGTAATCAGCATATTTATGTTATTTAAGTTACAAATAATGACTTTTATGTTGTTAAAGCAACAGAATAGATTTAGGTTTAGTTATTGCATATATTTTGATTCCCTCTCAAAGTTTCCGTTTTTTCTGTGGGTTCAAAATTTCCAATATTTATATCTCTTTAGTAAGGGAAATATAATTCTCCTCTTGAATAACTCTGGAGGTAGAGAAATACAATTCCCTATGGCTCTGATTATACATTGCCATGAAAAACTGATTCCCATGATTCCAAACCTTGTAAGAAAATGTAAGTCTTACCCCCCGCCCCCCATTTTTAATGATAATGTACTAGATGGTATTTGTAATTAATTAAAAAGTGAGTAATTTTACAAGGGATTTTTCAGAGTGGAAACATCAAGTTCACCACACACATATTCCTTCTCCATAGTCTAAAGAGTGGAAATCAGTAGAACAGGGACATTGTTCTAGAAACAAGAAGTTTGATGTGCTTTTAAAGGCCAATGGGGAAATGGCATTATGACTGTGACCTGAAAAAATGTGGTTCTTGGAGAAGAAAAATTAAATACCATTTTAAGAGGTTAACAGGGTTTAAATAATACTTTACTACTTCCCTCTTTTAGAATTATGAAGAGTTACCTGCAAATGAGAAGAACTTTGACCATTCCAAGTTGGTATCTTTTTCACTGTTTCTCTAAATTCATGAAGGCTGGCAACAATGACTAGACATCTCTGTAATGAACTACCAATACCAAACTTTATCTTCTCTGGTTGTTTACCACTTACTACTTTATTTTTATAATCACTTCTTAACATGGTTGGCTTTTTATGAGAGTTATAAATTTGTTATTTTTTTGCACAACTCCCTGCCATTTTTATATAATTGATCTCTTGATTGCATGAAAGTGAACAAAAATATTTAGTAAGCGCTGTTCACTTGAGCAAGTGTAAAATGCAGGAAAGACAGAATCTTTGACTAATTTAGATATAATCTTTTTGGAATGTTTCAAATAGAACCTCTTACAGGAATAATTTACAGAGGATTTTTTTCCAGATTATTCAGGTAAATAGTGTGTCAAATAATATAAAAGTACAGTTTTTTATTAAAACAATTAAGCTTTCCTATAACGTGGGGAAGTGAATTAATAATTTCACCTGGACTTAAATGATTTTTTTTATATAAACTCCTTATAACTTTCTCTGTTCTGAGGGTCTCCCACTTTCTTTGGGGAACTGGTGCTGGTATATTATAGAAGAGAGGGAGTTATAAAGACATTTCTACTGAATGAGCACTGTTCTAGTAACCTTTTCCTGCACCTCCGTGCCATTGATCATCTCTTCCTTCATGGACACTTTGTCGTCTGCAACATTCCAGATAATGTTGGAAGGACTTGCTCTCTTCCCTTCCAGCAGAGATAATCTAGGCAGCTTTAAAACCTTAGTGCATTTTTCTCAACATGTTAAATGTCAAACACTTCCATTCTATAATGCACATACAGAATGCTTGTGTTATATTAAAACTGATTGTCTGCATGTTACAACTAACACTTCTGTTAAGCAGTTATATCTGTTACAGATAATTTTCCTGATCACCTGTTTGGGTTTTAAGGACATTGTAGAACCAGAGGTGCATGCTTGAGACCACTGTCATAAGCAGTATGAGAAGTATCTCTATGTGATGAGGCTGCCAGTGAGGAAGTCTGTACGAAAACCTGTTAATTCCCTGTGTTCACCGTGTGTATAGTTGATGCCATATTAAATTTGAAGCAATTTCAGGTTATATTAAGTGATATTTTGCTTTCTGTAATACTATTATAAAATAAAGTTTGTTTATTCTCTAAGAGTTTCATCTGTTCTTTACACCAAAAATGGTTTTTAGAAGGAAAATGCTGTTTAAATGTATTTGTTTTATTTTATTATACTTATATCCCATGCTTTCCTGACAATCGTCAGGCTCAGGCCAAATTTATACAAACAGTTAAAAAGATATACAATAATTAGAAACCTTATTCATTTCAAAATTCTAGCTTTGAAATTCCAGTTTGTGCTCTTAATGAGTTAAATGCAATGATGGGGACAACCAGTAAGGGGGGGGGGGGGGGAAGGGAGGCAAACCAAACAATTGAAAAAGCCAAACAAATGTAGAGATAGGGAGGCCGGCAAAAATGTAATTGTCACTGCCTCAACCATAGGCCTGTGGAATTGAGCCAGGTCCCAGGCCAGAGCTGGGAAAGTTTTGACTGTGGTTGAGGACAGCCAATGCTTCTTCAACCATGGACCACCAATAGATTACCACCAGCTGAAAATAACACTCTTTGTGGAATGTATCAGGAGAGGCAGTCCCACAAGTGTGATGGTCCCAGATCATTTACAGCTTTTAAGGTTAATACCAAAATCTGATTTGGTACTCAACTTGGGGCCAGTGCAGCTAGCTGAGCATCAGTTGTATATGCACTCTACATGGGGTCTCTGTAAGGACCTTTACTGCTGCATTCTGGACCAGCCAGGTCCCCCTCTCCCCGCAACTTCCCACCATAAAAGAAAAATAGTGTTCAGGCAAAGTGTACAGGTACCGTATTCAAGACTTTTCTTTGATAGTTCACCTTTTTAATGTTGGTCTATCGATAGATTGACACCTCAATCTATTGATGAAGTTAAAGATAAAAATTAAATATATTACAAATTAAAGCACATATATGCGATTGAGAATCTGCAAAATAGAACCCCCTCCCCTGGATACAAGCAAAAAGCCAGCTGATGAGTAATGCCTGCCCCGCTGCAAACAGGGCAATGGGTAATAATGCTGATCATGTCCCAAAAAAACCTAGGCCAATTCTCTTTGAAGTTGCAGGAACCTCACTGTGTGTAATCGGTCCATGTCAGAGAAGAGCTTAATTTCCTGGCCACAGCACCACTGTATCTTGGGATGAGACAAAGTTTTGAAGGAGACCAAGCATAGCCATATCTCTGCCTCCTTTCTTTACAAAAACTTCTCCCTCCATGATTCCTCCCACACCCCTCCCAATCACTGGGATCTCTGACCCAAAGCTGGCCTCCCATCTATAAACAAAAACTAATTCCATCCCTTTCTAAAACACTCTCCCATGTCAACCACAGTGTACAAAAAATGACCAATAGCTTAACCATTTAACCTCAAAATTATCAAAAATACAATCACAGCCTATAAACGCCCCCTCCCACAAATCCTAAACAATAATAAGCTGTTTCACAGTGTTCTAGCAGCATTCTCTCCTGACGTTTCACCTGCATCTGTGGCTGGTATCTTCGGAGGATCTTTGTTCCCTTTGATCGTATTTTGTCTATAGTCATCCTGTGTTTTTGTGGAGCTGATTAGAACACAGCCATACAGCCCAGAAACCACACAGCACCTCAATAATAAGCTGTTTCGATAGCAATAATACTGAGCAAAGTATATCTAGTCCAACCAGCCCTTATTTGGTAATAAAAAGGCAAGGATTATGGTAAATAACCAGCTAACCAGATAGTTAATGCTAACAGCATGAATATCGTTTTTGCAAGACCAAGTTCCAATCTGTGAAGTCAGCTTTTGAAGGTACCAACAGGGTCTGCTCTGGGATACAGATGTTCCATTTCACTCATGTTTCATCGAGAGGACTTCCCAGTCTAGCCTGCCAAATCAGTTAAATTACTGTGCTCTCACAGTCCTCCAAAATGCCCCTCTATGGTCCTCCAAGATGTCCTCAGCCAATCTCCAGACAATTGGGCAGAAGATGTCCAGTTCGCCATTCAGGCACCCCAACCTCTGATGGAACACCAAACTCAGCAGTAAGATCAGTCCAGCAAAGGCAATCCAAACGATCACTACCTACCTGGCATGCATACCCAAACAATACCCAAGGAGGCCTGAGAATGTCCAAGTGGCCCAAGATGTGTCTTGTTACAGTTGTTAGGGGAAGTATTCTGGTACTGCTGTTGTTAAAAGGATATTATCAATACTGCTTGGTCTTGTTTAACTTAATGCCATCGACATAGTAAGTCCCATGTTATTCAACAGGGCAGATTCCTAGGCAAGTGATTTTAGTCACTGGTTGAAATCCTGAATTATTTTTAGCTCTCTTTTTATAGGGGCTTTGTGGGGAGGGGAATTATGATCTATAACATAGGTTTATAAATCTACATCCAAGTCTCTGGAGAGAGAAGGTTTGCTGTATTTTCAGTATGTCTTTTTTTAAAAAAATGAATGTAAAAACACACACACATCCTTGACATCACCTGCCACAACTTTTCTTTTACCTTATATTCCTGACATTTTGATTGGGGAAGGTCCCTTTAACTAGAGAACAACACATGCCAAATCTAAAAGGTAGGATGCTACTTGCAAGGCACAAAATAGCCACATGGTTTCCTTTTTCCTTCAAAACATTAAAATCAAATCATAATTGAGGAAGAGCAGGAGGGGAGGAGTTCTCTTGCCATCAGTGGTGACACGAGTAGATGACGATGGGGTTAGAAGATCACATGGCATGCATGACCACTAGAAGGCTTGTATTTCATCAGGAATTGCTAGTCCAGCATAATTACTAGATTTGCAGCAAGGGAAGATAACTCTGGCATTTGTGTATAAAGATACATCACTTATTAAAAATTGCAAATACGAATTTCGTAGGCTGTGGTAACAATATTCGCCATCAGAGTCAGGTAAGCATGTTTCCAGGTATCAACTTGCTTGAGTATTCTATTTTTATAGAAGAGCATGCATTTGTAGCACTCATAATTTCAAAGGATTTCAAAATGTGTAGCAATAACTGACACAAACCAAGCCAGTGTTATTTGTCTCAGTTTCCTTAGGATATTTTACAAGTTGTCAGGTGCATTTCTTGAACCCAAAATTCCCAGTTCTGGAAAACAAATTTGAGCTGTTCTTACAAGGAAGTTTTTTAAAAAGTATTTTAAAATGATGTCATTAATTCAATATATAGCCATTGATCAAACTGGCCTGTTTTTGTTTCCCTTGTTTTTGTATAGTAGCATACTGTTTGTAAACTTGTGAAATTCATAGTTGGGTGTTCAATCTGTCTCTGAAAGTGAAGTCCTTTTTAAAAATCACTTTTGTGTTGATTTCAGTTTACTTTTAGAGTTCTTCAGTTTTTTTCGTTGAGTGTAGTAATTGATGACTCCAGCTGCAGGATTACAGGCCAGGGCGAGTTCCTTGTTCACTGAAAAACAGATACAAGCAGGGTATTAATAGACAGCAGCAGGTTTGAAAAGATCAGCCTGAGTTGGGCTGGCTTTGAGATGGTCACTGGATGGTCATTTTTTCGTACGACACTTAATGAGCAGTTTGTCAGTCCATACTATGTTGTTGCCATACAATTATAAAAGAAAAGTCCCTATATGGTTAACATCATGAAGTTCAAGTGTGTATCTTGGGAAATGGGAGGAATGGAGGCAGTTCATACCCTCCTTTTCAGGGAGGGACATCCAGCAACAGTGCGTGATACAGGTTGGTCCAAAGTCCTTTTTAAAGAGCATCTAGCATTTACAAGAGCCCTCCAGGGATGGGGTGGTATACCAAATTGAATGAATGAATGAATGAATGAATGAATGAATGAATGAATGAATGAATGAATGAATGAATGAATGAAGTAGTAGTAGTAGTAAATGGCTTCCATGGAAAGCAGAAAAGGAACATATCAGTTCTGAATATTAGAAATTCTAGAGTTGGTTCAATATGAGTTGTTTCAATACAATTATCGTTTGTAATACTGCTACATTTTTCTTCCTTTCAGGCCCTTTCAACTAGAGTTACATGCCTATCAGAAAAGAGACAGAGAGAGAGGCTGATCTCAACTTAAACACCAGCAGCTATAAACTAGTAAAAGTAACTAATGGTAAAATTCTGAAACAGTTCCCTGTCTTGAGTTACAAATTTTCAAAAATCCAGCACAAAATGCCAGCCTGTGCTTAGATCACTTGCACAAGTGGAAATTCTAGAAAAAGACCACAATGGCTACTTGCACTAAAAGATATTTATTTTGTCCCACTTGCATTTCCATTTGTACACACTCTTTGTAACCAGTTTCTGGGGCTTATAATATACTGAAAGGAAAGCACTAGGTAGGTGATGCACAAAATCTGGACTTGTGCTAAGTCCATTTAAGTTTCTGCCTGAAAATCACTGGCCTATGTCTTGCCAGAAAACTTGGAAGAATAAACTAATGATGGGAAAGAGACTAAAGACTTAGAAAATCTTGCTGATTCAGTTCTGGCACAAACTCAAGAATATACTCTTTTTTTCAGAGTGTGACTCTAGTCAAGGAGTGTGATAAGTAAAAACAGTGGTGAAGGATAGCCATGCATTTTATGCAACAAGCTTGGAGCACATTTTATCTGAGCTTTAGCAGGCTTGACCTGGTCTACAAATTAATCTCCATTGAGAGAAAGTTCATTTTTATATATTTATAAATTAATGCTTGATTTTATTCATGCTGATCAATTTACTGTAATCTATATGGGATGTCTGCGCATGGGACAAAAAAGATTTCACGATGAGACACCAGAAGAATAATTTTTTATCATCTCTAAAAATGAACCAGAGGAGTCGTTGTCATCTTCGTCTTTGTCTTCTTCTTCTTATCATCATCATCATCATCATCATCATCATCATCATCATCATCATCATCATCATCATTATTATTATTATTATTATTGTAGATTTAACAGCTGCCAGATCTTTAGCTGGTTGTTGGCCTTCATTACAATTCGAGCCTCACCCAGAGGCCTAGGAAGTTGTAATGTATCGGCGTAGTATTCGTGCAGATCCCAGCAGGGCTGCCTTTTTAATTTGACCAATGTTAATTTTGTCAATTCGAAGATGTTTCAAGTGCTGCCGTAGTGTTTTTGGGATGGCGCCCAGCGTGCAAAACCAAAGTGGAAAATTAGACTGGAACAGAAGATTAAAAAACTAAGATCAGATGCCAGTAACCTGAAAATTATGAAAGAACAAAGATTAAAGAATGGCAAGATTATGACAGAATTAATTAGAAGGTACTGACTAGACACTAGAACAATTGAAGAAGCACTGGAGATCACCAAACAACAAATAACAGCCACAGCAAGAAAAATTGAAAGTTATGAAGCAAGAAACATCCAGTACAGACAAAATCAGCAATTTCATTCAGACCAAAGGCATTTCGACCAAAGCCTCAACACAAAAATCAATGTTGAAAGCAAAAAAACAGAAAAAAATGCAACACTTCGATTTTGGAAAGAACTCTGGGAAAATGAGAAAAATTACAACAGGAAGGCGCAGTGGATAAAAGGTTTTGAGAAAGATGTTGGCCAAAAACAAAT
This sequence comes from Sphaerodactylus townsendi, assembly GCF_021028975.2. Lineage (NCBI taxonomy): Eukaryota > Metazoa > Chordata > Lepidosauria > Squamata > Sphaerodactylidae > Sphaerodactylus > Sphaerodactylus townsendi. The sequence continues at coordinate 110,624,549 of NC_059425.1, forward strand.
GCAAGAGCTGGAAATAACAACTGATATGATAACAAATCGAAGCAAGAAAGTGAAAAACTGGACGGCACCAGGACATGATCAATTGCATGGCTTCTGGTTCAAATACCTAACCAGTTTGCATCCGACAATGGCCAAGCAGTTCAATGAAGCCATGCAAAATGGTGAAATGGATGAATGGATAACAACTGGGAAGACATACTTGATTCAGAAAGATCCAGCCAAAGGAACGACACCTGGAAACTACAGGCCAATAACATGTTTACCCATGATGCGCAAACTGCTCACTGGCATAATAGCAGATAACATCATGGACTACTTGGAAGTAAATAGCATCCTGCCAGTGGAGCAAAAAGGGAACAAAAGAAGGAGCAGGGGTACAAAAGATCAACTCCTGATAGACAAAATGATAATGGAAAACTGATTATTATTATTATTATCATCATCGTCATGATTAGTCGCATCATTGAGGGACGGGGGATCACCAGTAAGTGCGCCTCTGCAGAATGCAGAGGCTGAGTAGAAGCATAGTGAATATACTTTATACAACTTTGCCCAATGTTATCTGTGCACAGGGACCACTGATTTAAAGCAACAATAACTTTCATTTTAAATTCTCAAAATGTGGTGCACTAAATTCTGATAAACTGGAAAGTCATTTTAAATCCTATTTTACAAATGTCCTATAGATCTAAGAATTTTCCATGTGAAATGTTTACTCTGGAGGTTTAAAAAAATCAATTACTCAAAAAAAGGCTTTAGCTGCCAACACTTATGTTGTGAAATGAGTTTGCAGCTAATTTTGTATGAAGTGTGAAAAGCTTTTCAAGCCGGGGGCAGGACTTTGGCACATTGCCAGTGCAGAATGAGTTTAGGTGTTCAAAAGCACAAAGACACTTAAGTTGCCTTCCTGTTTGAGTGTAATCTTACAAAAGAAACTGAGTTGAATTTAACCAGTTTTCTATTAGTGTAAACTGGAAGAGAGGCAGTCTCACACCAGTTGCCTTCTGCACAGCAGTGTTTCCTTCAATGCGCATTATGTACCACATTCATTAATCAATTTGTTTAAAAGTATACAGCATTTTTACAGCCAGTAGTTAAAATTCTATAGCTTTTTCTCTGGATTCTAACCACATAGCGAACCTATTCATTGTTCAAAACATATTGCAGGCCCCATAACTACGATTTTGTTCAATTTAGACTGATTTGTAGGGATATCGGGTAGCCTGGAGTGGGATTGCAGCCATGTAATATCAAAAGCAAATCTATACAACTTTATATTGGCTTTGAAGACACTGAAGGCTTTTAAAACTGAGTAAAGGAAATGAATAAAATTGGTCTTGTGGCAATAGTTTATCTCACCCACCAGCACATTGTATATTATGATTGCCTTGGCAACACATGGCATATATTATCAACCATTATACTATTAGGAATACTTATTTGCTGTGCTTTGCTGAGGGATGTGCCCTCTACATCTGGGCCGTTTGTCATTCAACGGGACCTGCCATTCCTCCCTCTTGGGAAGAGGATTTTGAATATGGAGCTGCTGGACGCCCTTTATTTTTATGCTAGTATTTTTATATTGTATTTATGAGATCTAGCTTTTACTGTTTTATTGCTGTTTTTAAAGATTTAGCCATTTTATGTTATATTATGTTTATTGTTGTACACCGCCCGGAGCCCCTCGGGGATAGGGCGGTATAAAAATCTAATAAATAATAATAATAATAATAATAATGTAGAATTATCTCAATTGGAACCAAGGCTTAAGTGACTTTCAAAGGAGCTGGAGAAAATCTTGAATTGATTGTGTTCTTCCTTTGGTTCCCAAACAACTGCATAGGTTTAATTATTTCATACATTCAAGGCCAGTCTATATTATCATTGGCTTGGCCTCCTTGCTCATTCTTCCATGTTTCTTGTGTAGTCTTTGACTCACCCTCTATTAGCTTGATCCTAAGGCAGGCAAGCAACAGCAGCAGAAGCAAAGTTACTGGCAGGAAAATCCCTGTGAAAAGAAACCATCCTGGCAGCGTAGTCACAAACACCGTCAAAGTGTCGCCCATGGTTGGATGCAGCATTTGCAGAGGACTCTAAGAGCAGAGTGGCTTGTTTTCTGTTTAGCTTTCCTTGCTCCTGCGGCATGGCCTTTGTTCAGCTCATATTAACTTCTTTCCTCTTGGACTTTGCCTTGTTTATACAAGTCTGTGATTTCTAATAAGAAGAGCTGTGGGTTACAGAATTAGTCAGCTACAAAGTTCAAAAATGCTTGCTGGAATTAACAAGGTTTGTCCAGACTGTAGTGTAGCTTATTGAGGATAGAAGTGCTTTTCTCCATCAGAAATTCATTTTGGGGGACTATTTCCAACACTGGCATTATGTGTTAAACCAGATTTTGTCTTTAACTTTCCTGTTTTAAAAAGGCAGAATGCACAAGAAATAGAGGAAATCAAAGAATTGCTGCAGAATGCTTGCCTGGTTCTAAAAACTGGAGGTTAGTGATGGCATTGTAATCCTGGGAGATTAAGTGGCTAGGCACTAAAGGTTTGGTGGTAGAAGAGGTCCACTGTATTGATATGTTAACTGCTTTATTTTGAAAATCTATTTTAAAAATTTAAAATTAGAGGTCCATTCTGGAACTGGAGCATTTGTTTAGGAAATTAACCATTTTTTAATTAAATTAAATATTTTGTCAGGTGGGTTTAAACATAGAAGTGAAAAGGGGAGGATATCGGAGAAATGAAGCAGTTAAGACCAAGATAATGTGCTTTATCAATTTTGGTTACATTTATAAATTTTGAGAGCAAACAGCCCAATCTTTGAGCAGTGAAGCTCTCTTGAACATCTGTCTGCACCATCATGAGCTAAAGTCTCATACCTAGGCCCCTTCCACACATGCAGAATAATGCCCTTTCAATCCACTTTCACAATTGTTTGCAAGTGGATTTTGCTATTCCACACAGTAAAATCCAACTGAAAAAAGTGGATAGAAAGTGCGTTATTCTGCATGTTATTCTGAGCCCTCCAGGGGAGGGCGGTCTATAAACAACAACAACAACAACAACAATAATAATAATAATAATAATAATAGTAGTAATAGTAATAATAAATGTGCGGAAGGGGTCTTACACTGAATTTGAATTGACATTATGTAATGTATGGCAATAATTTATCCAAACACAGTATGTAGTCAGGTGGTTCCAAATTTCATCCATCAGCCTGGCCATTTTGAGGAGTTTGTCACACGAACACCACCTACATAACCTTATTGTCCAAGTGGACTGTTATCAAGTTGTCTGAAATCTGTAATCTGCTGTAAATATCAAAAACTGTTGAGGACTGTAGGGAATTTTGGACAAGAACTATGCTGACAAATCCATAGGTAGGTATTGCCTATAAAACAGTTGGCTATTTACTTGTTGGTTGTACCTAGAATGTGAAAAGGTGTCTGTTTTGTAATCTTCAGTATCTGTGGGTACTGAAGGTAGAAAACTGATAATGAGTTGTGACCAGTGATATTTCAAAATCCAGTGCTCCCTCATATATTTTCCCCACACCTATTTTCTGTTGTCCTAGGATATTTTACAAATGATTATAAACATTATTCTTACCCCATCAATTGTACAGGGTTCTTACACAATGTAAGAAGAGATTAAAATTAAAATTTCAGACCGAGAAGAAACAAAAGGTGGTGATAAATGAGGAAAGAATAGGCATCATCTGTATATCGATTTCTCAACATGGCCCCATCAATGGATACTTGCCTATCCCGGGCTCCAGTCTCCAGATAATGCAAATCTTTCTACAAACTTGAGAAAAGCCCCAGGTTTGCAAAAAAATCTGAAATCTTAAAAAATAAGAACCTGGAATGGTGGTAAAGTTTCCCAAATAATAGAAGCAGCAATTGTAGCTTTAAGAAATGAATGTCCTTAGTGGCCATTGCTAGGCAATGACAACAATATTGCCAATTGAAGATTTTGTTTCTGTTAGTACAAGGAAGGGGAGGGAGCAGGGACCCTTTCCAGGGTTGTTTGAGCCCTTGAGAAAGGTCTCCTTGGCACCAGGTATACCAGCAACCACCAGGTGAATTCATCATACCATGTGAGTTCTGTGATTCTTCCAGGCCCAGCTAATCACTACTGTTCAATCACTACTGCCTTCACACAAAAGTTAGTGTGCACAAAGGTTAGAGTGTCAGACTAGGAACTAGGAGATTCAGGTTTGAATCCCTACTCTGCCACAGAAGCTTGCCAGGTAGCCTTGGGTCAGTCTCAGCCTAACCTATCTGATGGGATTGCTGTGAAGATAAAATGGAAGGGAATGCTGCTTTGGGTCTATATTTTGGAGAAAGGTGTGTATTGTGGTGAACAATAAATATAGCTGAATTAGGGACAGACAGAACATAAGTTACTTGGTGGGTGAGCGGGAAGGAGAGAAGGAAGCAAGGAAAGGTTAGGATGTGGGAGCTGCCATGCAAAGAGAAAGAAAATAATGTGGGGAAAGGGATACAGGAGAAACAGGTTCCACTCACAAGTCCTTGCAGGTTCCCTACAAAACAAATGGGCACAACCTGACTGCTGGTACTACAAAACCAGAGGTTGGGAATAGAGAGAAAACTGAAGATGGGAGGAGATATAAAGTAAAGTTGGCCAGGGATTGGAAAGAAGGAAGCAGGGAAACAGAAGAGGTTATGATGGCTTTCCGGAAAGGGAAGAAGGAAAATAATCCCACTAGTGCAGGGGTCTGCAACCTGCGGCTCTCCAGATGTTCATGGACTACAATTCCCATCACCATGGCCAATTGGTGGCAGGGACTGATGGGAATTGTAGTCCATGAACATCTGGAAAGCCACGGTTTGCAGACCCCTGCACTAGTCCTTGTGTGTGCACCCCCCACTTATATCTAATTTCAAAGTGGGCTTTACATTGTATGTCCAAAAAACCCATGCAATGGAGAGACTGATGGGTTTTTTTTTCTAAAGACGTGAAGGATATCCCAGGTGTTTATAAAAAAATATATTTGGTAGGTTATCCTCCCTCCAAATAATCAGTGTCAGGGGTAGTGGTGGCTACTGAGATCTAATGAGACTACATTCTGAGATCTTGGTGGTCATTTTGAGAGTGGGTTGGCACAAAAATATTACCAAGCTTCTAAGACTCAGTTTCTATCACTCAAATGTTGAGGGAGCAGGAACTGGAAAGCCAGACCAGTCCTGGAATGGGTTGCCAATGCTCTCTCTGCATATCCCCTCATGGATGAAACACTTGCCAGAGCTGGTGGCAACAACTAGTCAACTTGCTATCGCATGCTTGTCCTATGTGGGTGACTCGGTGCAACTTACAGGAATCATCTGGGAACACTGAGTGACTCCCTGCCACCCAATTCAACAAGGTGAAAAACAATCAGGCTCTACATGGATGAAAAATCCAAGTAAAAACAATTAACAAAACAAAAAACAAAGAGGCTAAAGCAAAAGAATGTATTTTAAGTAACCAACAATGACTGTTTAATGAAGCTTAAAATATAACCAGCCTACCGGTAGTTGTAAAACCATATGTATTATATGGTGAATGCACATGGACATTTAGCGCTTATAAAGTGAACAACAGGACTGTATTCCTTCAGTGAACCAATACAAAACATCCAGTTCACTTTCATATTAAAGTCTTAGTAACAACAATAACACTTAATGATGTGTTTACAATTACAAATGTAAAATACAACACCAGCTTACTTTCATATGCAAAGCCTAGGTGGCAACAAATAAGGCTTAATGACGTATTTACAGTTCCAAACAGAAAAGCTAGCTAGATTAGCTGTTTTGCTTCATCAAAGCTTCCTCAGTGGAAATGGGGAGTAGAAGGTGGGTGCTGCTTGTTACAAATGGGAAATTTCTTAACAACAAGCCATGCTATGCTGAAAGTTAAACATTAACAAAATCAATCACGTTATTGAACATTGAACTTTAAACCAAAGGCATATTAATGAAGACTAAATTAGCCCAAGCATTTGTTTGTGCAATTCTTTAAGTGCTACGAAGTTTTAGTGTTATGCTACAAACAGCATCCAGAAAGCAACATACTTTTCTCACATGTATTCCCCAATTGCAAGAGCATATGGTGAAGCTAATTCATTGCAACGATGAACATTTTTAGTTCTTTGTGTACAGAATTTATGAAAAACCCCAAATAATATGTGTGTGGCTTACTGCAGGACTATGGTCCCATGTTTACTTTGTAAGCACCAAATGGCCACATGCATTCTTGTATATACATAGGGTTTCACAACCTGGATGGTTACATTTTAAGTTTTGTTAAGAAGTCTTTGCTGGTTACTTAAAAGATTATTTTGTATAGGCTCTTCATGGCTTAATTGATTGTTTGTACGTGTAGTTCAGCCACTGTTGCACATTTGTTGGACAAATGTTGCACATTTGCCCAGCCCTGACAGCATCCAGACTACCTCTTGCCCAGGCAACTTGCTACCATGCAATTTACACAACTTGGCTGGGCCCATCAGCTGACACCAGATTACTCTCCTGGCAACCTGGTACCACACAATTTATGTAGTATTGCCCAGAACAGCAGCAGCCACTGCACAATTTGCTTGGGTAACTTGTTACTTCATGACTTCAGTAATTTAGCCAAATTTATCACACAGAGGTGGGAGGAAAGGAAAAAAAAGATGATATCTGGGTCACAGATAAAGGTATGTTAGATTGGAAGTACAGAAAGAAGCAAAGGGGGGGACATGGGGTTGCCAGGAAGACAAAATTGGAGGGGTGGAGGATACAGAGGAAGATGAGATGCTGCCTGTAAATTCTTGTGGGTCCTCTGGTTATTTGTTCCAACTACATATTCATATGTTCATCTTTAATAAGGAGAGAATCTAAAGGGTTGTCAAAAACATTTCCAATCTGTGTTCTTAGGTGAGATTTGAACAAGGGGAGTAAAGTGGAGTGATACAAGTTGCCATGGCTCAAAATTTTGTCAGCTGCATTCACTCTGCTGAGCAACTGTTAAAATCAGTATTCTTATATGAAACTCTAGCAAAGTATTTTATTATTGATGTTGGATGGTATATGGCATTATATATATGGTATTAATTATGTGCTTAGCTGCTCTGAGCCCAGACTCTGACTTGGGAAGAGTGAGATAGCAAGTTTAATAAAATAAATAAATAATAAATCTTTTATTATCAGTAGATTGTTGAAGCCCAAGCTGGCATGCTGTGTCAGAAAGAAATGATCTTTTCTACTCACCAGAGCATGAAGGTAGAAATTAATTTCACTTTCAAGTAATGAAATGGCCACATTGAATGTGAATTCGGGTGTGTGAATTTGAATGTTCCGTCTTGAAGTACCCTCTCACAAAACCTGTGTAGTGCTAAGTCCTCCTTCCTTCAAAACTATTGATTTGGCCTAGCTCCCTATGGGTTATTTAAATGAAAATGAAGCATGCATTAAATGCATTTGTTCTCCTTATTATCTCTTCACTTTCTGCTGTTGCTTCATTTGCCTCTCCCAAACGAACCGTCAGCTCTCTAAATTCAAATTGTAAGTTACCTTAGAGAGAAACTGCATTTTGAATAAATGAAGTTGCCATATTATTTATTTATATATTTAGACCCACTTTTCTCCCCAGTAGGGAATCCAAAACAGCTTGCCGCAGCGTCCCCCTCCCTGTTTATATGACATATGCAATACAGCACTGCCTGCCCTAACTGGCATCAGTTTTCTGAAAGCATCAGACAGAGGTTGTTGCAGCACTAGCGCTCCATATGATCCTTTAAAAATTGGAAATACAAAGATATCATGCCCATATAGGCTCCACTAAATGTTATGTGTAGCCAGAGTTGGTTCAGGGGAACATTTAACATCCTAAAACGCTCATTTTCAAGCACCGTGGGACCAGTTTCTTCTCATGAACAAAGTACAGGAGGAAAAGGGGTTTCAGCCCTTCTGTCTCCTGCTGTTTCCTCAAGCCAAAATCCAGCATCTGGGGCCCCCAGAGAGGGGTAAACAAGGCTCTCTCCCATGGCAGCTCTGGCTTCAGAAAATAATGCTAGAGGAAAGCCCTCCTGTTAATGGATCATTCTGGTGACCAGCCAGTGGATTCCAAGAGGGACAAAGCAGGAAATGACTGTAAATTATGTGATAATCCTAAGAATGATTTAAGCTTTTATGGTAGAACTAGAGAAGGGAGAAAAAGGCTGTTCAATTCTCAAGTGGTAGAGTGATTTATTATTGGCCTTATGAGGCCAAGTGAAAGTAAACAAGTGAGAGTGATACCAGGTGTTAGGAAGGCATTTGGATAATAATCAAAATATACCACCCTATTAATGTGACACTGACAAGCCAGTCAGTGAGTCAGCCAAGGTACAGATGAGCTGACATTCTGCATTATTTGGTGGGCAGTCTGTGCGATCCAACTTGAGATTTGCCCTTTTTAACTTGACTTCTGCCTTAACAGAAATATTTATTTCAATTTTGGGGCTGAACTGGTAATTAGACAGTTCCATCAGTTCATTTGTGATATGGAGTTGACAGTTGCTGAAATAAATGAGGGAAGTATTGAAGCAGGATATTTTATGAGCCCGGATTAAATTTAAAATGCATATGCTGCTGAATAAAGCTCCTTCTGTTTTTATTCAGAGATGGTACATATGTTTAGGTCCTTCCCAATCCTAACTGGGTACCTTAAAACACATCTCTGTGTGTGGGTTGTTGTAACCTGTACAGGGTCATACTGCCCATGGGAACATGGGGTATCCTATGTCTCCAGGTGCACACCATTTGGTGATATGGGGGGGGGGGGCACCGGGTGCCAGCCAAGTCTTTATGTCTGGCCTCTCCTGTAGCACAGCAACCAGACCTGTGTCTGGTGGCTCCCTCCATGCCGGGGCTCTGCTCACCGGCTGAGTTGTGTGCTGCAGCCGCAGACAGGCTCCTGCCCTCCCCAGGGAAGCTGGGGAGGGCAGGAGCCTGAGTACCCTGCCACTGAGCCCTGCCCTCACTGGCCTTCCTGCTGGCTGCCATAAGTGGGGCATGGGGGGCACATGGAGTTGGGCACAATTGGGGGCAGGGAGCCGGGGGTGGTGGTGCAGGGAGCTGGCCATTCCCTGGACACCATTTTCACCCAGTATGCCTCTGGCCCTGTATGAAAGGAGTGAGTTGACTGGTGTAATATTTTCCTACTGTGTTGATATGCTGACCCTGCGGTTCCCCAGATAGACATCATGGATTACTAGGAGATCAATGAAAAAAACAAGTTATTGGCTTGCCCTGAAGGCAAGCCAATCTTTATATATTCATTATATTTGTTAGTCACCTTCATCCAAAAGGTCTCACAGAGACAGCATTTAAAGAACAACTTTTTAAAAACTTTAAAAATCTTAAAAACCAATGAAATCAGATCATACATGTAAAATTAAGATAAATGACTTGTTACCATATCATACCACTATGAACTATTCCCATACATTTGGTTAACTTTCAAAGGCCAACCTGAACAATTCAGTTTGCAAGCCCTCCAGAAACAAAGCAAGTCCTTCAGGATGCAGGTGTTATCAGAGAGTGCATCAGAGAGGGAAGGGGCCATCACTGAGAAAGCCCTTCTCCTGATAACTGAACCATCTGGGAGCCAGGCACTTCCAAGTGGCTTTGAGAGGCTGACCGAAGAGTGTGTGGGGATTGTAACAGGAAAGGCAGTCCCATAGGTATAAGGGTCTCAGACCATAAAGAGTTTTAAAAGTTAACACCAGCTCCTTGAATTAAATCCAGGATTTGTTTTTAATTTTTTAAAAGTGCTTTATTTAATGTTAACAGACTACATATAAATTGGAATATTTTATTACATAGAATGAAAAATATAATAAACAAAGAAAGAATGCTGTATATATAAAATTAAAACACATCTGTCTTCCTTTTGACTAATTTCTAATCACTCTTATTTAGAGCTTATTATTTTCCTTTATTTTAATTTCATTCCGTTCCGTGATCATTATTTTATTATTTATTTCTATCAAGATTTCTGAGATCCATGAATTAACTAGTAGCCATTTGGTGCAAAATTGGGGAAAGATGAGCTGACCATGATGTTGCTGGTCAGCAGCCTGGAAGTCATGTCCTAAACTACTTGCAATTTCCAGAGCATTTTCAAGGGTAGCCCTATGTAAAGTTACTTGCATTAGCCCAGTCTGGAAGTGACAGTTGCATGGATTTGTGTGGCAAGGTTTGACCCAGACAAATAGGGAGCCAGTTGGTGAACCTGGAGTAGATGAAAAAATGCTGACCTGAACAGCCATGGAAACTTGTTTATCTAATGATAGTGCAGATCTAGATATTCTAAAAAGTGGTTCCAGATCACCTCTCCATTGCATTCCCTAGGGCAGGGGTCTGCAACCTGTGGCTCTCCAGATGTTCATGGACTACAATTCCCATCATGAATTGGATTTATAGAGTGCTACAGATTGGATACTTACCTTTGGGATGTAGAAGATTTAAGTTTATATTATTCCGCATAAGAATAGATTAGAGAAGAAATTTATGTTTTAGTTCTTATGAACTTGGGTTAAACGTATATGTATGAGTCAAGCAAATGTATCTATATATGCATATGGTAGTTGTAATAAGACAAACATAAGTGTATATGAATAATAACTTTATTTGACAAGTGACAGCTGGAGTGCAACAGACATTTTTGATTGGTTACTGTATATTACTGCTGCACTCATTTGGTTTGTACATTCACTACAATTCCCATCAGCCATGCAATTGGCCCTGCTGGCATCTGGAGAGCCGCAGGGTGCAGACCCCTGTCCTAGAGTAATGTCTAGCGTGGATTGCTAAGTATAGCCATTGATTTTGAAGGTACTTTTTCAGCAAGTTTACACTCATTTGTTTCAGAACTTCCAACACAATTGTGAAAAACAAAATCCACAATGCAACTTGACTTTATAGTTAGTCCAACAATGCGTGCATTCATCTGCTTCAGGAAAACAAGTTAGATCTATGGTCAATCCTTCCATAAGAGAAGGTGAGAGGCTAATCTCAGGTGGGAATTTTTGGAATACCATTAAAGGACTGCTAGTTGTCAATAACGTTGTTTTTTGTTTACCATCAAGGAGGAGAGCATATGGACCTTCTGCCTGAGGCATCAAAATGCCTTGGACAGTCTCTGGATATGTCCAAATGCGGATTGAATATTCATATGCAACAGTCCGTATTCCTTTCTGCTCAAAATGTAACTCTCAAACCCTCATTCCTATACCTGCAAAGAAATGAGAGTGGTAAGCTTTTGTGAATTATGTCCAAGGCTTGGCTTATCTGTAGTTAGCCACAGTGAGTGATATTTTTTGTCACTTATGCATTGCAGGTGTAATGTGACATGAAATAAAAATGGCATTTAACATGCATCATAGCCTGCCAGTCATTTCATGTGAATACTAATTAATTTACTATTTCACCCTTCAGTGCTACAACTCTGCATGATAATGAGGTTCTGCCATCTGCCTGCTCAGTGTAATTCTTCCCTTTTTTGCCTGACAGGAGAGATGTACTTAGAGCTTAATATTACCCTGGTTAAGAGGATATATCCATAGGTTTCCACCATAACCTTGGTCTTCGTGAGAGTGACAAACATCAGTTTGGATTCCGTTTACACCTGCAATCAAGATTTCTCTGTTTGCATTGGTTAAGAAATGCCATTTTCTCAAGAAACAAAAGTTTGATGTACTGTTCCCCCTGCTCCCCCACATACACACACTTTCTGTGAACACAGTCAATGCACACTATTTATAAAGGAGCATAAGCACAACAAAATGCTTTTTCGACAACAGAACATGATCATTGTAAGGGTGCTTGAAGAACCTCAGTAACAACCTTCCAAATCAATATTCCCTTAGCCTACAATCAGCCATAATCATAGCTATGCTGAATGCTTTACCTACTGCCTGTAATTCAACAAGAAGAGGAAGGGCAGCACAGCCAAACAAAACCACCAGTCTAATGTGGAAAATCAGCTAACCAATCAAATGGACCGACACATAGGCAAGGTACAGTTAATCAGTAGGCTTTGGGGGCAATATCTACATAAGTCAGTGGTGACCAAAGTGGGCATTAAATTGCCTCTTCGCTGCAGCACAATGCAAGTGCAAAAAGAAAAAAACAATAACCATTAAAAGCCACGGAAAAATGAATAACATGTGTGTATATGATATATGCACACACGCTAGAAGTTCCACATAAAAACAGGCAATGCGAAATTATCACGCTGTCATCAGAGGTGCCACAGAGGTAGTGAAAATCTAGATCAGAGTTGTAACCTGGAAGACACTGGGATACCCTTGTAAGGAGTTGAGCCAGCGATAGTGGAGCTTGTCAAAGTCAAAGGTATCCACAGTCCGTGAGTAATAATAGAACATACTTCCTGTCTCGGTTTGCAATGCCATTGACTCATAAACTTCAGTCTAGTTGCATAGTTTACCCTCTTGCATTGGAATGCTGGGTTTATTCAGCATACTGCTAGAAAGCTACATCTTGCGCTATTACTCCACTGTCCTGAAAAGAGTGATTTCCACAAAGCCAGGTTGCTGTTTAGGCCAGTCTCCTGGAACTTGTGCTTTTTATAGTCAACAAGAAATCTTTCTGTGTGCCTCCAAGAGATCCTATCCTTGTAACCAGAATTAAATATCATGAAAAGGAGGCCATGCAGAAGGAGTGTAACCAAATGGTGGCTTCGTTGTAACTACAAAGGTAGGTCAGGAGGAAACCCTTAAACTGAAGCAATGGCAACTAAGAGCTGGAAAGTGGCTGAATACTTGCACTTCCTAGTATGGCAAGGAAAGAAGGCCAATACACTACAAATTCTATTTGAAGTTGCCCCACTAAATTCCAGAGGAAGAACTCTCAATGGTGTGTGACTATTTTTAAAGGGTACTCTGTGGGGACATTTGGGGGGGGGGGTTGCCTTATCTGCCTTGCCAGAACATGGAAAGAAGGGGGGGGGGAAGTAACATATAAATTAATCACCAAATGATGCATGCACTCTGAAAGCTATTAAGTATTCAGGAAAATGTAATCAAAATTTAATTCAAAGTGGAAAGTAAATGCATTTAAATCAGGTATGAAACACTGTAGATTAATATCCCCATGTGTGGTTATGGCTTTGAATGGAAACTCAAATACCAATAGGTCCCAGAATGTGGGATCAAAATTAAAACTACAGAGGCATAGAAATTTCCCTATAGCAAACATAACCTAATGTTGCTGTGCAAGTAAGTCATCTTGTTCATCTCCACAAAACATTTTAGAAGAGCCTGTGGAATTTCTAGTGCTTCTAAGTGGATTGTATAATTCAGACTGTCTTCCATACTTCCATAAAGATCCCCTGTGACTTGTTTTAATACTAATAGACTTCTGTTGACACACATGGTGAGAGCAGGTGTCAACCTAAACCTTAACATGCCTGTTTAGTTTTCATGCATTGCCCATCACTTCTTAATCAAATTACCTTAAATGATTCGGTACTCTGGAGGTAGACTATGGAGAATCTTGTTTGATTATTTTGGTTTGCTTTTTCTCTCCAGAACAAAGACACTATCTTCTCCCTATTCCCCCTGCCCTCTTTCGCCTTTGAAAACCTGCTTCAGAAGATAGACATATTTTCCCCACAACTGTTGGCTCATTTATACACACCAGAAGCAACTTTCAATTAATCTAGGTGAACATTCCCATAATATGGGAATAGGGTGAATGCAGCTTCTGCTCAGGTTCTGGTTTTGAATGACTAGTGCAAAAACTTCTGGGAGAAAATGTCTGTCAGCCCTAACTTAGATCAGGCCCAAAGTTTATTGAAGAAGGCAGATCCCCCTCATACCCTCCTGCTGTAATCATGATAAGGATTATATTACACAACAAAGAAGCTAAGTTGAGCTTAATTCTGAAACTTTCAATCTCTCTCTCTCTCTCTCTCTGTGTGTGTGTGTGTGTGTGTGTGTGTGTGTGTGTGTGTGTGTGTGTGTGTGTGTGTGTGTGTGTGTGTGTGTGTGTGTGTGTGTGTGTGTGTGTGTGTGTGTGTGTGTGTGTGTGTGTGTGTGTGTGTGTGTGTGTGTGTGTGTGTGTGTGTGTGTGTGTGTGTGTGTGTGTGTGTGTGTGTGTGTGAAGTGCCATCAAGTTGCTTCCGACTCATGGCGACCCTATGAATCAATGTCCTCCAAAACATCCTATCATTTACAGCCTTGCTCAGGTCTTGCCAAAACGGCTTTCTTCATAGAGTCAATCGATTTGGGGGGGGGGGGGGGGCTTCTTTTCCAGCTGCCTTTAGTCTTTCCTAGTATTAGTGTCTTTTGTCTTTACAGGACTCTTGTCTTTACATTGTATAACAAAAGTACAACAACCTTAGTTTAGCCATTTAAGCTTCTAGAGAGATTTCAGACTTGATGATCTAGAGTCCCCCCCCCTTTTTTTGGTGGTCCATGGTTTCTATATCACTCTCCTCCAACACCACATTTCAAAGGAATCTACTTTCTTCCTGTCACCTTTAGACTATTTCCTAAAGTACCACGCTTCAGGAAACTGAAAGGAACTGTAGTTGGCTTCGTCTGATGCCACTGCTTTGCTCTGAGCTAATGGTAATCATGCTATTGCTGGAGAACCATATGAGGCTCTTTTACATGCAACCTCTGACTCTTCTAATTTTGTTTTCTGAGTAGGTTGCTTTGCATGCAAACAGATAGATTGGTTGTATCTAGGTTTGCTACACTGAACGTTTATTTGGCTGTGTTTACAGTTATACACAATGTTCAAAGTTATATTTACTGTCACAATGCATATGTTTGACATTGTACACAGGACATACAGCAGTCCTCTGGCTGTTTTAGATTATAGTGGTTGTGAATGTGCCTCTCTGTAACCTCCTGAATGAGAATCTCTTAGGCCCTTTCCGCACAGGCCTCCAGGCGTCCTCACACTGGCAAGAATTCTGTCACCGCGGCGTGGAGGTGTCGAGGTCACTACAAACCGCCGCGGCGAAGCCGCCCCAGCCCCCGAAAGAGTGTCGGCGAGGGGAGAGGTGAAGCTACTCACGGGAGCTACCTTCGCCGTCTTGCACGCTTCCTCAGCCCCGCCATCGCTTCGCCCTCCCGACTCTTCAGGGGCCTCGGAGGACAGCATTACGGGCAGGGCTTAGAAAGACAGCAGGCTGCAATGAACTCTGGCGCACGGTAAGGGTAAGAGAGAGGGGATGGGGGAAACAGTTGAAATTCCCAGCGGTGCCGCTTTTTAATCACCGTGCTACCAGGGAACACGCTGTTTTCTCAAAAACAACCCTTTAAACGGGTGTTTTTGAGGACGGCCTGACGCCGCCCTGAGGGAGGGGAAGGGGAGCCAGGTCGGCACTGCTGCATTTCAGCAGCGCCGCCTGTGCGAACGGCGGCCTGGGGGTGGCGTTTTTGCCGTCCCCAGGCCGCCATTTTTGGCCCGTGCGGAAAGGGTCTTAGTGTTCTCACCTGACATTTCAAGGCAAAATAAAGGCCTTATTGCTCAGATGGTGAACTTGTAACAAAAGCAAAATGGGTTTATACAGACTCAGAGATGTTTGTACAGCCCCCCTCCCACCCTATTTATCAAGCATTCCTGCCTATCAGGAATGGGACAAATTTTCCTGTTTTAAAGGGATTCATCTGGTAGTCTCCACCACAGGTCAGCTATAGGACTTGTTTTCCATGTCAAGCATCCTTCCTAGAATATGTGGCCTTGTAATGGAATACTCTTGGTCTTGCACCACTGAAGAACCACTTCATTTGGATAGCGTTTTATAAGTCAGCAGATGTGGTATCCAGGAAAGACTGAACCTTGGCCCTCTCTTTATAAGCTTAACTTCTAGATAATGCCATGGATTACAGGACTAGAAGAAGAGTAGAAGAGCCTGCCTTTCTCTCTTGTAAGTAGATTCAAGGCAGCTGACAAACTCTTCCTCTCCCCATGACAGACACTTTGTGAGGTTGGTGACGATGAGAGAGTTCCAAAGAACTGTGACTAGCCTAAGGACACCCAGCAGAAATGTAAGAATGGTGAAATAAATCTGGTTCACCAAACAAGACTCCGCCCCACTCATGTGGAAGAGCAGGGAGTCAAGCTCAATTCTCCAGATTCGGCCACCTGCTGTTAACCACTATATCACACTGGCTATCAGCTAGGCTATCAATAGCTTGCCATAGTTTCCCCTGAGACCATTTCCTTTTTGCCTTGTTAACTCATTCCTGATTTCCCTCCAAGTGTCAGTTATAGCAACTGCTGAGTTTGGTCCCACTGATCACGTGCAGGAGTGGAGATGCTGGCAGTGGATCATCAGAGGGAGGGTGTGCTCAGTGTTTCCTGAATAATAAGCTACAATCACAAGAGAGAGCTGTATTCAGCAACATTTTGATCATGTGGCTTGTGATTTTAAACAAAAAGTACTATATAATAGCTATTGTGTGCATTTGTGAAGTCTCTGTGCACTTTACAAAGAGCATTTCTAAATTAAGATTTGCAATTTTACCCCTTTCTGAGCTAATTAAGTTAGCAACACTCCCAAGAGGTAAATTTCACTTTGCATTTTTCTAACAAGCAGTTCAAGATGCTGTTGGATTGCCAAAGGTTGTGCTGCTTTCTCCCCTTTCCTCCCAGTCTTTTTCTAACATTAAAAAGAAGCTCAAGACCTGCTCTGAAGGCATTTCCCTTTTTAATTTCTCAGTATTGGATGGTAACACAGGAAAAGGAGTCTGATAAGCATGCCAGAGCTTCATTAACATTGTCTCTAATGAATGAAACACTCTGGATTAAGGAGGCCAGCCTTCAGGTGGGACCTGGGGATCCTCCAGAATTACAGCTCATCTCCACACTAGAGAGATCAGTTCCCCTGGAGAAAATGGATGCTTTGGAGGGTGGACTCTGTGGCATTGTACCCCCCTGAGATCCCTGTCCTCCCTAGGCTCCATTCTCAAATCTCCAGGAGTCCCCAACATGGATCTAGAAGCCCTACCCCCACTGGTGGCCAGGGGGGACCTGGCAATCCTACTCTGGATAATGAAGAACTCCAAAGTTAATTTTGGAACCTTTCTTTTTTATTTGCTTGTCTTAACTGCAGTAGTTTGTACTATGGAACTATATAATTCATAGGTGACCAACAGCACACATGCAACAAATTGTGCTTTTAGTAGGATTTTAGGTTTACCTTCATGCCACATGGCAGCCAAGTGCTAGGGCTGCCAAATTATTATTATTTTGTTCAATATCCTTCTCAAATTGTAGGTCAAGACCCCAACATGGGTCACAAATCTCTCACAGGTGGAAGGAGGTAGATCAAGGTGAACTGAGAGAGGAGGTACTGGGAAGCTGCATGGTAGATCTGGACTTGTTCCTACATAACGTGCAATAAAGTTGTTGTTTTAATTTGTGGGACTATTCAACAATATGACAGAAAGTCCTACTGCCTGAAGTAGTACAGTCCTTTCTACCACTTCGTTCTACAGCAAATGAACTTCGTGGCTTGGTTGACCTTCAGCACATTAGTCTGTAAAGAAAAGTGCAAGTTGCCTATTGTTCTCTATGTATATAATTGATGGCAACTGTAAAACCCAACCTCACTAGCAGTATTACATTTTAAAAATTCATATGGATACAAAAGTTCTCTAGGGGCACCATGTCCCATTGCTTAAGGGATAAACGTAGGTCATTTCTAAAGGAAGAGCTCTGGGTCAGAACCAGTTAAAGTTTTTGCTCAGATAAGGAGAGTCTCCAGAAAAATTATTACATGGACATTTTCCCATTTAACTTGTCACAGGATACTTTCATAAATTACATTAAAGCTCTTTTAAAACTCCTTGTCTATTTTAGCGTCATGTGTAAAAATAGTATAGACTGCTGAGAAATGTAACTGTCCAGGGAAATGTATACAACTTGTGGGCCCATCTTCAAGCAAGATACAAAGCTTCCTGTGGATACAAAACAGTGAAAACACTATGCAAGCTACAGATTAGCTTCTTCTTTTTTTTTTTGCAAGAGTGATCCTTCATTGTCCTGGAGTTTACAGTTCAAGTGCCACAAGACAAGTCCATGTTGGAGCATTAAAATGCAAATTTTAAAAAATGTCTAGATCTGCATATTACTAGTTCTTGCACTATTTTGAGGCCATAGCAGTGGTGGGATTCAGCAGGTTCGCACCACTTCGGCAGAACTGGTTGTTAAAATGATGCTTGTAAACAATCAATTGTTAAATTATTTGAATCCCATCACCAGAACCAGTTGTTAAATTATTTGAACCCCACCACTAGGCTATAGCAATTATCCTGTGCAGACAAGCCAGTCCAGCTGCAATTGTTTGCTACAGCACAATGACAGTACAATAGCTAGCCAAGAAGGGAGGCTGCCTTGCTTTCCATTACACCTCACAACTGTTAATTTTCATTTAATTTACTGTAAGTCTGAGAAACATTTTGCTCTTGAAAACTATCATAGAATAAGGGGAGAGATTATCTGGAATCTCAGTGTCAGTACTGGAGGATCACTGGAACCATATTTGATTCTCGAAGCACTTGTTCTAGATTGTGCTTATTGATTCCTACAGAAACATGAGCAATGAACTGGAGCACTGAGGACCATCCCCATGCTCCACTGAAGTTAACAGAAATTCTTTCACTGCTTGTAACTGGAATGTCGAATGTTTCTTGGATACAGATGGCTGAAGCTTGTTAGGAAGCATATTTTTGTGTCAGCAGGGAACAGCTAATTCAACCTAAGGGGGGGGGGGATCTTTTCTTCCTGTAACTATTATTCCTCTCTACGATTTCTGATTTTTATTGCTCAATACTATTTTTAAATCTCTTATTTGCTCAGTTAATTAGTGATTGTAACTGAAATGAATTTGCAGCTGTGTTAACGTTTGATGCGCTCTGAAAGTGGTTGGTTCAAGAGGGAATGAGAGACAGGTAATGTTATTTTGAGCTGCTGCTTTATTCTCTATTCTGAGTGGCACCAAAGAGTACTGTAACGTGTTGTGCATATGGTAAGGCTTAATGAGAGCTTGAGGAGGAACTCCTGCACTCCTAATTGTAGTTGCATTTTTGCTTTGTCATTGATCTTTTTTTCTTTTGAGTATTTTTCCCTTAACATTTTTTTCCAGTTTATATAACCCAGGTAGATGAGACACAAGCTGAGAAGAATTTCTGAACAGCAACCTTGTTAGTGATTTTTTTCCCACTCTCTGTGAGCTGAGTGTGAAAACAATGAGCTATGTGCCATGACCCACTTGTCTGAGATCTTTGACATGTGCCCTTCTTCGCCCTTGTTTAGAATAACAAACATTTAATTATTCCCATGTCAAGTGAAGTGTGATGATTTTGCACAAACTAAGTAGTGATACAATGAGACGGGGCGCTGAAAAATCAGAATGGGAACAGTTGAAAAAAGATACTAGTTAAAAGAACCTACAGAGATAATTAGAACTGCATCAGAATACTACCTTTGTACTCAAGTTTGCCCTGAAATCTTGCACTCTCTCACACCTTCGTCTGAGGCAGCTTTGATAAAAATCTTTAATTTTAAAAGTAAAGTAGATCTCCCACTACTAGCTCCTGTGCATCTTATTGCTCATTTTCTCCTTCATGAAAAAAGGTATTTTAGAATGATTTAAGATTAGAATGGACTCTAAAAGTTTATGAATTCCTTTGGGAGAAAAAATATTTCCACTACAATATAGGTGGCACAGATTTCTATTCAGTGTACAAAGGAGTTTCTAATTTTCTGCCCCATTTGCCTCTAACAGGTAAAGCAAAACAAAGAATGAAAGGACGAAGATGGATCTGAGCTTGACATAGTGGCTATACATGGGAACCCAAACTGAGCAGTTGCTTTCAACTGGACGGTTCAGTTCAGTGTTAACTGCATGGTTCAGGATCTGGAGTTTGTGCTGAGGCAGGTAGGAAGAGAATTTCTTACAGGTAGGACAAATGAAACAAAATCCCCCCATCCATCATAGACACACACACACAAATAGATCATATGAGCTGCATCTTACTGTTATGGCATCCTGAAATTTTGAACATAAGAGTACTGGGATGCTAACATATTTTTCTAGTTTAGTTTTTTTTTTAAGCCTCTGGAGGTACAAGAGAGAAATAACACTTTAGAATAAATGGAATATGCGCTATGTTCAATCTCTCCTTGCCCTGTAAGAAAGCCATTTATACCCAACAAATGGTTGACAATGCGCATTTAAATGAAAGCTTGACTATGTGGCACGTATTTGAATGCTAGTCCAATCTCTCTCTCCCATCTTCCCCATCCAGCCAGTGATATGCATATCTAAGCCAGTTTAAGTGAGCAAATCATTGCTAGACTGGGACAATTGTCTTTCAGAGGCTTGGCAAACTGTTTTGCTTTTATGTTTGGGGTTGTAGAGTCTGACAGACCTCTTCTGTGACTAACTGGCATGGTACATAAGGTACCTAGTAAAGCTGCAGGATGGTTCTGGCAAGGGCAGGGTTCTGGCAAGAAGGCTTAGGAAGTGGCTTGGGTCTATTTATGGCATGGGACTTCAGTTCTTTAACCTTCCCATTTTGCATAAGCATTGATGACATCATTTGTGAGATTCCTTTAAAGGAATCGCAAAATGAGAAAGCAGGAAAGAATGATCCTTTGCATTCTGCTTGACAGTGTTTGCTTTTGACATGGGTAGACAGTACTGATCTTGATGAACCAATGGTCTGATTCAGTTTAAGGCAGCTTCATGTGAGCAAATAGCTCATTTTAAAATAAAACGCTTCTCTGGACTTAGCAATGTTGAAACTGGGGAGAAGGATGTTTTAAAGGTTTTCTCCCTAGCATCCAGGGAGACCCTTTCACCAGTACGCAGCCAAGCTAGAAGGTTGGAGCAAATGGGTACTTTTTTTTGCATTCCCCAACTCCCCCATTAGGAGCGATCTGGAATTCTACTTTGGCAGGGCCAGTGTGGTGTAATGGTCAAGATCGGTGGACTCTAATCTGGAGAACTGGGTGCGATTCCCCACTCCCCTACCTGAAGCCTGCTGAGTGACCATCGTCAGTCGCAGTTCTCCCAGCCAGCAATGGCAAACCACTTCTGAATGTCTCTTGCCTTGAAAACCCTACAAGATCACCATAAGTTGTCTGTGACTTGATGGCACACACATACACAGCTTACCACCACTTGTAGTTCTTTGACATGCCCCTTGCTGAAGGCTTCCCTCTGCTACCCAGCCATTGCCCAAAGGTACAGTCACATAGGAATGAATTTAGTAGCACTTGACAAGTCGTCTCAGACATGGATGAGGAATCCAGGCTTCTTAACTAAAATAACTTTTATTACAAGACACAGATTCATGAGTAAATACATGACAGTCCCATCATGCAGACTACAAAAGTAAAGGAACACAGAAGAGGTTACTAGATATGTGAGTAAGCACGTAGGTAAGGGGGGGGTTCTCGGGTTTGAACCCCCCCATTCATGTCCGAAGCTCCGCCCACCCGTTTGTGGGTTTTTAAAACATTTTAGTGTTTTTTGGTTTTTGGCCTGCAGGGGGCGCATTGTTTGGGCTAGCAGCACCAAACTTTCAGGGATTGTTTGGTGGACTCTCCTGATGATACTACCCAGGTTTGGTGAGGTTTGGTTCAGGGGGTCCAAAGTTATGGACTCCCAAAGGGGGTGCCCCCATCCTCCATTGTTTCCAATGGGAGCTAATAGAAGATGGGGCTACACCTTTGAGGGTCCATAACTTTGGACACCCTGAACTAAATTTCACCAAACCTGGGAGGTAACATCAGGAGAGTCTCTTACTGATACCACCCAGGTTTTGTGAAGTTTGGTCCAGGGGGTCCAAAGCTATAGACTTCCAAAGGGGGTGCCCCATCCCCCATTGTTTCCAATGGGAGGTAATAGTACCCCCCATAACTTTGGACCCCCTGAACCAAACTTCACCAAAACTGGATGGTATCATTAGGAGAGTCCCCTAAAGATACACTAAAAGTTTGGTGCTGGTAGCTTAACAATTGCACCCCTGACAGCAGGCACCCCCCCAAATTTCCTTTTAAATCCACCCCCTTCGGCATGGATTTAAAGGGAGAATCTGAGGTCCTCAGTTTAGAAGAAGAAGAAGAAGAGTTTGGATTTATATCCTCCCTTTCTCTCCTGTAGGAGACTCAAAGGAGCTTACAATCTCCTTGCCCTTCCCCCCTCACAACAAACACCCTGTGAGGTGGGTGGGGCTGAGAGAGCTCTGAAAAGCTGTGACTAGCTCAAGGTCACCCAGCTGGTGTGTGTGGGAGTGCCTAGGCTAATCTGAATTCCCCAGATAAGCCTCCACAGCTCAAGCGGCAGAGCAGGGAATCAAACCCGGTTTCTCCAGATTTGAAAGCACCTGCTCTTAACCACTACGCCACATTGAAAGTGATGCTGTTTCACGGTGGGGGATAATCCACCACAAAACAGCATCACTTTCAATGTTATTTAACTGGAGACCCCAGATTCTCCCTTTAAAGTGGATTTAAAAGGAGAATTTGGGCTCTCTAGTTTAAACACCATTGAAAGTGATGCTGTTTGGGGGTGGATTCTAGCATCACAGTGGCTGCCCAGGGGGCAGGGTGGGAGGGACTCAGATTTTGCACCGGGCTCCATTTTCCCTCTACGCCTCTTCCCAGGGGGGAGGGCAGAAGGAACTGCCAGCTGCTGGCTGGGAGCCCAGCTGGTGGGGGGCAGGGGAGGGCAGGGCGGGGGAGTCTGCCGTCCCTGGCCTTGGAGAGCTGCTTTTATAAGTGCTAGGCCAGGGGCGGGGCTTGGGGAGGCATGGCCACGCCCTAGGGGCGGGTGTGTGTGTGGCCCCACCCCGAACCCCCCCCCCAATAAAAAATCTATACCTACGTCCCTGTATGTGAGACTTGTAGTTCTTGAGTATTTGGCCCAACCTCTGGTGGGGTCTAGCTGATGAGTGCATGAAGTGTGCCCAGAGGATATTAGTCAGTCTGGATGTGGGGTCTTGCAGTCCAAAGTCTGCCAGAACTTGATAGAGAGGCATGAACATATCATATTTTCTCTCTGTGTGGTAAAACCAAGCCTGTTTGGTGAAACAGAACTGTTTCCAGGCTTTGGAGCACCCCCTTGCTAATTCATCTTTATAACTGCCAAACTCTATCTGCCCATCTGGCTCTCATCCATAACAATGTTCACAATTTTCTTTGTGCAGGCACTTTATTATAGAAGTATTGCCATACAATCCCTCTCCCATGTTTTGGAATTACACCTAATTAAATATTATTATGTGAAGAGTCATCAGTAGGAAAAAAACAATGTGAGGAAGATGCATGCAGTAGCTACAGATGTGCGTGTTATTCTGGGAAGGTAATTGCAATCAAAAGAATATAGGTAGGTGTATCTTAGCACATCATTGTTCAAAATAGATGGACAGAAGATTGCACATGGAGGGTCCAGTTAGTATAGAAGATTTACCTCAGATGGTTTGCATTAATCTGTACTACCAAAATCATGACCAGAGCAACAGACTCAAACATAACTGTGTCTAGTTTTGATTCTCTTTCTGTCACATCCTGAAGTAATCTCTGCAGGAAGCATAAAATAATGGTAGAGCATTTCAGGAGTGAGTCAGCTCTTGATATTTCTAAAAAGCATGGAGTAATGGCTAGGATCTGGCTGTCTTCTAAGAAAGGCACTCTACCGGTCTCATTAAGTGTATCTGCTTGTTCTGTAGTTCATTGAAGTCTAACAAATGAACACCTTGATGCTTCTTGAACCTAATAAGTAAATATGCCTTCTAGCAAGATTTCAGTGTGTTATTTTGACAGCTTCTGTATCCCTTGTAGAGAGGAACAGCAAATGTTTAATCCTACCTAACTGGTAGGGCAGACCCCATAGCTTTGCTACTGGAGGTAATGTGGAAATAAACTACAGCCATTAATTTTCTCGTGCAGTTGTTTTTCCCCTTCTTTTCTTAATGAGATGTGCAGTCATTATGCCTTTCCTCATAATAATATTTATTCTGTCTCTGTAATTCCATCTGCTGAGAAAGTCACTGCCTGACAGACAATGCTTCTGGTAGCACATATGGCTGTCCTTAATTAAATGCAAATAGTTGCCAAAGCACACAGTACACTACGCCTCAGTTTACCCTTTTTGTTCAGATGAACAGAGCACATGGAAAACAACAGAAGTTCTCTAATGCGTTGTAGCTGTAGTATTTTGTATATGATGCATTTTTATGTTGCTCATAAATTTTATAAACCGCTTGTGAAAGCCTTATGGTAGAGACAGCGGTCTATCTTTGCATTCATTCTTCCAAGGAGTCCTTATGTGGTTCTCTCGAGCTCTACTTTATCCTCACATCAACTTTGTGAGATGTGTTATGCTTAGAGAGAGTGACTGGCTCAGGGCACCTAGTGAGTGACATGACAATGTGGATTTGGACCCAAGATTCCAGGGTTCCGCTTAGTGAGAAAGAGAAAACCTGGACTGCTGCCCTGTGATAGTTCACATGGGGATGAATGACATGGCTGTGAACACCATCACATACATTCAGGCAGACTCTGAAGTTCTCAGGAGGAAATTGAACGGAATGGGGGCTCAGGCAGCACTCTCTTCAATTCTTCTTGTCAGAGGAAGAGGAATGTGATGGGAACAGAAGATAATAGAGGTGACCCACTGGCTGCATTTGTGGTGCCCGCAGGAGTAATTTGGATTTGAGGACCATGGGCTAGGTTTTCTGGAAGATGGCCTACTAGTACATGATGGACTTCATCTATCAAGAACAGGGAATAATGTATTTGAAAGAAACCTGGGGAGATTAATCAGGAGGGCTTTAAACTGACAACACCAAGGGGAAGAAGATAATCAACATTCAGATTTCAATGAAGGAGAGCTAACATCATATTCAAGATAGTACCTAGAAGCAGCCGCTCATTGCAGAGGCTCCGGTGGTTTAAATTTTTTAAAGCCATTTTTAGGCTAGTATTTTAGGCTAGTATATTTACTCAAATTGTAAGTTTTTTAATGACAGGAAACATGGTATCATATGCAGCGATGCCGGTGTGTAGTTATTCAAGGGCAGCGCAGAGAGTGTTCTGGTACCATTTGTGGAGGACCTTCATGGTGTCTCTGCTCCCCCATTTAGTCTGCTTAACCCAAGGGCTGTGTTTGGTCATGTCTTTTGTTCTGTTTTGCCTGACGTACTTCCATCCATGCCATCGTAGCAGGTGGGTGGCAGACACCCCTGGACCGGTGGAGAACTCTGATGAGGCAAGCAGCAGCAGTTTTGCTCCTGCTTCTGCCTGATGCGCTTCCATCCATGCTGTTGGAGGGGGTGGGTGGCAGACACCTCTGGACCAGCTGGAGACTCTGACTAGGCGAGCAGCAGCCGTGTGGCCGTGGCATGCAATGGAGGGGAGGGGAGGGGGCCGGCATCTGGACATGGCCTACCCATCCTAGCAGATGGAGAGGGAGGGGATGGAGGGGTGGCATGCAAAGGAGGGGGAGGGGGCCCGGCATCTGGACATGGCCCACCCACCCTAGCGGAGGGAGAGGGAGGGAGGGGGAAGGGTGGCATGCAAGGGAAGGGGAGGGAGGGGTGGCATGCAAAGGAGGGGGGAGGGGTTTTGCTCCTGCTTCTGTCTGATGTGCTTCCATCTGTGCCATTGTGGGAGGTGGCAGACACAATCTGGCAGAGGCAAGCAGCAGCAGTCTTTTTGCTCCTGCTTCTTGCCTGATGCACTTCCATCTGTGCTGCCAGAGGGGGTGGGTGGCATACACCCCCTGGCTGGCTGGCTGAACACTTTGATGAGGTGAGTGGTGGCAAAAGCGACAATGACAGCAACAAGGAGGCGGGATCTGACAACGACAGTGATGTCGGCAACCTGAAGGAGCTGGAAGTAGTTCTATACTGAGGGTGACCCCTCCCATGCCCCCCACTGTTGGCCAGAAGTAAGGCCAAGGATTTTTAACATTGACATCTTGGAGGTGAGCTGACCTCTTGGAGCAACCTTGAAAGTTTGGTGCCTCCACCTTGAAAAATGTGCAGCCTGCTTACACACTCAGAAATTCCCCATTAACTACAATGGAGCCACTGCAGAGCACAAAATCTGCCAGGCTCTTCAGCAAGTTCTATGGTGGGAAAAAATAACTTTTTCCACCATAGACTTCAATGGGGCTTGCTGTTATGCCCAGTTGGCTCTGTGATAGAGATTTCAATGAGGGGCACTCTGGTGGGAGTCTTGCTCTGGGTAGGGCTTATTTCCTGTAGGGCTGCTGGTTCCTTAAAGGAACCAGCCAAATTTGCTAAAGTTTGCTTGGGAGGGGCAAATGCTTTTTGGTTGAAGGTGAGTCTCCTTTTTGGTTGAAGGTGAACCTGATGCCCACAGCATTTGCCCCTCCCAAGTAAACTTTAGCAAAGTTGGCTGGTTCCTTTCAGGAGACTCATGCCAGCAGCCCTGCTGGAAATTAGGCACCCCTACCCTGAATAACCCCACAGAGGCTGCCCCCAAATCTCCAGGACAGAGACAGCTGGGCATAACAGCACGCCCCATTGAAGTCTATGGTAGGAAAAGTTAGTTAATGTTTCCCACTATAGAACTTGCTGAAGAGCTGGGCAGATTCTGGGGAATTTTTGTGCAAGCACTGGCTGCACATTTTTGAAAATAGAAGCACCAGACTTTCAAGGTTGCTCCAAAAGGCCTCTTGGTAATAGCATTCAGGCTTGGTGAACTTTGCTTTTGGGGGCAGTGGGGCATGGGTTGAGAGAGTTCTCAGAGAACTCAGCCAGCAGGCTTCACGTGCAGGAGCAGAAAAACAAAATAAGCCTTTTGGGGGTCCATAAAATTGAACCCCCAGAAGTAAAGTTTCCCAAGCCTGGATGCTATTACCAGGAGGGCCTACTGGAGTCACCTTGAAAGTCTGGTGCCTCTATCTTCAAAAATGTTCAGCCTGCTTACACACTCAGAAATTCCCCATTGGCTACAATAGAGCCAAGGTACTGCAAAGCAGACAATCTGGGCAAATTTCTTGGGGTGCATTTTTAAACCTAGTGGCATCAAAATTTCAGGGTATCATCTGTAGACTGTCCTGATGATACCACCCGAGTTTGGTGAAGTTAGGTTCACCTCCCCACCCTGAATTATTTGGGTATATCCGAAAATTTGGGAATATCCGAATATATTATTTGTCTTATTCAGGCATACAGATAATTTTATGCCCGAATAAATCCAAATCTAAATTTTACCGAATTTCTAGAGTATTGACCAAGCCTAGCTGCTGTGTCCTGCAGCATCCTCAGATATCTGTCACATATATTTATCACATCTATCTTTACTAAATATGAATGCCAATTCACTAGAGGAAGCCTGTTTAACTCTGTCAGCCACTGTCCCCATCTTGAAGATCAAAAGAATAAGATCCTCATACTTAAAGTACTTTGAGCCCACATTCAGCTCAAAAAAGTAGGGTAAAGTATTCAAGCATATTCATAAGATCAGATGGACACAGTCTTGTTTGTTCACTAACCTTAGGCAATACAGTGGGGGACTTCAGCTTTGTTTAACCCCTCCCCCCAATCCTCATATATTATTCAAGTATGGGAATGCTACCTCTGTACTAAGCCAAGACATTTGCAAGTAGTAGAGAACAGAAGCAGCAGCTAACAAATCTTGACCCAAATAGCTTTTGTGTACATTGAACATATACATGGTAAGGAACTGTACTAAGGATACTTAGTACATGTACATACATTGCTTAGATATATCTGTGTACTAACTAAGTCCATGGTTCCAGAATAAATATATATGCATGTTCCTGAGGTGGCAACCTTATATCTACTTCATGGCTAATTTAGAGCCTCCATCTTAGATCAAGAAATGGAGAACTAGCATTAATTAATGTCAAACTGATTTGCTGGTACACCAGGCCTTGGGTTATATTTGATGCTGTCTATTATAACTTGTGTTTCATTCTGTTTTTAATTATTTTGTCTCCTCAGAGTGCAGGTAGGGATACAGTTGCCTCAAAATGAAATGTCAGTAGCAATCTCTGTGGGAGACAGAAAATAACTGCAGCTTCTTGAACATTACGAACAAATGAGGTATTTAAAAATAGAGATGTATGTCCTTTTTAAAAAGAAAAATGGCTCTGAAATTCACAATATAATTTCTCCTTGGCAAGACCTTTGGGAAACATGCATGCGTTAGTTTTGAGAGACTTTAGCCTTACTGGAATGCACTGATAGTTCCCTTGTTAGCTTCCACTGTTTCAAGTGGCCATTTCAAATGGTGTATTTCAGGACAATCTTCTATGTTATGAATGATTGTTCACTGCAGAAACCATTAATGGCAGGATGAACTCAAAGCTAGCTGGCTTCCCTCCCCGCCCCTGCCCCCAAACTGAATTCATGTTTCAACCTATTTAGAAGGGTTTTAAAGATGTATACTTTTTATTTTGTACCTTCGAACTGCAGAGTAGGGCCAGACACTGAGCCACACATACTGCTTCAAATAATATTTATCAATTCTAGGGGCAACAGAAATGATACCACCAATATCAGCTATGCAGCTTTATTGTGCCAACTTGTGTCTCCCTATAATGTAAACTTCAGCTATAATATTACATTGTCCTCTCTAGGTTGAAATACTAACATTTCCAATAATATTTTTCATAGCCCAATCATTTGTTCTCCACAAATAATATGTCATTGAAGTAACCTGGGATTATATTTTTTTTCCATATCTAAATTTTGCAGCTGGAAACCTTTAATTCAACAAATATAGCTGCTGTGATAGACCTCCAAGGTTCCATCAAGGTTATTATTATAACATTATTTTAAATTAATGTATATAACCTTAGGATATGTGATGACTGACAGAAATCCACTTGAAATTCCTATGCTTGTTGTCTCTGTGCATGTGGCAGACTCAGAGCTAACAAGTTACCGGGACCAGACATATTGATCCTGGAGTTCTTCAAGAACTTAAACAGGAAACTGCTGAACTTCTAACAATGGTATGTAACTTTTAACAATGGTTCGAGCTTCTAACAATGGTATATAACATGTCCTTAAGATCGGAAAAGAGCAACTAAAATGATCTGGGGCTAGAACAACTGCACTTTGAGAAGCAACTAAGACACTTGGGGTTCTTTAACTTAGGAAAAAGGCAAGTCATGGTTTGGAAGAGAGTATACAGGGAGAAGCTTTTCTCCCCTCACAATGCTAGAATGCAGGGTCAACGGCTGAAACTGAAGGATGAGAGTTTCAAAACAGGCAAAAGGAAATATTTCTTCACACAATGCATAATTAAATTCCCCCAGGATGTGGTGATGACCACTAACCTGGAAGGCTTTAAGAGGGGAGTGGACATGTTAATGAAGGATAGGCTATCCATGGCTACTAGTAAAAATGGGTGCTAGTCATGATGCATACCTATTCTCTCCAGTTTTGGACAAGAATGTCTATTATATACTCTATTATATAAAATACTGTGAAATGCAGTCAGAATAATTCTACTATAGTTGTCTGGGCTTCCTTGGCCACTGTATGGACAGACTGCTGGACTTGGTGGGCCTTTGTCTGATCCAGTGTGGCTTTTCTTATGTTCTTATGTGTGTATGCCTGTCTTTTTGCATATCATTATAACCATTCCTAGTAGGACTCTTGTGCCACCTTGAGTCCCAATGAGAAAGGCAGACTATAAATAATGTAAATAAATTTGTTTATAATTTTCTTAACACTACTGGGTCTTATTCCTGAATAAACATTCATAGTGATGTGTTAAAAGCATACCCGTATGCCATGCTGTGACTATACAGAAGTGGTTCACCATGAGCAAAATGAATTTATATGGCGATTTCTGGCAGATATTCAATGGCAACCACTCGTATCCTGTGATTATAAGAATGTGTTCACTTTAAAATAATGAATGTATGTATTAGCTTTACTGAACAGGGAACTTTACGCTCAAATGGGTCTTTTTATTTGTAAGCATAACATTGAGGTCATATTTTGTAAAATCTATTTTCCTCCAAGTTTGCAAAGAATCTCAAACAGCTGAACTTTAATCTGACTGGAACAACCTTACCACAGCAAAAAACCATGCCAACTGTGGATATTTTCTGATTAACACCAAACCAGGAAGTATAACCTCAAAGAAGTACTTCCTCCTTCAGGAAACTATTCTGCTTGTGCCATCCTTCTAGTTCTTTTGGAGAAGCAGCAATTGCTTGCGGGCTTGGGTTGCCAACCTTCAAGTGGGGCCTGCAGATCTCCTGGGACAACAACTGATTTCCAAGCTACATACAACATTTCCCCTGGAGATGATGATACTGTACTCCACTAAGATAGCTCCCCTTCCTAATCCCTACTGCAGGCTTCACCCTCAAATATCCAGGAATTTCTCAACCTGGAGCAGGCAGCTACATAATATAGGGCTGCTTGCAGGTTTTGGAAGCCCTGCATAGAGAGTCTACATATCGTTCCCCCCTCCTCCCCCCTCCTCCCCCCCTCCACACTTGTGACCTCCTACCTACCTGTATGTCCTTCCCTTGGCTGCTCATGAGCTCCCCCACCACTCATGCTCACAGCTGTCTGCAATGCCCACAAATATTTCCCTAGTAGTCTTGGGCAGTACATGCAGCTGGGAGCACAGGTAGTCAAGCACTAGCAAAGGAGGGGGTGAAAGGGCAGAAGCCCTCAATCCTAGCAGCTGCCCTGCCTCAAGGTATGCTGATGCCAGCCCTGATATAATTTTCTAATGAAATGAAAAGAGTGCAGAAAATGAAATCCCTGCAGGATGTGATTGCCTGAGGCTTTGCAGGCAATTTGCTTTATATTATAATGTATACTTTCCTGCAGAGGTGAATATGGGGGAAATCTCACAGAAAAAGTTGTAAACATCAGGAGGTGACACTCAAAGACACTTACGTGAGCATCTATTTATCATTAATTCAGTTGCTATTACCAGAAGCTTGGATGCATCTGTGAAGTGCTTCCCTACTGTTCTATAACAATAGAACAATAGCTGACTGCAATATCCCTGAATTGAGACTATGGTTTTGCATGGTTTTCTTGGTATAAGGATCAAGCTTAGCTCTAGTCTTTAAGTGCCTGGGTCGCTGCTTTACACATGTATGATGATGGTGACTGGTAGTCTTTAAAAACAAAACTTAGTTTGATCCAGGTCTTAACCTCAGACCCTGTCTGCAGCGTCCAGAACATGAGCTGCAGACAATACAGAACAGAAGAAATGTGTCTTTTTCAGTATCTGAGTTGGGGTGCAGGCTGGCAGGAAAAAAATCCAGCAACTCCATCAGATTATCCCCCTCCCCTCCCCCCGTCTGCCAAGCCTGGTACTAGAATCTAGTGCATAAAAGCCTAAACTTGGGGCTGATGGCCAGACAGTTTTTTAAGTAAAGGTCAGTAGCATGGTTTTTGACTAGTGTGCACAGTCCACTTGCTTTACCTGTGCTAAGGAGTCAAGTGAGCTTGGCCTCATCTTCCTTTCTACAGAAGTGCCCAAGGACAAGGACAAAACACCACTAAATTCTTAAGATTCCTCTCAGTAGAAGAACATAAGTGGAAAATAATTTATATTCCTGCATGAACAGGTCTAAGTTTCTCTGTTGCTGGATGAACCCAGGTTGTTTTTCCCCTGCTCTCAGTCTTCCACTGGCATTGGAATGAGGCTCTGACGGCTTTCCTTGTCTATTTAATTTTTTAAACCATTATGTGTATTTTTCAATGTGAAGATTTGTTCCTGGCAAAGGAGGAGTGGATTCACAATTGCATCAAGGCAAGACAATCAACACCGTATGCATTTAAGTGGGACGGTAAAGGGAATCGGTTTCATGTTTATCACATGGAACAGACAGTCAGAAATCTGAACAGCTGATGTCTCCTGGGGGGAAAAAATCAATTTGGAAGTTCCTGTATTTGCTGCAGTTTTAACTTTTTTCCATAAAGAAATGAGTTTAAATCTGAAGTGAGCCAGCAATTCATGCTTATATCTGTCTGTCTGTCTGTCTGTCTGTCTGTCTGTCTGTTTTCACCCACTGCCCAACCAACACAAACTTTGGAAATGATCCCAACTGAATTAAATACAAAAGATGGTGTGAATGGCAGGACTTTACATAACTCTTGGCTGCAGCTTAGTGGTTCTTCCTGATTTAGCAAAATTTACTTTTACAGAAAAACAGCTTTGAAACTTTTCAGTTAATGTTGTGTCATAGTGAACTATAAACATTAGTCAAGCATGAGTTGCACACTCAGTTCTCCCAACTAAAATTACCACAGAATCATACAGTTCCTGCTTGGAATCGCTGTGTTAAATCAATTTCTCTGAATCCTTAAAACAAAAAAACACCAAAAACCCTGTGCCTGGAGTCTGCAAAAGAATGCCAACCACAAATGCCTGATATTTCCAACCAAAAGTATCTAACTTTGTGGTGAATTGTGGTCATTAAACATGCTGCAAAAATTACTATCCATCATTTTTGCCTTGCCCATTTAGAATATTTTCAAGATGTACTCTTATCTTGGTAAACAAAAGGCCTTCTGTTTACATGCTAAATTAACTTTAAATGCTCATTGTTTGTTATATATTTGTTTTTCTGGGATTTGTTAGAATTACAGAATCATAGAGTTGGAAGAGACCACAAGGGCAATCTAGTTCAACCCCTTGCCATGCAGGAACACACAGTTAAAGCATTCCTGACAGATGGACATCCAGCCTCTGTTTAAAATCCTCCAAAGTTCTTCCTAATGTTTAGGTGGAATATCTTTTCTCATAGTTTGAATCTATTGCTACTCGGTTGTAAGAGAACTGCTGTGGCTTAAATTAACAGAGATGGGAATTGATGTCAGATTGTTATTATTTATTAAATCTCTCTATTCAGACACAACCTGCCAGATAAAATGTACAAATTCATTTTATCTAACCCCGAAGATACCAGTTGTGAAAGGTGTTAAGCCCTTAAGGCTGTTTAACTTATTTATTAATGATTTGGTATATGTATTGTCAGATGTCAACTCACATAGCCCAGTTCTTGCAAACAAACCCATACAACTTCTGCTTTATGCTGATGATGTGATACTGATCTCTAGGTCTCAAGTGGATCTCAAAAGGCTTCTTAGAAAAAGTATGGAGTACTGTTCTTCTAACTACCTGTTCTTAAACCCAGAAAAATCAAAAAATGTTGTTTTTTCCAACATATTTAAGCCTTCTAGATGGCTTATTAACAGGATTAAGGTTAAGCACTTCAAATCTTTTAAATACTTAGGCCAGTGATGGCGAACCTTTTTGAGACCCAGTGCCCAAACTGCAACCCAAAACCCACTTATTTATTGCAATGTGCCAACACGGCAATTTAACCTGAATACTGAGGTTTTAGTTTAGAAAAAACAGTTGGCTCCGAGGCGTGTGTTACTCAGGAGTAAGCTTGGTGGTAGTCGGTAGCTTTGCTTTGAAGCAACCATGCATCTCTTGCAATGAGTGAATCACGACCCTAGAAGGGTTCACTCAGAAGCAAGCCCCATTGCCAGCAAACGAGCTTACTCCCAGGTAAAGGATTGCACTTTTGTTCTTTGCATGAAAATCAGTGGGGTTTAACAGCGCTTAACAGGGTTACCTACACTGCTTCCCCAAAATTTGGTCTTAGGTTTAATGCTAATAATCGAGCCCAGCGGCCCAGACCAGCCTAGATGTGCGAGGGGCACTCTGTTTGCGCGTGCCCACAGAGAAGGCTCTGAGTGCCATCTCTGGCTCCCGTGCCATAGGTTCGCCACCACTGATTTAGGCCTAACTTTTCATCATAAAACCATTTGGGCCTGGTATAGAGACATTGTCATTAAAGGAAATTATCACGCTGCATCAATGGTGGTTAAAAAAATTTCATACTAAGGGAAGGGGATATATCCCAGTGGCTCTAAAGATTTTTAATTCTAAGGTAGTTCAGCAACTTCTCTATGGAGTTCCTTTATGGATAGTTGCATGGAACAATGCCGTTGAATGAATACAATCTGGCTTCCTCTATAAAATTCTCAGGTTACCGCACTCTGTACCATACACTGTACTATGCTTATAAATTGAACCTACTTGAAACTAGAGCATGGCTGAATATATTCAAGTATTGGATCAAATTATGTTTCAGCTCTGATGAGCGTAGCTTAATACATACTGCGCTGCGCTCCCAGACCTATTCGCATCTGAATGGTATCAACTACTCAAATAAAAAATTTGCTCTCTAGGATTATTATTTGAAGATCTCTGTATATTGTCATCCAATGAGATATTCCGAACCTTAAAAAGCAGACTTAAAAAGCAGGAATACCATCTCTTATTGTGGCAAGCACATAAATCATGCTCTCCCCTTTCTCTCAGAATAGTACCTGAACAGGGGCACATAGCCAAATATCTTGAATTATTAACTGAACCCCAACAGAGATGGATTATTACAAGGGCCAGATACAATACTTTCCCATCTGCCATTATGAAGGGTCGCTATTTATCTATCCCTCTCCAGGATCGGGATTGCTCACATTGTAAAAATCAAATGGAGACTCTTGCTCACATTATACATGACTGTCCGAGACCTGTGGGTATCAAGAATTTCTCTCCTTGGCTGGCCCTAGACAAATGTGTAAAAGAGTCTGACAATTTTGTTGTGATGCTTCTGTTAAATAATAGAGATGTTCTTGGGAAAAGTAGCAAAATTTCTCTTACAAGTGATGGAACTCTGTAAGTAATGTCTAATGCTAGGCACAGTTCCTGTGTTTTGATCTTACTCTTGCTTTGTACATTACAAATGTCTGGTAACATACGAGAGCCTATTTTATATGCCAAACAAAGGTTGTTGTTGTTGTTGAATCTATTACTCTGTGTCCTAGTCTCTGGACTCTGGAGCAACAGAAAACAAGCTTGCTCTCTCTTCAACATGACATTCCTTCAGATATTTAAAATGGCTTATCTTGTCACCCCTTAACCTTCTCTTCTCCTCAGTGGCATAGGGGGGTAAATGACGCCCGGGGCAAAATGGCACCCAGGCACTGCACTCCGTGCCCCGCCCCCCCATTGTGCTCTCTTGCTCATGGGCTTGTTCCTCATTATCAGTGACAAGGAAGATAATTTCAAATCAGTTTTGTAACTTTAAATGCAAGAATGATCCCTGGTCCTTCTGTATGTCACAGTCTTCCCCTCCCTTGCCTGCCACCCCTCACTCACTCACTCCCCTCCCCTCCCTCTCCCTCCCCTCCCTCCATTAAGGTGGGTGGGCCATGTCCAGATGCTGGGCCCCCTCCCTCCCCTCCCTTGCATGCCACCCCTCACTCTGTCCCCTCCGTCCCTCCCTTCCCTTCCCTTGCATGCCACCCCTCCCCTTCTCTCCCCTCCACTATGGAGGGCGGGCCATAATACTGACAATTTTATATTAAAGATTATTTAAAATATTATTTATGTTAAACTGCCTGTCCCTCTTGACTATGTCCGATGTTTGAAAACTGCCCTCCCTTCAGACATATCTCCTGTCAGACTGCTCCACAGACTGCTCCACTTTGTCCAAAAAATCCTCATGCTTCCTAATGTGCTGAACAGTAGATTCTGGTGCCTCAAGTTGCTGGACCTTCCCTTTCCAGAGGGAAACCAACTTGCACTTGGTGCAGGTGTGGCTAATCACACCCACTGACAAAGGGCAAAGAAACATACCACAGCTGTTACAGGCGACTACAGCAACTCACTTGGGGATGTTAATTATGAGAAAACATTTTTCAGAGGATTAATTGGGCTTTTACAGTTCAGTTTAGAATACAATCCAATTTCTCATTAGATTGAAGAGTTGTCTGTATCCTAATTTGGACTTCTTTATTTGTGGATTGTATGAGTAGTTCTCATTAAATTAAATTGTTCTTTTATGTGAGAGAGTTTGATTTGCATCAATCAGACTCTCCAAGGAGCCACTGCTCGATTGGCCAGGCCAATTTTTGGGTGGTTGGAGTGGGGAACAGGGAGAGTATTGGCGGGTCCAATGAAGCAGTGGATTCCAAGGAAGCGGGCTGGGCTGGGTTTTGGAGGTTGTGTGGAAGAGGAGCTTGGAGCCTGGTGGAGCCTGTCTTGGTTGTGGGACAGGGAAGGAGGGCACAGGAGTGGATGGAATGTAACCTACCAATGGGCAAGCTAAATTCACTTCAGCCGTTTTTGTATGGCACAATTACACTGGGGGTGAGTTGGGATCATATATACCTGGGCTAATTTATCTTGGTTTCTGCGTACACCCCAGGGATGTAGGTATAGGTTTTTATGAGGGGGTTTGGGGGCGGGGCCACACCTCCCCAAGCCCCACCCCCAGCCTCAGTGCTTATAAAAGCAGCTCTCCGAGGCTAGAGACAGCAGGCTCCCCTGCTCCCCCCCCCCATTGGCTGGGCTCCCAGCAAGCCAATGGTGGTCCCTTCTGCCCTCCCCTCCGGGCAGAGATGTTGCTAGAGAAAATGGTGCCCGGTGCAAAATCTGAGTTTTGCGCCTGCCCACCCCTACCATGGGCAGCTGCTGTGTTGCTGGAATCCACCCACAAACAAAATAATTTTCAATGGTGTTTAAACTAGGGAGCCCAGATTCTCCCTTTAAATCCACCTTAAAGGGATCATCTGGGGTCCCCAGTTAAAACAACATTGAAAGTGATGCTGTTTTGGGATGGATTCTCCCCCACCCTGAAACAGCATCACTTTCAATGTTTAAACTGGGGACCTCAGATTCACCCTTTAAATCCATGCCGAAAAGGGTGGATTTAAAAGGAGAATCTGGGGAAATTTGGGGGGTGCCTGCTGTCAGGGGTGCAATTGTTAAGCTAGCAGCACCAAACTTTCAGGATATCTTTAGGAGACTTTCCTGCTGATACCACCCAGGTTTGGTGAAGTTTGTTTCAGGGGGTCCAAAGTTATGGACCCTCAAAGGTGTAGCCCTCATCTTCTATTAGCTCCCATTGGAAACAATGGAAGATGGGGCACCTCCTTTGGGAGTCCATAACTTTGGACTCCCTGAACCAAACCTCACCTAACTTGGGTGGTATCATCAGGAGAGTCTCCCAAAAACTCTGAAATGTTGGCGCTGCTAGCCTAAAATCTGCACCCCCTGCAGGCCAAAACCTGAAAAAAAACGCTTTAAAAATACAACAAGACCCCCACAAATAGGGTGCGGAGCTTCGGACATGTAAGGGGGGATTGAACCTGGGAAACCCCCCCTTACCTACATCCTTGGTACACATGGTTCCCCGCTTTTGCCCAGGAGCAGAGTATTGCTTCATTTTGCTCAGCATGACCCAGACTTCTGTATTTGCTTCAGAAAAAATTCTGAGCATGCCTGTATCCCGCATTCTGATTGGCTGTTGCTTTTGAGTGGCAGCTTGAATGGACGTCAGGCAGGGAGATCAGCCAGCTGGGAGGGAATGATACACGTGGCCTGCCCCCAACTGGTGTTTTTGTGTATGTGCTGTGGGAATGGAAGAAATTGATCTGTGTTTTTAATGGTTTAAAATAAGATATTGCTGTCAGAAAAAGAAAA
Organism: Sphaerodactylus townsendi; assembly: GCF_021028975.2. Lineage (NCBI taxonomy): Eukaryota > Metazoa > Chordata > Lepidosauria > Squamata > Sphaerodactylidae > Sphaerodactylus > Sphaerodactylus townsendi. Next base: position 110,662,128 of record NC_059425.1, read on the forward strand.
CTAGTGAATAGATCTGCTAATTGATTTAAAATAAAGCTTGTACTGAGGAAAATAGACAAAGTGATTGTTCTGATTGGCTGTTGCTTTTGAGCAGCAGTTGCAAGCATCTGTGAGCTTGCCTGGTATCCTGCGTTCTGATTGGCTGCTGCTTTTGAGTGGCAGCTTGAGTTAACATCAGGTGGGGAGATCAGCCAGCTGGGTGGGGAAAATAAACTGGTCGTGCTCCTGATTGGTTTTCACACAGGCACAAGCAGCATCACACCGGGATTTTTAAAAAGAACCTCCAGGTTGGTGATTTTTGAAAATTCCAGGCTAAGGTAAATATTGCTGGGGGACACTGGGGCAGAATCTGTGCAGCTTTGGGAGCCATGCGGAATTCTCAACTGCACAGGAATATTTTCTGTGCTCACCTTGGGATATTTTGACCGTGTAAAAACGGCCTTTGTTAGTCCTGTGCGCAGATTGGTAGCGGGGTTCGTTGTCACGACATTCCATCGCTTAGGATGATTGAGTTTCTTGATTTCCAAGATACACTAATATATTTGCTCACTCTATACTGAAGGGTTACTGATTGCCATAATCAAAGAGATTATGTCATTTGTCTAGACACAAAACTGGTAGTAAGTAGATTTGAGAGCTGAAAATAATTGATGGCCACCCTAGTCTGGAGGTCAGGGTGAAGTGATTGAAACAGAGAGAAACTAAATTAACTGAAGACAGAAGTCTTGTAGTTGGATTGGGGAGATTTGGGGGAAGATGGCCACCTTTCAACTCTTGACAGGGTGTAGTTAACTGGAGCAGACCCTGTGCAGCTTTGGGAGCCTTGCTGACTGTCAGGAGGCTCAGGTCACAAATGTGGTCCAACTGGTATTTTATCACCTTTGAAGAAGAGAATAAGAGTTTGGATTTATATCCCACCTTTCTCTCCTGTAAGGAGATTCAAGGAGGCTTACAAGCTCCTTTCCCTTCCTCTCCCCACAACAGACACCTTGTGAGGTAGGTGGGGCTGAGAGAGTTCTGAAGAACTGTGACTAGCCCAAGATCACTCAGCAGGAATGTAAGAGTGCGGAAACACATCTGGTTTACCAGGTAAGCCTCCATCACAGGTGGAGGAGTGGGGAATCAAACACAGTTCTCCAGATTAGAATCACCCTGCTCTTAACCACTGCATCATGCCAGGTTAGATACAGTGATCTATACAATGGTCACTTTGAGACTAGACTATTGTAACTGACTTTATACTGAGCTGCTCTTGAGACTGATCTGGAAACTCCAGCTGCCTAAAAATGCAGCTGTGCAGGTCTTTACAGGGACCCCGAGGTAAGCACATATTCAGCTAGTTCTCTGCCAGCTGCATTGGCTTCCAGTGAAGTATTGAAAGCTCTAAGCCAGGGCTGTTGAACTGATTTATTATGAGGGCCAGATAAGACATACATGTGATTTGGTTGGGAAGGCCCAGGAGAGCGGGGGGGGGGGGGCTGCCTCGGCAGCCAAGACTGCAGCAGCTTTCTAACCCAGATTGGCATTGGAGGGAGGGGCAGCTGGCTACCTCAGTTGGTGAGTTCGCAGCAGCCTTGCCATCCCAGATCAGCACTGGGGAAGGTGGTTGGCACTGGGGGGAGGGGTGGCAATCTCACAGTGGGCTTCCCTGTTCAGATTGGCAGGGTGGTGGCCAGGCCAGATCAGGAGCAGGGTGGGGTGGGGTGGGTCAGTGGACTGGCCAGCCCACAATGGGCTTGCCAGGCCTAATCAGTAGTGTGTGTTTGGGGGGGGGGGGTGCCTCAGCTGGCTCATAGGCCTGATAAGTCCTCTCAAAGGGCCAGATCTGACCCTTGGGCTGCATATTTGAGATCCATACCCTAAGCAGTCTGGAACCTGCATACCTGTGCGACTGCCTCTCCAAATATATTGCCCCCAAAAGCTCTTTGTTCTATGGAAAGCAACTTGGTGGTGGTCCAAAAAAACTTGGTGGTGGTCCAAAAAATATCTGGATGTCTCCAACCAGACACTTGTCAGCTCTGGTCCAGGCCAGGTGAAATGCTCTGCCAACTGAGACCTAGGCCCTGCAGGATCTATCACAGTTCCACATGGACTGCAAGATGGAACTGTTCTACCAGGGCTATGTTGAGAGCAGCAAAGGCATCCAACATAGCTGGCCTCCCTTTTCCCCTTTTCTTCCTCTTTCTCCCTCTATTCTGCTTTTCTTCCCTTACCCTTTTAACTTATTCCCCTTAGCTAGAATCTGATTGAGGTGCCATAGCATAATATATTGGAATTGTTTAATTTGTAATTGTAATTTTATTGTTGATAAGTCACCTTGAGCCCATTTACAGGGAAGTGCAGCCTATTAATCAAATTATAAATTATAAATATGCTTTCTTGAGGGTATTTTTTGTTCTCTTTCTTACTCCCCACATGTGCTAATTGTCTTTACTTAGCTTTATGGTCCTCCATAAAGTAAATACTTCTATATAGGAAGATATCATCCCGAAGCATCTCTCTCAGTTTATCAGAGGCTGAACCAATGCCAGGAACTGAGTTTCCTACTGGGCGGAATATCCAAGACATGTAAGCAACTTTTCTCATAAGACACTGATCTGCGGCCTTCCATCTCCATTCCTTAAAAATCAAAGTGCTTCTAAACAACCTGTGATGACATGCCTGCTCAACCAATGGTTTAGTAGGAAGAGAAAACCATAGAAGTGGCCAAATGTTACAGTTGTACAAGCAGACCATTTCTTAAATTTAGACACATTCAATCTCTCACCAGTCCGTCTCCCACAGTGTTTGCATGGGAATGGGATTGGTGAGATTTTTTTCCAAAATAACTGCCAATTTATGGTTTTTTGAAAGTTGCGGGATAAGGGAAAATCTCACGGGGTGGGCCTGAGTTAGACCCGAAAGCCATGCGGAAGTCATGGCTGAACCGGGATATTTCACCTCCTTATCCCAGGATATATGGTCCGTGTGAAAAATGCCATAATGAACCTTTTCAAAGCATCAGTGACCAGTGGTTCTGTGTAGGTTTTGACACAGGATGTTCCATTTCACCCAGTATGAAATGCCTGTAGATGGCTGCAACAGATTTCCCCTTACTAGTCTATACATATTTCAGAATTTCTAACTTTTTTTTTAAACCATAGAGCCATTTTTTCTACAACTTGATTAAAATTCCTGAAATCAAGCCCTTGGGATTTGTTCACGAAGCATATCCTTTCTGACACATATTTAGGAGGAAGCAAGATTATTCTCACACAATTAAGTAGACTAAAGGTCTAAAGTTAGCTTTACAAAGAGATTTCAGGGAGCTCATCAGTTTTGATTGGACAGCAGTTTTATGATAAATATTCCCTTTGATTTGACTGCAATTAATGCTAAGCCGGTCAAGCTAGGTCTGCAGAGATCTGTTCTACTAAAGAGATAGAAATTGGTGTACTATGTACCTTCGGGGAGATATACCTGTATAAGAACTGCCCTTACTAAAATTCTGTAGTTCTTTGATCAAACACTTTCATCAGAGTTTTTTAAAAGGAGACTAACAAAGTTTTGAACCAGCACAAGCTTTTACAGTCTAGTGTTTGCTTTTTTTGATGCAAGCATGTGGATCCTTTCTATGCTCTTATTTTATGCAGCAAGTATAAAAAAAGCCGAGTCAAATGTTCAGGAAGTGCAAGACATTTTGGGTGAAATGCAAATGCATAATATTCAAATATAATAATGAAGAAAAAAGTACAGATCCACAGTTATCCTAAGCTATAAGTGTAGGGAGTACCAAATTTTGCAATGACAGATATGTTTAACTGAGTAATCCAAAATCGTGCTTCAACCAGGGAGGGGATGGAGATAGTGTGAAACCTCTTAATGCATGCTAGTTCAAAAGTTTCATTCTGGAATTTCCTTTTGAAGCTCTTCTGTTGAAGGATGGTAATTTCCATGTCAGTGACAGAACATCTTGGGAGACTGAATTGTTTCTCAGTACTGCAATTTTTAATGTCAGATTAACACCTGTTTGTTCTTTTTGCATGCAGCCTGACCTGTTCATCCTACGCAGAAAGAAAAATGGTGCTGTTTGAATTGGAAATTTGTATAGAGTGTGGTGATGGACCAGGTGCTTATCCATTTCCTGTAGATTGTTTTTCTTATTACAATCACTTCATCCAAGCTTCTTTTGTTTTGTAGAAGAAACAATACAAGCACCTTTTTTAAAAAAAACTTCTGGAGCAAAAGCCTCTCAGTTTTGATGAGAACAAGACTCCAGAGAAGTGTTCCCTTCTTCCTGCACAAACTTCCCATTAAGATTTTAACTTCTTGCCACTGCTTTTGGTGCTAAACAAGAGAAGTGGGGCAATCATGTGGCTCCACATTGTGTGCAGTTTGATAGCCATTGTTTTAGATCCATGTGTTCATTACTTCCATGCCTGGGGTATTAATTTCAGAGACACTAGATATAAGACAGCCATGTGAATCGTAATTCACAAATGATTTAATAGGCACATTTTGCACAGCCTCTGGGTGCTCATGTATAGTCACTATGGACCAACATATATCATTCTTTCCAGTTTTTGGAACCTTGTTCTTTCAAGGTCAATGTAGGAATGGCCTCTTCAGTCCATTAAAAATAATGCCATAGTGAAGAGATGAGTTCTTTGCTGTGATCTGGAGGTCAAGAAACAGGAATTCGTTTTATTATCTCTTGTTTTTAAAAAAGAGCACCTTGATTTGGTGAGAGTATTGTTTCCCTATGTCTTGAGGACGGTCTGAGCATATACTTAAAAAACAAATCCATCTTTTTGGTGTGAGGTGGGCCACTTTGGACACAGTATTATGTATGCATGGATCGAATTTTTAAAGCAGACCTTAGCAGACCTCTAAGATTTTCACTATACCCATACTTAGGAGCAATTCACATTAAAACAACAACAATAGACCCTTTACACACAAACATTTTAAAATGTTTTCAGGCAGAACATAAGACATTTTCTCCACAGAGTTTCACACTGTTTTTCTCCCCTTTGGTTTCAAAAAGATTTTATTTCCAGACTGAAAACATTTTATCTGAAACCCCTTTAATAACAGTTCTTTTCTCTGAAATATTTTCTAAATATCTTCCTTTGCTGTGCCGTCAAATATGCAATGTTTTATTTCTCCTGGTCTGTTGTCCCCTTGTTGGATGCTTGCAGCTCAGTTTATTGCCTGCTTTCCTGCAACCTCCGGAGATTTCTCCTTATTCTTAGAACACCTCTTTACATTTTGTTTCTAAAACCTTCCTCTTACAAACAAAACAAAATTGTTCTGCCTTCTTGACCTGAAACTGTGTGTGTGTGGGGGGGGGGGGGGGGGGCTGTTCCAGCAGAGAAATCTATAGAACATGTAGTTCCCAAGCAGACAAGCAGTTGGGAAAATGGCATTGGGGTAAAGCATAAGCAACCTGTACTCATGTGCCAAGGTCCCAATCTGAATTAGGAAAAGAAGAGTTGTTTTTATACCCTGGTTTTCTCTACCCTAAGGAGTCTCAAAGTGGTTTATAATCACAATCCTTTCCTTTTCCCGCAATAGGCACCTTGTGAGGTAGGTGGGGCTAAGAGTTCCAGATAACTGTGACTAGCCCAAGGTCACCCAACAGTCTTCATGTGGAAGAGTGGGGAATCAAACTCAGTTCTCCAGATTGGAGTCCACCGCTCTTAACCTCCACACCACCCTGGCCCTTGAACTCCTGGGAAGTGATGTCCAGTAGGGAGTTTGTAATGTGTGTCTCACTGAAAGTCTTCATGGTAGACTTCAACTTAATTCATGGACTTTAATGTATAAAAAGGTCAACATGAACCAGCAAATGTTGGGAAACGTTTGGTAAAGACCATAGGAATTGGGGCAATTATAAGAAAGTCACACAGCATATGCCTGTCTGATAAAGGGAGCTTTGAGTTTTGAAAGCTTAAACCCTGAAAATTTTGTTGGACTCTTATGTATGGTTCCCAAACCCTGCTGGAGTGGGGGATCTCTTGCTTTGCCCACCCCCTCCCCCAGGCACAATCCAGCTGGCTGGAGGGGAACTTGTCAGGCATAAAATGAGGCCCAGATCTTGAAATCACTGGTTTAACAACATGTCATCACATTGGGAGATGGTCTGGTATTCGAGCAAAACTTTTATGTTAAAAACAGCTTCTAACATAGAGTTTTTGCCCAAATACCAGTGTGTTTCCCTCAGTGTTGGTAACATTGTTGGCAACATGATGATATCACTTTAAAAAGTGACAATGTTGAGACCTAGGCCTCATTTCTCACCTGGTAAGACCACTCCACCACCTCTTTTGCTGGTTGCCAGAAGGTACCTGGCAATCCTACTCCAAGAAGAAGAAGCAGCAGCAGCAGCAGCAGCAGCAGCAGCAGCAGCAGCATTTGGATTTATACCCCACCTTTCTCTCCAGTAAGGAGACTCAAGGTGGCTCACAATCTCCTTTCCCTTCTTCTCCCCACAACAGACATCTTGTGAGGTAGGTGGGTCTGAGAGAGTTCGGAAGAACTGTGACTAATCCAAGGTCACCCAGCAGGAAAGTTGGAGTGCAGAAACACATCTGGTTCACCAGATAAGCCTCTGCCACTCAGGTGGAGGAGTGGGGAATCAAATCCAGTTCTCCAGATTAGAATTCACCTGCTCTTAACCACTTCACCATGCTGGCTCTCAAGGTGCTACTTGACTCTAATATAACTGTTCTAGTGAATACCAACACGTATACCCTCTGAAACACAGATATGATGTTACTTTCGGGTGGAGATTAGACAAATATGATGCCACTTCTGACACTCTGGAGATTCCCACAATTTCTATAGTGTTTTACATAGGGACTGGGCTAATTCCTTGTGTCATACATAGCATGTGTAATACATGCTATTTCCCCCTCCCTCATTTTCCTGTCATTCATCCTTGGTTTAGGGCCAAAGACAATTTTTTGTCTGAAACCCAGAGACTGTAGGTCTTGATGATCAGGAATCTTTAACAGAAAGTTCTTACTACCTTCATTGAAATACAGTTCTTAGAATTGGCATAGCTACAACAGTCATGTTCCTAGAATTGGTACAGCTATGACAGTCATATTTGTATAAAGCCAACATAAATTTCAAGTGCTTCCCTGCTGCAAGAATAATTACAATACCAGAAAAATTCAGTAGTCCCATCTCTGAGGTGAATATAGAAATGCAAGAGATAGTAAAGGTTGCACTGTTTCCATAGAAACTATACATGGTAGCATGTTTTTCCATACAGCAGCTTTTCCCTCTATCAGACACCAAAAGAGAACGTGAGTCTCATCCAGAAACTTTGTCTTTAAAAGGAAAGATTATCTGTTCTAAAGAATGATTGTATCTGTTTTGATTAACTGAAAAGTAGCAACTATTGCTTGAAATGGAAGCTTGCTTCATCTTGTCTTGTTTTTTTAAAACATAAGTCTTAGGGGAAACTGTGCTTTGTAAGACAAAATTGTGTGGTGATTTCTCAGGAGGTCTTTCAAATGCAAGTTTGTTCAGGTCTGTTGCTAAGGCTGTACATTGTTTAGACAAGTTACATTCTGTCAGTTTGCTAGTTGAGAGAGGAGAAAGAAGAGGAAAAAGAACTGAAATCTGGGGGAGGTTTTTGTTAGGTCCAAACTATCCATTACGTTTCACATGTTATCTCCACAGGGACTTGCAGCTATATAGCAGCTGCAAGTATCCAACTTAATTTAACTCAAGTATAACTCAAGTATAACTCAATTTAAAAGCACTGTTGGCATCCAATTTGAATTAGAACTATGGTGTGTGGTGGGGGAGAGACTCCTGCCATCTTCCTGCCATGAATTGGGCCTGAGGGGCATTATTTGCCCTTTCAGGGGGCTGCAGGTATACTGAATGCTTGCACATGCAGTCCCCCAATGGGGCAAATATCCACTTTGGACCATTTCAGGACAGGAAAATGGCTCAGGGAAATGCATGAGCCCTGTCTCCCCTGGCATCACCGTCCTGACCAGTACTAAGTCCCCGTGGGGTTTCTAAATTAAGTTGCCAAAGGGAACTTATAATTGATGCCCTGCTAAAATTCCCCATTGAGACATGTTAAATATAACATATAGCCTAAGGTGACCAGATGGTCACCTTTCCGCCCCGGAAAGGTGTGACAGGGCGGCAAACGGCAAGCCTCAGAAGCCCCCGCGCGCGGCCGCAGGAGCAAAAGGCCGCAGGAGCAAAAGGCAGCCTTTTGCGCGGCGCTCCCCGGTCAGGAGGGAAGCGCCCCAGAAGGCACTGCGGCTGCCGCAGTGTCTTCTGGGGCGCTTCCCTGTTTCTGACCGGGGAGCGCCGTGCAAAAGGTAGTGTGCTGCTGCGGGCCATTGTCCGTAATCGGGACAATGACATAAGCCCAGCGGGACGCTCTACGCAAAAGCGTGAGTGTCCCGCAAAAATCGGGACGGATGGTCACCCTAATATAGCCTCAGTCACAATTCTGAGAAACAGGATTCTTGTGGGGCCCTAAATCTAGCACAACCTTTTGTGGAGTAAAATAAGGCCTTGTATAGCAACCCCTGGGAGTATGAAGGGAGTAGACTGTGGAACTGGTGTAGCACATCACTTCCAGTTGTATATCTGGAAGTGATGTCATAGTGTTGCACAACTCTCTAGGATTTTTCCATATCAGTATAAGTCTTTAGCAAAGAAATTTGGAAAATTCCTGGAGTTTTACATGATGTCACACAATGGTGATTTCCACACTTCCATTTTTGCTCCTGCTCCACCAAGCAACAGTGGGAAACAGAGTTCAGGAGATTGCCCTTTGTGATAGGCAACCTGCAGGGCTGTAGTTTGTTAAACTGGCACCCAGGGCAAGTCCTGGGCACCATTCCCCTCCCCCCACAGCTGTGTCCCATCCTGTTGGGGATTTCAGCTGAGTGCCAGCAAGCAGGGCTTACCCACCCCTAACGTTCATGTGGAGGTCAGGTGTGAGGCCAAACACGTCCAATCCCCATGTGGAGATTCTGAATGCTTACACATGCATATGCAGGCAAGAGCCTGTTTGAGCCTGGCATTAGTTAGAAGCCTGCATCTTAGAGTTGGATCCAAACCTGACTGAGGCCAGGTTCAGACTGAGCACAGAGCTATCTCCGTTGTTACTCACATGCTACACTTCATTGTTACTCACTTGCCAGGCCACTCCTATTCAGATGCCCTCACCTATTGACCTTTACTCACAATTATATATACTCCAGTTGCTTTCCTTTCCAACTATCAGATCCTCTGAAGATGCCAGCCACAGATACAGGTGAAACAGGAGAGAATGCTGCTAGAGCACAGCCATACAGCCCAGAAACCACACAGCACCTCAATGGAATAGTATTCTCAACATTTGACTTTGATGCCATATTGCCAATTAATGTCCAAAGTCCAGAACTCATAAGAGTCATTTATAAGCCTAACATGCCTCACAGGGTTGCTGTGATGATAAAATGGAGGAGAGGATAGCAGTGCAAGCTGCTTTGAGGATAAAGATAGGGTACAAATGGCTGAGGTTCTGTGACATTTCAGTGAAGTATAGTATGTAGGAACATTACCGTTCTTCTGGCTCTTCTGACAGCTGTCGGCTTGATATTATAATAGGCTTTAGGCCTTTCACGCAATTAGGACATTGGACTAGCTCCTTCCTCCTAGCCTATCCTATTCATGTAGTGGTTGTGAGGTTAAAGTAAGGAGATGGCCATACTTACAGAATGGGTATGGTAAAAATCTAATAAATAAAAAGCCTCTTGAGTGCTAAGGGTGACATGAGTAAGCACTGAATTTGCACTTTAAAGTCAATAATTTTCCAGGGCTCAGTAACAGGCTTCTGTATCTTGGGCTGCTCTCAGGAATTTTTGTTAATAAAAATCTTCCTACTGTTCTTTGCAATTGGTGTTTGTAGTATTTAAATAAGGGGTAATCATGAGGTAAAATTCCAGGCATTTCAAGTTGGCAAAATTCAGGGAAGTGCAGGGTTGTGTAACCTGACAAAATGTTCTCATATCATGCAGTACTTGCATTATCACAAAGTTCTGTGTATATTAGAAAAAACCCTAAATCTACCTTAAAATGAAAGAAGTGAAAAACCAAAGAGAAGGATTACAAGTTCTGAATTCAACAAATAAACAAGTCTGAACAGATAATTTTTTTTTTAAAAAAAATCTAGTTTCAGTGCTTAAATTCTGCACAAGATGCTCTAAAAATTGTAGAAAAAGAGGGACAACCCAGAGAAGAGAAACCCAACAGTAAAATTTAGAGAACCAGTAGCTGGAGAGCCAGCGTGGTGTAGTAGTTAAGAGTAGTAGATTCAAATCTGAAGAACCGGGTTTGATTTTCCACTCCCACTCTTATCTCGTGAACTGGATTTGTATCCCACCACTACCCATGAAACCTGCTGGGTGACCTTGGGCTAGTCACAGTACTTCAGAACTCTCTCAGCGCCATGTAACTCACAAGGTGTGCGTTGTAGGGAGAGGAAGGGAAGGAATTTGTAAGCCTCTTTCAGACTCCTTATGGATGAGAAAAGCAAGGTATAAATCCAAACTCTTTAAACTCTCTTCATCCAAGCTGCTGAGCTAAAGTGACAAATTCTTGGTTTGAGTCTTGCTTCAAATTTTATTTTAAATCTTATTTAAAATGACTATCAGCTATATGGAATGTATAATACTGGCATACTAGATGGAATTGATGTAATAATTCAAGATAATGAATGCTCAGGACTTTGATACTCAAAAGTGCTACATTCATTTAATATTAAGTATTAAATGTAGATTTTATTCTGCAAATATACTGGTAGTATTGAGAGGGAAAGAACAGACTATTATGGTAAAAGTGCTTAACAGGAGAGAGGATTTAATAAGTAGGGAAGGTTATTTCCAAGATTATCCGTTAACTCTCCTTTTGACTTCAGATCCCACCAGCTTTGTTACTGTCCAAGGTTGGATTGCTCTTTTATTTACTGAGACATTTATTTCCTGATAAATCACTGCCCTGAAAGGCTGATGGCAGCCATGAGCAAGCCACACCCCTGCAACAACTCAAAGAGAACAGGAGGAACAGGGTCTCTTATTGCTTCTAATCTGGAGCAGGGCAGCTCTAGACCAGCTATGCAGTTTGCCTCATACTTGGCCAGTGACCATGCAAGAGAATCATGGGCAAGCCACACCCATGATTATTGTCTGCACCCCCCCCCCCTCCTCTGTTATGCAGTTAATGGAGACTTTTTGGTCCCAGACTGTTTCTGTGGCCCAGTCTGCCCTTCACTTTCTGATGATGATGGCATATTATTCTCACTGTGGGCCTGATTTATGGATTCAGGTATCTGCAGATCTGCCCTTGAAAAATAGATATATGATGATGATGATTTCAAACGAGTTTATTGATCGCTTATTATAGAATAATAATGACTGAGATTTTATGAAATATGTGCTTTAAATGTAATAAAACATAATCCCAGGAACATAGTATAACTAGGTTTTGATTGTATTGACTAGTATTTTATGCACATCTTAATATTTAGGAGTACTGGAAATGATAGAAGATTACTTCAATTTGCCACATGGTGGCACCAAGAGTAATGCTATTGAGCCGTCATACAGGCAGCACAATCCGCCAATAAAATTAGTTTCTATGTTAGCATTGAGAAAGAGTATTCCTGTAAATGGAAAGAGCTGTTCTAACCAAGTAGGATTTCTCCTCACTTAGCAAACAGGAACAAATGGATTCAAACATATGTTTTTCTTTACTCTGTGTAGTTTGTATTCAACCTTTTCATTTTTTAAATAAAAATGGGCTATTTCAAGTTGGGAAAATGGCACTGGGGGAAGGCATAAGGAACCCATACACATGTGCCATGGTCCCAGTCTGAATTAAGCCCTTGAACTCCTGGGCACTGACTTGTAAGGAAATGTGTCACAAAGCACTTAACTGGTCTCTTGATTAAAGTACAAGTGAATATTTATTAGATAAAGGTCTGTAATTTAAATACTAGAATAAGACGGAAATGTAGCATTAAAACTAGCAAAATAAAGGACTGCTTGGGTGGATGTTTAGTTGTATTTTAAGTGGAAGCTTAAGTAGGGCTTTCAAGTTTACGGGTTTCTTCAGAAGTCCAGTGTTCAAGATGTCTCACAGAGACCACTAAAGAATTGTCTGTATGATTTGTAGACAGTTGTGATGATCTGTAGAACATCTGGCTAAACCAAATGTCTTGTATGCAAGAATCAGGTAGAATCCAAAAGAAGGAGAGAACCATGGAGGCCATGGTTGATCATTCACACCCTTTTACACCGTTTTAAACCATTTTACATTGTTTCCACACCGTTTCCACACCGCTGTTTTTGGCCCATGTGGAATCCACCTTAGTGTCCTTTGACCTAAATTTCCCTTTAGAGCCAGAACAAAGTCCATGTGGAAGATATGGGCAATCAACACACATAAGCTTCTACAGCTCACATGGCAGAGCAGGGAATCAAACCCGGTTCTCCAGATTAGAGTGCATCGACTCTTCACCACTACGTCACTGCTGCTTTTATGCATTTACAAGCTTCATGGCCTTCTCAAACTAAGCCTTCTCAAACTAAGCAACTAGACATATCCAGCAAGTTTTCAGGACTATCACAAAAGGAAAAGGTCTAAGAATTATCATGGGATATTTGAAAGGAAGACCTTGATACTGATCTGATAACAGATAAATTTCCCTGGAAATCTTCCGGGCAAGCAACTTCCTTGGCTGTCAGAAATATGCAAATATTATTATATCTTTCTCACAATAGAACCAGTCATTATTCATTTGTTGCACAGATTAATGTGCCTTTCTTCAGATAGATGCTTTTCTGGGATACTGCATTTTCCAAAAACTGAAAAATGCAATGTGTTATTGCTGTGAAAATGTGATTCCATTCAATCTCACTGATTAGTACATGCTGATTTGGATTTAGCACTCTATGAAATCTGTTTGTAAAGGGTTTTCATGAGCTTATGACAAGTCCTTGGGTTGAATTCAGCAGATTATGACTTCCACACCTCCTGTCTGGTGGCTGCAGCTCAGGAACAGCATTTGAGGAAGGGAATTTGGGGCAGCATCAGAAGGTGAGAGATGAAAAAGTTGCTCAGTTGGATCCAAACCCTTGATTATGTTGGTGACAAATTCTATCTCTGCCCTAGAAACAGTTTTAAAGGTTTAATTATTTTCCTTACTACCTGCTGTATCACTGTGAGAACTAAGCTTTTAATAAAATAAGTGGTGAATGCCAGCAGGAATATCAGCTTCCTAATTTCTTGAATGTCTTAAAGGCAGTATACTTCCCTGATTCCATAATGCATGTTACATCCATGGGTAAAACGTTAATAAAGGGAATGAACTCAACAGTATATTGTCCTGCTGCAGGACTTGGTATAAACAGGGCTGGAATTCAGTCCATTTAAATCTGGTGAAGTTTGTTCAAGCCCAGAGTGATAGAAAATAAACATTAACTTTGCACTCTGCAGCATCTAAATTCCAAACTCTCCTTAACCTTCCAACTCGGAGAGTCTCTTGCTTATGCATGAGTTAATTGGAGAGTGTTTAAGTTGTCATATTAAATGTCACACTTTTACTTTCCTATAAAATAAATGTTCATCAAAATAAATAATAATATTACACATGTGTGCAAGGAATGGAAATTAAGCCTGAACTCTTGACTTTCAGTGTTACTGTTGCTGGTGTCAGGGATTTAAATGGGATCAGATTTTCAAGCATTGTCACTGCAAATGATCATCTGCAATAATCATCTGACTAAAGGCAAAGGTTTTCAAACTTTGAAATGTCCCAGGTATGTCTCTGGTAGTGGGCAAAACAATTTGTTCCTTTTCCACATTTAAATTAATTAGTTGGCGAATGTGCGTCAAACTGGACAACTGTGATTTTTTTTTTGTACTAAAACAAAAAGGGAAGACAAACACCTCCAGATGATATCCTTCTTACACAAACTATACACATTAGTCAAAACCAGTGAAACAGCAGGAATAATTTAAACAGAGGAGGCCATTTAGATGAGTAGATGTTTCAGGAACCCTCCTCATGAAAGTATTTTCCACTGGAAACATTTTTAACATTTGACATTTCCCAGCCCTAGCTTGCCACAGCCCACTTTGAGATCTAAGGATATGCTGCATTGTTTCAAAACCATTCTCTTTTCTTCCTCACTTTTCTTTTATTTTGTCTTCCTGATCCCCTTGTTTAAGCCCTGCTCCAATCAGATAATGAAATTATACTAGAAGTCAGGATCCATATATTAAATTGAACTGTGGGCCTGCAGGAGTTCTAACTGGTATATTTTAAACTTGAATCCTTATGTAAGTGTAATTTTAAAGTGTTTATAATGTTACATGCACTGCTTTTTAAAATATATATTGTTTTATTGGCTGTATTGTTTTATTAGATGGTGGAACATGCCCTGAGCCTCCAGGGAAGGGTGATAAATTAATCCAATTAAATATTATTAATTAATTTTGTTTAATATCGCAGCTGCCAGTTCTTTAGCATGGACTTTCATTACAATTCGAGCCTTATCCAGAGCCCTAGGAGGACATTGCAGTGTATTGGCATACAATTCATGTGGAGTCCAACTGGGCTGCCTTCTGAATCTGACCAATGTTGATTTTGCTGATTTGAAGATGTTTCATCAAGTGCTGCCCTCGTGTTTTCAGAATGGCACCCAGATTACCACTGGGATGATTTCAGCTGGTTTGTGCCATAGTTGCTGAATCTCAATCTTCAAATCATAATATTTAGTGACCTTCTCATGTTCTTTTTCAACAACCCTGCTATCACCAGGTTGTAAAGAGGGGCTTGGAATTTGACGGTTTCTCTCTGACACCTGTTTCTCTGTAGCAGTTTGTGCTATCTCTTGCTTGCCACTATTCCCAGACTGTTTAACCTTGTGTGAGAAAGTGTTTATCAGTAACTGAAAAAAGGTGGGCAAAAGTTTTCTTTAGACTTCATAGTTCTTTTGCTTGTCAGTTCTCTGAAGAACCATATTTCGTCAAGACATAATAAAGATCTGTTTTCATGAAGATACTTTTGTATGGACTCTGATTGTTACACAGGTACTGCTATGTCGATGATGGTCACTTTGTAGGAGGCCAAAACATAATTTTTAAAACAACAGTTCTGTAATTTTAGAGTCATATCTTCAATCTAGATGGTTCACACTGTTCTGTCACATAGATCAAAAATACAAGTTTGCACCTGTGAAAATTGTTCCAGAACTCTGTAGCAGCTGTCTGCCAAACCCCCACACTCCCCCATAGAAACCCAGCTAGTCATTCAGGTCAGAGTACACGTATATTTATTTTTATGGTCCATAACCAGAACAAAGAACAAGACAAATTTAAAATTGCCATGTCAGAACCCAGCTAGTTAACCACATGCCTCACATACCAGGTGGGTGTTATGGTGCTTGTTATGCCTTTAGGGAAAGAAAGGATTGGATTAGTACTGGAGACAGTAATGGATATAAGAACTCTGTTTATTGGAACACAACAGTCAACTAACTAACCAGGCCACAGCTAGGCCTCAGTAACTGACTCTTTTTCCAGTTATGGTCACAACAATTGAGCCTCTCCATTCAAGAAAGCCTCTGAGAGTTGTTCTTTAAGCAACAGTATTGATATAACACAGTGCTGGATCTGGAAGGTTCAGGCTGGTAGGTGACTCTTGCAATTTCCCTGCAGGTTTTGAGCAGGCAAGGTGAGATCAGGACTGCAAGCTAAATGGATAAAATGGTGGTGGATGGGATTCTTTGTGAGATTTGGAGTCAGATTAGAAGTGGTGTGTGTGTGTGTGGAGGGGGCAGCTGACTTCAGGAGACAGAGCTATCTCAGTGCATGGGGTGACTGAAGGTGATGCCACTGCTTCATTAAAGCCACAACATCCCACCCATGCCCTGAAGCTCCCCTCCTGCTATAGAGTCACAGTAGGAGAAGCGGTGTCACTCAGGAGGGTCATTATAGTGAAATAAGATTATAACAAATGTATCCTTTGGGTTTTGTGTGTTCTCAGCTTTTTATTTTTTTCAAAAGTAAAGCTGTAGCCCTTTCTGTAGCACAGGTATGCCTTTCCCTTATTTCTAGATAACAAAAGGTTCTGGAGACTTAAAAAAAAAAAAGAAAGCTGGGAATTCAGATAAATGACTAGATAGATTGTTATAATATCATAATGTTATAATCATATTCAATTTCCAATTGTAAAGAAACTAAAAGCTCTTATTGACACGGAGTGTGGTGTGTGGGGTAGTTGTGGCTGCTGTTGGAAGACTTGGACAAGAAAATGCAAGGAAATCTGCCATGTGGAAGACCTGTTGTCACCACACTGTACTGACAACCACAGTGGCAACAGGGAAGCCTGTGTGAAAACATCTGAGCTAGTGGTCAACAAACTTCACAGAAATGAACTTCAAAAGCATTCTTTGTGTAAAATAATGTGGGGGAGGGGTTGTTTGCCTTGAACATACTGTATGTCAACTTCATTACTTGACTCCATAAAGCATTGTCACAGGAAGAAAGCTTATTGAAAAATAACTTCATAGTTGAAAAGGGGTCTGCAGTTTCTTGCACAGAGTTCCAAAGGAGTCCTGCTGAAACAAAACCAAAATCATATGTAAAGACTATGACTGACTAAATAAGATGGAGGAAGGGACTCCTGTGAATGTCAGCCAGAGCTCTTTGTAAATAAGATTAAATGGCCTATTTGAGTCACCACTGATTCATCCAACCCCATGGGGGTTTCAAAGTAAGAGATCAGCAGAGGTGGCTTTTCCCACTGCCTATCTTGGACCCTCAGTCTGGGAAGAAAATTGAGATTATAAATAGTCTGATAAACTGACAAAAATACAAGATGACCATTTATTTGTTATTAGCAAATGGAACAGGATGAAAAATAAAAGAACGATGACGAAGATTTTTTTTTATGTTTCCAGAATTGGGTTGGAGGTAAAAAGCAGAGTTGGCAGTATAAGTGTTATCTGAAAAGAGTAAGGGAAATCAGGCCTGCATAATTTATTACATTTGAACACAGGCCACGTACTGAGAATCCCAGAGAGGTCCCAAAACTAGGATGTTTATCAACCTCCTTGCTGGTGTTCGATGTAGGTCTGCGTTCAGCTCAATGGATCACAGGTTGTGCCTACCTGAATGAAATAATTCTGACAGCAATTAGGGAACAGACGATTTGATACATTTTGTGTATAGCTAACCTAATATACATACTAGTGCAAAGATGTATGCTAAGAAATATTTGTAAGTACTGCTAAACTTTTGAAATATTTGCAAGGTTTTTGTCATCTCTTGTGGACTAATGGGAATATGTACTGGAGCGACAAATAGAAAGCTTTTAGCATTGTTATAAATAAATAACGTGCCTCTATGGTGCCCTACAAAACGGCCTACACGAATGCAAATATAAATAAACTCATATATGTGCAAGTATATTGCTGTCAAATTGCAGCCAACTTATGGGGATCCCATAAAGTTTTCAGAGCAAGAGAGTGACAGAGGTGATTTTTTCCCATTGCTTTCGTTTGCCTTACGGTCTGCAGTGACTTGATGACACTTAATATATAGACAAAGGGCTAGCAATTACACCATTGTAGTAGTGGTCTGGTGGATCTTGTTCCTAATGTTTCGCCTGCATCTGTGGCTGACATCTTCAGAGGTGTATCACAGAGGGAAGTCAGGGACACAGTGTGTAACAGACTTTCCTCTGTGATACACCTCTGAAGATGCCAACCACAGATGCAGGTGAAACGTTAGGAGCAAGATCCACCAGATTATGGCCACACAGCCCGGAAAATCCACCACAACCAGTTGAATCCGATGGTGAAAGCCTTCGACAGTACATTGTGGTAGATTTGAAACTTTACCCATCAAAATATTTTTGAAGATCAAAGTAGGGACAAAAACAATTGGTGGTTATGGTCATCTGCTGTTGGAAATAGAATACTAGCATATATGGACCTTGGTCTGATCCAGCAAAACTGCCATTATGTAAAATAAATTTCAGTGTTGAATAGACTGATGTTATGGATGTATATGCCTTAAGCTTCAGCAAAAGTCAAGATAAAATCTGTTTCCAGATCATGACCCAATACTGTCAAGCTTTTTTTTGTAAGAACTGAGTAGTAGTGATCTTTAGTTATGAAGCACTAATAAACAATCCTCTAATGTTTACCAGGGCATGTCTGCCCTTTTAGAACTAAATCACTACATCAGATGGTAGTTTTCTCCTATAGATAAATGTCTTCTTCTCCAGCATAACTGAAATATCCCCTTCTAAGTACTAACACATTTTGCAAGACTTCTTGCACTTAGTCATCTCAGTTAATTAAAGCAAAGGGCATCGTGTTGTTGTTGGGATTTTTTGCCCCCTAGAGCTTTGTATCTTTCTATTAATCATACATATTTTTGTTGTATTAGTTTTAACTTCTAGGCTTTGTTTTTCCTGCTGAATTAATGACACTGAAGAACTATAATGGGGCCCAGCAGCTACAATAATTATAGTCTCAGTGATAGTGCTTTGCTCACATTTCAGATTTTGAATAATTCATTTCCTCCTATAAATGTAATTCATTGTTCATGTAATTATGAAGTGTATTTTTTACTCCAAGTAAGAAATATATTGATAAGATACACAAAGTTATGATTTCATACAGTAAAATGAAGCCTTTTCTATCCAACTGGGTGGTCTTTTTCATCATTATTTCTTTGAACATTAATGTTATTAATATTTTACCTAGTTAATAATGAAGTTGGACTTTTTCATTCATTGTTGTTCTGTATATTTGTGCCCATCAAACTAATGAATTCAAGTCCATCATCGTGTTTACACAGTTGATTTGAATGGGTTTAAGGATGTCCAACTCTGTATTGAATGGTAGCCATGGTTTTTTTTTTCTTTTCAGGGTGTTGCTCTGTTAAAGCACTCTGTAAAGTGGGCTGATAAATTCTTCATTAATAGAGCTACCTACATGATTCAAGTATTCCTAATTTGTCTGTGATCTGTTGCAGAGTAAGGCCAGGAGATTTGAATTTATCCTTTATAATTGTGCGCACACAGATATGCACAAACACAGTATGCCAACCACACTTGCAAATCAAGGAAAGTTTCAAAAGCAGTTTGATGTAACATATGGTCAGTAGCAATGAACAATCCCCCCCCCCCACAAAAATTTACCCATCTTTGCGTGCATGTCAAGGTTTTGTTTTTGTTTTTTTAAAAAACATTCTAGGGGGTTGCCACTGTCAGCTTCCCCAGTGGGAGTGGGGGGGGGGGGGACTCCCATCTCTGGATCCTGTTTCTCCCATGCTTGGCAACGCTACCTTTTAGGATGGTTATTTGATCAAATTGAAATCTATTCATGTCACATTTAGAAATGTTGTTTAAATGAGGAAACTTGATTACCAGCTCCAAACATTTCAAAATCAACAAAAGAGAAACTCCTATCTCGATGTGCTCCCTTGAAGGCATTCTGGCTCAGGAAAAACTACACAATACATTTCTGAGTCAGGTCTGGGTTCCACAGCCTTAACTTTCAGCAGCAATGCTGTGGAGAATGCTGTGGGAAATGGTGTCTTAAAAGGGCATGATTCAGCATGGAACTGTGGAATATGTATGTGGAAGAAGGGGAAGGGGCCTGCTTTCCCCTTATGCTATTTTCCTGAACTAAAACAATCCCTTGAGGCAGGGAGTTATTTGCTGCAAGCAGTTCCAAAATAATTCAAATAATGCTTACTCATGAGAGTGGTTGGGATTTTAAAATGGACTTGCAAGGTGGATGTCTTCTGAAATGTGAAAATTACACCTTCACTTTGCTGATGTGGCCTTCAGATACTACATTGCCAGTGGATACATAAGACTGCTTCTTACTGTAATCAAACTTCTGCTTAGCAAATGTAGCTCCTAAAACTAGGAAAACAAGGAAAAGAGAGCTCAGGGCCTTTGACCTATTTAGTTCTGGTTTCTTATGACCCTTTACCCCACAAGTGCTTTTATGGACAGAGATAGATCAGGATTATGGGAAGAGAAAAGAGACCAACGAAAGGATGACAGTGCAGGCAAAATTTGTTGGCAGAAAGAAGTAAGGCTAATTTTGTCATCTTGTGGAAGTGTTAATAAAGAATGAACTGCTAATTTTGTATAAGAGGTGGGCTATTAGAGACTTCTGTCGAAGTGTGAAAAGCTGAGAAGCAAAGCAGTTGCTACAGTCCAACTATGTGACATACTGTGCTTTGCTCCTCCCGTGCTGAACAGAATGAACCAGTTCTACTCAATTGGATCAAGGGTCAATCTAATTTAACATACCATGTGATGACGCAGAAGGTCCTGAAAAGCCCATAAACTGAGCATGAAGGAAACATGAGGAAGGGCTGTTAACTGTTTTCCGTTTCACTTAAAACATTAAACTCTGCAAATCAATATGTTGAATGGAAGAAGAGGAGGAGGAGGAGGAGGAGGAGGAGGAGGAGGAGGAGGAGGAGGAGGGTGGTGGTGGTGGTGGTAGTAGTAGTAGTAGTATTTTGGATTTATACCCCAACTTTCCTGTAAGGAGACTCAAGGTGGCTTACAAACTCCTTTCCTTTCCCCACAACAGACACCTTGTGAGGTAGGTGGAGCTGAGAAAATTCTGAAGATCTGTTACTAGCCCAAGGTCACCCAGCAGGAATTAGAAGTGCTAAACACATCTGGTTCACTAGATAAACCTCTGCCACTCAGGTAGAGTGGGGAATCAAACCCAGTTCTCCAGATTAGAATCCACCTGCTCTTAACCACTACACCAAACTGGCTCTCCACCATGTTGGATTAATTGTCATAATTGTCAACTAGGTCTCTAAATGCAAAAAATATTGTCCTCAGTGTAACTTGCAGGGGTAGATTGGCCTTTATGAAAGTTTCCAGTGGACCACAGTGTCCTGAAAGGCTGCAAGCAGCCAGAAACAAGCAAAACCCATCCCCAGTGGAAATGCTGTTGAAGTAACTTGCCTTGGACCTGGCTGGCAGCGCTGGCAGTGCAGGAGGAGGTGACAGGATGGTATTATATGCCTATTATTACCACTGGTTTGGTTTGAGCGGAATATTACCTGTAGCTTGGTTGGTTCCCAGAAAGTGAAGGAAGTCTATTATGTTAAAAACTTCCTTGTCAAACCCCTCTTATAATGCACCCTAAAATAATAATAATGAGGCAGAGACATAAACCTTAAACAAAGTAAAAGATTTATTTAACAAGAGAAGAGATGGGAATGGGAGATGACTAACTTGGAGAAAGGAATGAATAAGGCAGCAGAAAAACATATTTATGACATAGATTTTTGGCAGAGAAGCAGTATTTGTTTTCAGACGCAGGCGCATGTAAATGTAGTCAGTTTCAGTTAGTGTAGATGCTCCTTAGATAGTATAGTTACTTAGATAGTTCTGTTACTTAAGATGTTCTACCTTAAGAATTAAACACATTGCATTCTATCAGGCTTGTTACATTAATTTCAGTACCCTTACTCAACCCTCACAGATAGAAAACTCCCAAAATAAATATAAAACACTCTCATTAGAGGAAACTCAAAGCAAAACCCAATACAACTGTCTAACTGGTCTTTGGAATTCTTCTCCCCTCCCTGGAAGATCTATCTCTCCTTGGTCATATATATATGCCTTCCAGCATAGGCTCCTCAATAACCATACCACCAATTTTACTAGTCTGTGTATATTTGCTTTGTATCCTTGTGACAGAGTTGTCACACAGTAGGGCAAGACAGAATCCACTACTTTCCTTAGAGATTATGTCAAGAGTTTAAGTAAGGCAGAAAGCTCTTTATTTTAGGAACTTCAAGATCCAAAAAAAACCCTCTCAGATTGTTCAGTCAGGGAGTTACCCCTTCTTCCCTCTGCATTATCTAGCCTTAGGAGTGCAGAATGCCACAGTCAAATAGGTGGCTTCTCCTGTTCCTAGGCTTCTTGATCACTTTGAAAGATAAACAATCTGACACTGACAGACCTGCACTTTTCTCTGAAGTCCATTGCACTACCCTCTGAAACTATCATACCATTCAATCCTGAGGGGCGGTCAAAACCACTAAGCAGGCGGTATAAGGAGGCGGTGTGACCCTAGAATTGACATAAATGCCAGCATTAAATATATTTTTACCAGCACAGAGGCACTTACTTCAGGGAGCTGCACCGTGGCATGATGCCTGCATGCTAGCGCTGCCAGGCACCAGCATTTCTCCAATGGAGGAGCCCATGTCAGTGCCAAAGGGGGTATTCTTGGGGGTGGGGGAAGCTTTAATCAGCTTCCTGAGCCCTTTTGACCCAAAAATGTACCCATTTGCCAGCACAGACGTACGTCAGAATCCCATTGAACTGCCTAGGCCACTGTCCATGGTGCAGCAAGCCTCTTCAGAGGTGATGCAGCTGTGCCATGGCTGTGTTGTTCCTGGCTGCAGCACAACTATCTCCTGTCTCAGGATTGCACTGCCTGTGAAAACATGAAGCCTTTCCTGTCAGAGTAATGATTAATCTGGTGTTACAGAATGATCAAGCGGCAGACTCGTGTCCCTTGTTCTTCTGAATCAGCTAAATTCCCTTTGAAGCATTTTACCATGCTCCATATTTCAAGCAGAAGGCTTGCTTTCGCACAGTTGCATAGCAAGATCCAGATTTAATATAAACAAGAGAATGAAACGACACAGCCAAAACAAGCTTGTCAGTTTATATCTGTCTTTTGGATTTTTAATTATGCAGTCCATCACAGCTGACAGGTTGTAACCTGGAGAATCAGATAATATGCACAATGGCACAGAACACACTGAAAATGTCAAAACGTGGCATAGTTATTCAAACACACTGGAGTCACTGAGTTTGAATAATAGCTTTTGGGAGGAGAATGTATCTATAACAAACCATCTAGTGTGTAAATGTATATTTTACAAAACCCAGAGAAGGGAGAGAGGGAGAATGGAAGAGGGAAGAAACATCCAGAACACACTGAGGAAGCAAATGTGACTGGATTCAGGTGGGCTTTACTTTATTCATTTACTTGGTTGCTTGCCCACCTTTCTCACTGAGACTCAGGGTAAATTACAAAGACAGTGCAGCCAAAGCAAGGTGATAAATACAGTAAACACTGCAATCCTATTCCCTTGCAGAAGTGTCCTCTTGAACTGTTTCATCATACTGCATTCCTTTACATTTCTCCTGAACATTTTTGTTTGCACATTCTGTACAATGATAGGAGTGTGGGGTCATGCCTGATCTCCCCATGCAGACTGTTCCATGTGGTTGAGCCTCAACAGAGAATGTATGTGTACAGGTTGTTGTCTACGTTACTTATAAATTGGCACCATTAGAAAATTGGGTCAGATGAGTGGCACTCATGCAGCAGAGCATACTAGGAGACAGTCGTGGAGATGTGGGTCCAGTGTGGTGTAGTGGTTAAGAGCAGGTGGACTCTAATCTGGAGATTCGAGTTTGATTCCCCACTCTTCCACATGAGCAGCAGACTCTTATCTGGTGAACCAGATTTGTTCCCCCAGTCCTACATTCATACTGGGTGACCTTGGGCTAGTCACAGTTCTTCGGAACTCTCTCAGCCCCACTTACTTCACAAGATGTCTGTTGTAGGAAGAGGAAGGAAAAGGAATCTGTAAGCTTACAGGAGAGAAAGGTGGAGTATAAATCCAAACTCTTCTAACTCTTCTTCTTCCAAGGCCCTGAAGGACTTTGTAGATGATGACCAGTACTTTGAATTGAACCCAGTAACTGATAAGTAGGCAGTGGAGTGACTGCAGAGTGGAAGTGATATGCAAGTTCCACTTAGCTCCTGATAGTAACTAAACTCTGGTATCCTGTAACAACTGGAGTTTCCAAATTGACTTCAAGAGTAGACTCATGTAGAGTCCATTAAAATAGTTTAACTTTGAAGTTACAGTAGCATGAATTCATATGGCCAAGCTGGCCAAGGCAGGGTAGGGAGTCATCTTCCTAGTTAAATGAAAATGAAAATAAGCATTTATTTTTTGCTTGCCTCTGGAGCAATATTGTTGGATCCAGTATAAGCTCTTAGGCTCTTTACCAAGTCATCTGGACCTCTTTGATAGTGGGCAGCACAAAGTCCTTCTAGACCCTAGCTTTCCCAACCAGCATCCCTTCTATCCTGACAGGATTCCGTTTTAGTGTGTTCATTGTTAATCCCAGCAGTCAAATAAATATTATTATCCTTGGTCAGGAATTGATCATAGAAATACAGTTTTATTTCACATTCTACAGCACTAGACGCATGTGTCTATTCCAGCACAATCAATTGAAGGAATGCCCATTTCAATGTTTTTTCCCTTTTTTTTTACCTACTCAACCCATGGGGATAAATGCACATATATTCTTCTAGGATCATAGAAATAAATGAGCTTCTATTTCTGGGCTCTTATAAATCCCTAGAAGCTCAGAACTGCAAGTTCACAGTCACTGTCTCTGTAACAGATGTTAAGAGTGGCTGAGTTCCCAGTTCGGCAGAAATTTCAAACATCTTACCCTGAGATCATTATGAGGCAGAGAAGGGACTGCATTTCTTACTTCAGTTTTTGGGTATGAGCATGAGTTTCATGTTCTGACTGAGAATGCAGCAATCGGCTACAAAGTGCTTTGGACACCAAATACAAACTAGCATTTCTTTCAACTAGGATGTATTTATGTCAATAAGTGTTTTGTTAACATTTTCTTTATTCCATGATCTGTGAGGAGGGTTGTTCAAAAATCTACCTGATCTTCAGGTCCTCCTGAATTATCTTAGAGGGTCCCCTGCCTTCCACCAAATCCATGGCACAGGGGGGGGGGGGGGGGGTAAGCTGCAGTACTGCAGTTTAAGCTCCTGAGTGTGATCCTGATGGAAATCAGTTTAAGATAGCAGCTCAAGGTTGGCTCTGCCTTCCATCCTTCAGGGATTAGTAAAATGAGCACCCAGCTTGCTGGGGGTAAAATGGAGGCAACTGGGGAAATCAAAGGCAAACCGTCCTGTAAGCAGTCTGCCTGGAAACACTGTGATATGACATCATCCCATGGGTCAGTAATGATCTGGTGTCTTCCAGGAGCAGCATTATGGGAGGGGGCATTTTTCCAGCAGGAGTGGGAAGATGTGGAAATTGAGCTTCCATGGATAGAAATCCACCTCTTGAAATTTTAGGTGGGATCCAAAGTTCTGTCACAGTTGAATTGGATAGTAGTCCCCATTATTTATTCTTCCTTTATTATCAGAGTCTTCAGGGGAGGCCACAACCAGTATGAAAGAGTAGCAATGTCTCCAGCTGACAGGGAGCCCTGGAAAGTTCACAACAGGTTTAGGGTGACGCCCCCCCCCCCCCGATTCTTACAACCAAGTGACTCAGAGATGCCAACTAGCCTCGGCAAACAGCTGCCCCTTCACTAGGCAATGGGGACCTCAACCCTCATGGGACCCTCCATCTCTGTGGTTTGGATGCTCCCATGAGGACCTGATTCTGACACTGGATTCATGTCTCTTCCCCCTCCCTGAGTCAGAATCACAGTTCTGTGATTGCTGGGCATTGTTGGTTCACCTAATCCCATTGGAAAGGGCAGACTATCACTGCATACAGACTCCACCTTGTCAGATGACTGGTTGTTCCAGGCTGGCATCTTGGGGGTGGCGGTGGTGGTGGTGGAACCATGTGCCCATTGGGTTCTTCAGAGCCCTGACACAATGGTGGCTGGGCTCCTAGATTTAGATAATTGGATTGCCCCTTGCCTGGGCCACAGCATTGGGGACTGCATTTCTTACTTCAGTTTTTGGGTACAGCACTGCTGCACCCTTTCCCAGGTCCCTGGGTTGTGTGATTTCACTGCTGTTTTTGGTCTGCCCACAGCACATCTATCCACTTCGAAGGAGACAGTGCACTGTGTTCCTGGTGATGTTCTCCACCCCTAGCTTACGCTACCTGTATTGCAATTTTATAACTGAAAAGATCAGAGTTCAAAATTTTACACCTGATAAAGCATCACTTAATCTCCTCTCCATTTGAATATGTACTCTTTAAGTAGTGCTTATGTTAATAACTAGCTTAATTAAACAGCAATCATTATTATTCACT
Organism: Sphaerodactylus townsendi; assembly: GCF_021028975.2. Classification (NCBI taxonomy): domain Eukaryota; kingdom Metazoa; phylum Chordata; class Lepidosauria; order Squamata; family Sphaerodactylidae; genus Sphaerodactylus; species Sphaerodactylus townsendi. The sequence goes on from NC_059425.1 coordinate 110,688,270, forward strand.
GTCATTAGGATAATTTCAACTTCCAAGGAGATGTTCTTAAGTGGCTTGTTGATTCTGCGGTTTTAGATTTAAAATAATTCATGGTCTCTGATGTAAGCGTCTGCTTTTTTGTCACAACATCTGAGGATCTAGCAGTATTGACAATGATATGTGTATCTTTGCAGTATAGGTCATTGATTCATTGCACAGTTAATTTCTTTGGGTTCTCAGAAGAATTTAAATATAAATTATAGACAGATATAAATAGATGACTGACTGGTCTGTGGTCAACTGATGCAGCAGACAGCATTGTTGAAGCTAAGAGATAGGGGTAAATGTACATAAATCATACTGCCAAGTTACATCTCTTCCAATCGCTCGTGAATACACAATGGACATTCAAGAAAAGAAGTTTAATTCCTTGGAGTAGACAGATACATGTTTTGCTCACATTAGTTGTCACAGGAATTCAATGAGTGTTTAAAATCATTGTACCATTCATACAAATTATCTGCATTCAGCCACTCAGTATTGTGAGCCAGGATAAATTGCCCAACATTCAGGCTGCTCAATGCATTCCATGATTTGGAACACCTTTTCCAATAGCAATTATACTTATCATGGAGATACACCTGAGGAAGAAGAATAAAGGGCAGTACGGGGAAATGACATGGTCTGAAAAGTGTCTGTGATTCCAGTCCTAACATCAGGCAGTATTACGGAACAAAATATTATGCATATTGATCACAGTGATTTTTCCAAATAAAATTTCAGCTTAATACCTGTTAAATCCACACTTTCAAAATATAGGTATTCGTATATGGTGTGTGCTTATGCCATCAAGTCACAGCTGACTTATGGGAACCCCGTAGGGTTTTCAAGGCAAGAGATGTTCAGAAGTGGCTTGCCATTTCCTGCCTCTGCATCACAACCCTAGTAGTTTGGAGGTCGCCTATCCAAATTCTAACAAGGGCTTTAGATTCAGAAACAAACTGGTTCAGACACCAGAGAAAATAAGTTAATATTGCTATCATGTGAGTGGCCCAATAAATTCCCCTTAATAGAGAAGTTGCTGCACTCTAGACCAGTTGAAGTTTGAGTCATTGTAAAGGCCAGCCCACACAGAGTACATTACAACAGTCTAGCTTGGTGGTATCAGGCAATATGGATCACTATGGCCACCTCACTAATGTCCAAAACAAGGTGACATTTCCAGACAAGAAACCACTCTTAGCAGTAACACAACCTACATTTCCATATTCAACATCAAGTACTCCAAAGCTCTTTATTAGAAATACACCTGTTTAAATCCTGTATGTTCTGTGTGTACTTCTGGATGTGATAAGAAACCCAGAGAGAATCACAGTCTGGAGCAGGAGTTCCCAGGGTGGTGCCTGAGAGTGTCATGGTACCAAACACATTTTCTAGTGACCAGCAAATATTTAAGAAAGTTGATGGGGCCTGGTGGTGCTTTTGGGTATCGGAGATTTGATCAACTGTACAGATTTTTTTTATAAATGTTGCTTTGGCAGTAGCTGCTACCACAACACAAGGAACTTCATTGTGTGACTGAAAGTAAGCTGGGGGAGCCATTTTGAGATTGGCTGCACCTCCTGTGGAGTCATTTAGTGAATGTGCTTACCATGCTGTGCCAAAATGCCAATGATGCCCAAAATTTGAAGGCCCAAAATGATTGGGGTCAAGAGTCTATAGCAGCTCCTGGAAACTGTACACATAAATACATGATAACCTCACAAACTGCATGGAGATATAACCTCTTCAAAAATTTACCAGAGACCAAAATGTCAACCTGATGCAAAGGACCACTGTATTCAGTTGTCTGTGGGTTTTAAATATGCTAATCTTCTGCTTTGATAAGGAAAGGAGTTGGGGAAAAGAAGTTCAAGTATTTGCTCCTGTGCTTCTTCCACTATTTATAATGCGTCTTCAAAGCTCCAGTGGACTTACATTGATCCATGCACTTAAGTTTATATATTTACTCCACAAAAGCCAATCACATATAAACTATTGTACAGCAGTTCCCAAAACTAAAAAAATTGTCCCCCATATCTGTATACAAAATGCAAATCTATCTGTCACAAGGACTTGTGGGGAATAGCAGAACAAAAAAAAGTGTTTCTCATGATTGATCATCAAGTGGATACTTTAATTAGAAATCTATATTATGGAGTCTGCATTATGAAATGCTTTTTTGAATGAGAATTTCTTTCTGGTTTACAATGGCAAGATAACAAAAGCATTGTCTGGAAACATTTTTTAGCTGAATTGAGGACTTCTTGAGGTTGAGATTTGGAAGCTAATCAAAGGATGGTTAATTACATTAGCATAGTGTTTAGTCATAGAACCAGAAAAGCTGGATATGGCAGCCCTTGTCTACGAACTCAAACTTGATTGCACCTCTCATTCTTAAAAGCTTGTAAAGTGTAACTGTGAATAATAAGCAAAGTAAAAAATTCTTTAGCAAAATGATATAATTATCCTCCTGAGAGATGTTTTCAAGCCAATGTAATCATGTGTGTTTGGACGCCATAAATAAAAAAAACCCCTACTAATAAGATACACTGCTGCTCAGCTTAGTGTCACAGTTGGAGTACTGTACTAGGGTCTGGAAATTGGGATTCAAACCCCCATTCAGCCATGAAACTCACTGTATGATCTTGGGTCAGCTATTTTCTGCCAGCATAACCTACTTTTTTTGAGGTTCAGATAGAGACTGCGCATGCTACCCTCATCTTCTTGGAAGAATAGTGGGATAACCATTTCAAAAACTGGGGCCAGTGTAATAACCAGAATGCTGTACTCTGATCAGAGAGACTTGGGTTCAAACTCACTAGTTGACTTTGGCTAGTCACATTATCTCAATCCAGACTATTCTCAGAATTGCTGTGATAGTCAAATGATAAAGAAGGAATCTTTTGTGTGTCATCTTTAGCTTCTTGGACAAAGAGTGTAAAAGGCAGATACTAGGGATGTGCAGCTCAAAAATTGTTCCTTAAAAAAATCAACTATTAGAGATGCCCCCCAAATTCCAAATGCTGTTTTTGGTATTCAGATCTGAGTTTCAGATCAAGGATTCTGATATTTTTCATCTTGATTACTTCCAATGGGGAATCTTTCTGGGAAACTGGAGAGACTGTTTTTAAAACTACTGGAATCAAACGTGCAGCAGATTTTCTGATACCTGATTTAAAAAAAAACTACCAAATTTCAAGTGAATTTGAGATCGAGTTTTGTGAACCCCTGAACAAGGTGCCTTCAGCCATCCTCCATTGATTTCTAAGAGGAAAAAAAGGTTTAAGAAGTAAAAGCCAAAAAATTAATGACTATGTACAACCAAAGAATCACCCAAGTGTGACTGTGTAGGAACCTTATTGCAAGCCTAGTAAATGTAAAACCCTAACTCTAACTCGGACGGGGGTGGGGGGTTTGAACCCATGAACCCAACTTTTTCCTGCGTACTTGGTGAGAATCCATTTGGATACAAAGGTTCCACACTATCTCAGGGCTTTAAATGTTAATACTAGAGCCCTGGACCTGATTCAGTACTGCACCTGGAACCCATGCACCTGATAATGGTGGTGAACTTTTGGTACTCCAAATGTTATGGACTACAATTCCCATCAGCCCCTGCCAGCATGGCCAGGGCACCAGAAGGTAGAAAAATGCCAGATGGGCCATGTTCGTGACCTGGGCCTCCATGGAAAGGAAGGCACTCAGGATCATACCCATGTTTTTGACTAATCTTAGGTGTCAATTGCACACCATCAAGAACCAGAAGCTGGCATCCCAACCCTGGCACATAGCTCCTCCATCTTTGATAGATTTAATTTCAGCCAGCTCTGCTTCATCCATCTCACCATGGCTCCCAGACAACAGACCAGATCTTCCAGCATGGTAATTGATCAACTGCTTATCAGCAGATGTAGCTGGGTGTCATCAGGGTACTGATAACATCTTAACATAAAACTCTGGACCAACTGAGTTAGAGGGTGCATGCAGATGTTTACAAACATTTGTGAGAGGATTGCTTCCTAAGAGATCCCACACCCTAACAAGTGAGGTGAGGAGATCCTCTCCCCAACTGTCCTCAGCCCTGGATAAAGGAGATCAACCATCACAAGGCCTATCCCCAATTATAAGTGTCAGCAAGGTGGGAAACTAAAGTTTATGACTGATTAAGTCAAATGCTGCTGTCAGATTGAGAAGTTGCAGCAGCGCTGGCCCACCTTGGTCCAGTTGCCTCCGGAGATAGTCCATGAGATCATGAGCAACTGTATCTATATCCCATGACCAGGCCAGAAGCCAGAATGAAATGAATCCTCCAGGAACACCTAATACAAATCAACCTGGCATCCTGATATGAAGCCCAGGAAGGCACAGACACTCTGAAAAAGAAAAGAAAAAGAGAGAGAGAGAAGAAATAGACCTGGGAACCGTCAAAAGCTGGCTCTAAATAATTCCAGTTAATCCCAAATAGTTCAAGGATTTTTCAGGACTCATTTCAGTATTCCAGAAAATCCCAGAAGCCATCTGGAGACCCAAATATATCTGAAAAACAGTGATAATATATTTTTCAGATATATATTTTGACTTGGTTATATCCAAATGCACATCCATAGCAGATACATGTATCTGAAAGAAATTCACTCCTCGCTAGAACTGCCTAAAACAGAAAGCAGAGGGGTTCCCAATATATTAGAGTGAGCAGAATTTTACTCCTAAATTAGGGAGTGAAAATTTGGGTTGTGTTTGTGATTGCAGATTAACATTTGCACCAGTGAATTAATTCACTAGAAAATATTGTTTAACTAAAAGGATGGGTAGCTGCTGAAGTATTTAATGAAAAACTTCCTTTTGTTGGAGAACAAGACTTCCTATCTAGAAAAAAAAAGGCTAAGAGCATATTTTCATCCTGTTTCCAATCAAAGTTTCTGTGTTGCTATTAAAAATCAATGGCAAAATTCCCATTGAGTTGGAGGGTAGCACAAAATGATCTCCCTTGGTGGTAGCTCAGTAGCACATAGGTCATGTGGTACGTGATCAGACAGACAAAATTTCTAAATGTCAGGGAGGATTTGAATGTTATAAATGTTCTCAGAGCCCATCCTATATCAGAACCCTGTTGTTAAGGAAGGTACAGAAAGCTGTGTTTGAAAGCTATGGCTCCTAGCCATTTTCCTCTGATCAATGTGATTCTCATGGATGAGAGCTCATATGAACAGATTATTATTTAAAACTGTCAGAGCAGCTCCAAAATGCCTATGGCAGCAATTCCTTGAAAGTAAGAAAAAGTCTAAAACTTTATGAACACCTCCACAGTTTTCTGTAACAGAAGAATTCTGAGTAGTATTTGATAAGACAGTAATGAGATCCAATCAGGTACACAATTAATGAAACTAACTTGATTTGCACCATCTAAATATTACTTTCTGACAGATAATTTGCTGAAATGGATTCCTTTCCAGATAATAAGGGGCATCATTGCAGCTTTCTGAGGACTATAGGTGATGATGAGCTATTTAGTAGAGTCCAAGATCCACTATTATATTCACATTATGAAAAGGCAGAATATTTTAATTATTTATCTATGTTATTTTTAGTACACATTTCTCACTGTGGCTCAAGGTGGATTACACAATGCAAAACAATGCAATCACGAGGATAACATCTAATAAACAGTGTAATAGGACTAGGAATCATAGAAATTTGAAACACTGCTGACTTCTGACAGCATTTGTAGTTTTTGTGTGTGGAAGCAGGACCATTAAGAGGGGAAGACTAGGGGGACAAAATTCCCAGGGCACAGGTCAGTTGGACGGCTCCTGCCACCAGTGTCAGTTTGCATCCAGCCAAATGCCTTTCCATTTATTTTTCCTTTAATGCAGTTCTGACTGCAGTCAAAGGGGGTAGGGAAGTCTGAGCACAGTAAAAGCAAGCCTGGCTATTGGTTAGATTTGTCTTTCTACAAGACTGAAGTAAATTTGCGTAACAGATCATGCTAAGCCCATCAACCAAGCCAACACTGGAGCAAGATAAGCCAAAACAGCTGATGTCTGCTACCGTAATTGCCAGCCTGCAGACTGCTAACAAGGTATGTTCTTTCCTTCTTTTTTTCCATGCACCCAGTTCCATAGAGTTGCCTGCCCATCCAGATCTTGAAAAGTGATCATTAGTGTGTTGCAGCAAGATAATACATATCACACCCAATCTTTCTCCCCAATAGGGAGGCAAGCTGCATTACTCTCCTGTGGCAAGATGGCAGATGCAACAGCTGTGTGTTCTGGTGGTCTTTGATAACTTACCCTTATTTTGTTTATTACTTCCTCTTGGCTGATATGTTGTTTGGTCTTGTGGTTATCCAAGACATTATTCCTCAGGAAGAACAGTTTTACTGTTTCATAGCTTAAAGCTTTTATAGCTTAACAGCACTATGATAATTAACAGGCTAATCAACGTTGGAGCATTTGCAGTTAACCAGAGTTGATTCAGCTTCTGTCCCTGAAGAAAACACTAGACTAGAGTGACCTTCCTTTTGTGTTTATTCTGGTGCTGGCTGTATTCTTAAGAAGATATGGCTCCTGGAAAGTGTCCAAGAGATTCAGAGGAGTTAAAGCCCCTCTTGATCACCAAACAGACAAAAATAAAGGATTTCTTTAAGCTAAATCTAAACAGCAAGAGCAAAACACAAGTTTATGCCATTGAAACTGCAAATTGTCCCCCCCCCCACCCCCTCTCAATATTGATTGGGAGGAGGAGATGGGAGCAGATAATCAGCTGGAAGTACAGGTGGACAGCCCCAGGAGAGATGACTAAGGAGGGAGTGTACCTTTAATGGATTGCAACCAATTTGAGCTAATTGGCAGAACAGTGGAGTGTATATTTAAGAGTATTAAAATAACTGAGTTGACAATTGAGCTTCTTACTGCTGAAATTGGAAAGCTGTCATCTAAAGACCAAAGACTGTGTTGTTCTGAGGAATCTGTGTTACACTCAGGAATCTGGCTCATAGAATATAATTAGGAAGAGGAATATGATTAACCAGGACTGTAACCTGGAATATGCAATGCCCTTAGAATGGAAGGTGAGAACCCAGCATCTGGAAAGTCAACTAGAAAAGATTTGTTTGCTTATCTGCAGTTATTTGGACAATTGGAAAGATTCCCAGCGAGTTAAGTCATCTCAGCAAGTTGTTGAAGATCAATTAATTTCATATCAACCTGGTTGTGATTAAGTTACTTAATCCCTCAAATCAGATAACAAAAGATTATTTTTACTTTTGCCTTCTCTAGAATTCCATCATTAATTCAAAGACTGAAAGTGAGACTGAGTGCTAGAGGGTTTTTGTGCATGTCTCTGTGTGTGTATTTGCAAATACAACTGTAATGATGCTGTGCCCTAAAGGATTATATAGTGTAAAATCTTCAAAAAAAGAGATGGTCATGGGGAACTGATTGAGACAGATCCTCTTCAAAGAGACCTGATCAAGTGGGGTAATGAGTTACTTACTTACATAAACCAGTAGTCCTTGATTTGTTACCACATGTCACCTGGAAAACTCCGTAGAAGATGATCTCTTGAGTTCCTGTCAGGCACCACTGCAATGCTGGCATGTGCTTTCCCCCACCCCCTCATTTGCCGCCATTTTCTGTCACTGAGCTTTCAGGTGGCAGGGGCCAATATCAAGGTTTGCCAGGAAGTCTCCTGCTATAGCCTATAGATCTGGCAAGCCTACATGAACACCACGTGACTCAGCCAGACCTGCTGGTATCATCTGCTGCTATCCAACTCAGTTAAGTCCATTGGCAGTGGCCATGTGACTTTCGCAACTTGGTCGGACTTCTCCTGTGGGGAGGCTGCCACAGAAGGGAGAGCTGAAGACTGGACTAAAGATAAGCTTTCCAGTGGGTAGCAAGGAGAGAAGGTGACAAAAAAGGGAAGATGCTATTTAGAACTGATGGGGGATGGGAAAAGAAAACATTGGTGGAGTGAGATGGAAGGGGAAATAAAAAGCCTACTTGACTTTGCAGATACCCCCTTATTCATTCTACTCCAAGGGACCATCATTCCAGCCTCAGTCATGACAAAGATTGCAGTATCCCCAATGATATGAAACAACTGGATAGCTGTGCCAAATTCAGTCAGATATAACTGTACTGATAACCTTGGAACGAGTGATAGGGAGTAAAACAGTTTGTTCTTGATAACAGTGCCCATCTAGGGGCCCTTGAGAATTAGACTGCAGCTTCAGATGATTAATTTGCAACTAATGCTTGCAGCCCAAGTGATAAACATGTATAGAATAGGATGTACTAATTAGTTGTAAGGCTACATCAAAGTCTTCTCCAGGCAAAAATTTATTTTGAAAAGAAGACAGAGGATTCCTGAGGATACTTAGAAAGTAGCAAGGACTTTTCTAAGAGGTCTGTCTGTCTAGTTAGTACCATCCTAATTTTCATTTGCGCTTTGATTTCAGAGTCAAAGTTAGATGTGTGCTAAAATAAATTTCTTAGAAATCAGTGAGACTTGGCAATGTTCATGTAATTTGGATGAACGTTTGAAAGTTCCTTTTATGATATGATATATTGGAGGTATTCAGCCAAGGACTAGGAATGCCAACTCCAAAATTCTGATTCTTCTATTCCTTCCTCTAGCATCTTCTTTGGTTGTTGTTTCCATGATTTGGGTGAAATCCTAAGAATACTTTCTTGGAATTAAGCCCGGTGAATAAATTGAGGCCTACTCCTGAGTACCCCTGCATAGGATTGCTCCTTTTTTTTGGATGAAAGCAACCAAAAGATGGTCATTTGTAATACTGGAAGACACAGATGGGAGGGCCCAGCTCTTGGAAAGCTTTTTAAGGAACTCATATCTAACATTCCCAACTACATAAAATAAATACATTTCCAGTAATTTTCTGGCTCCTTCCTTACATGTATTTGATTCTGTAGAACCACCCAGAAAGTACACTGTGGTCAGTGATGTAGGTATAGACTTTTTATGGGGGGTTCAGGGGCCCCTGCCCCCACCTGCCCTGGGGGCATGGCCATGCCTCCCCAAGCCCCGCCCCGTCTCAGTGCTTATAAAAACAGCTCTCTGAGGCCAGGGATGGCAGACTCCCCTGCCCCCCCCCCACCAGCTGGACTCCCAGCTGGCAGTCCCTTCTGCCCTCCCCTCCGGGCAGACGTGTAGCTAGGGAAAATGGAACCCGATGCAAAAACGTTTTGTGCCCCCCCCCCCCGGGCGGCTGCTGTGATGCTGGAATCCACCCTCAAACAGCATCACTTTCAATGGTGTTTAAACTAGGAAGCCCAGATGCTCCTTTTAAATCCACCTTAAAGAGAGAATCTGGGGCCCCAGTTAAAACAGTCCCAGTTAAAACAGAAGTGAAACTGATGCTGTTTTAGGATGGATTATCCCCCACCCTGAAACAGAATCACTTTCAATGTTTAAACTGGGGACCTCAGATTCTTCCCAGGGAGCACGGCATGCCTGGGGGTGCGGCGTGCACCGGGCGCACACCTGGGGGAGTGGACAATTGCCCCCAGGCCCTTCCCCTGCCCCCATGGTGCCTCCCCACAGCATCCCCTTGCAGTGCCCCCCACAACCCTTCCCACACTTACCTTAGTTCCTTTCCTTTTCCTAGAACTTTTTCAGGCTGAAAAAGAGATCTGTTCACAGTAAAGGCTAAAAACAGCCTGAGGAACTACAATTCCCAGGAGACCTTGTGGCTCACAAGGTCTCCTGGGAAGTATAGTTCCCATCAGGCTGTTTTTAAGCCTGAACTGCGAACAGACCTTTTTTCCAGCCTGAAAAAGTTCTAGGAAAAGAAAAGGAACTAAGGTAAATGTGGGAAGGGGGGAGCCATGGGGGAGGGCGTCACGGGGGGGGGGCGTAAAATATGGACTGCACACTGGGCGCATCAGTTATGCCTCTGATTGATGATGTATAGACAATGCTTGCTGAAGTCTCAGGCACTGAGCCTGAGAGGTATCAGTTGGTGGGACTTCCATGTCTATATGGCTTTTTTCCATATCCAGCAGAATAAGCACAAATTGTGTAAAACAAAAAGGATGGTAATTCAACTATTTTGGGTGCAGAATTTGGATTAAATGGGCGCCAAATTGGTTGGGTTTTTTTTTTTTTTGGTTCAGTCTTCACACAGCCTTGCCATAGAAAACCAAAATAGCAGATAAAATATAGTACAGAGAAAAAGGTGTTGGTAAATCTGAGGTATTTATAAATAACCTCTCACCACCTCACTGGACAGTTTCATTTAGCAGGCAGATTTATTGAACACTTCCCAACCAAATGACACATAAGAATCATTTCTCCTTTCTGGCAAGTACCAAGCAAGTCCTTAGTGACAGTTGAAGCTTATTTATATCTGTCATTGCAATCATCTCTTGATAACTTGAAGGTGTGAAATTACTATAAGCAGAAGCAGTAATTACCTTTTACCATCTTGTGCAATTTGTCTATAATTGAAACTTATTTAAATATTTATACTCTACCTTTCTCTTTATGGCCATAGGCAACATACTGTTCATAAGTAAACAACATAATTGAATTAAAACAGTTTAAATGCCTGCAGCTCAACCCCCATTAAATTTTCTAGCAAATAACACAGACTTGCAATGTCTCTTAAAAACCCCAACGATGATGCCCCCATCATCCCCCCAGAGTTGGGAGTCATTGCTAAGAATGAACACACTCCAATAGGCACCTCAAGTAGGGGAACAACCACAAGGTGGCAACTGGAATACCATATCTGGGACACAGAGGTATATGAATAAATATTTTCTTTAGCTAGACAGCCTAATATCTATCTCCATACTAGAAAATGCATTTGCAAAGAAGTTTCCTTCATAACACACTCGTGAAGCTACCAGGGGATGGGAGGGGCGCCACACACCAGGCGCATGGCTTTGGGTCACATGGGAGGCGGAAAATTCCCCCCTCCCCCTCCCCCTGCGGCCCTTCCCCCACACACTTACTTTAGCAAAACCGAGCAGGCTGGAGAATAGGCCTGCCTGTTCTGGTGGGAACTACATTTCCCAGGGTCTCCTGGGAAATGTAGTTCCCACACAGGCATGCCTGTTCTGCAGCCTACTCAGGTTGCTAAAATAAGTGTGTGGGGTGCTGTGGGGGTGTTGCGGGGGGGTGAGCATGATCTCCCCCTGTGCCCCCCCCCCCCACACACACTTACTTTAGCAAACCGAGCAGGCTGCAGAACAGGTCTGCCTGTCGCCTTCCAGGCTGCAAAGGACCTGGTGGGAACTACATTTCCCAGGAGACCCTGGGAAATGTAGTTCCCACCAGAACAGGCAGGCCTATTCTCCAGCCTGCTCGGTTTTGCTAAAGTAAGTGTTTTTTGGGGGGGCGGGGGGAGGGCGCGAAAAAGCCAGAGTGCATACCGGGCGCACTCTAGCCCAGCTACGCCTCTGATATCACATGAATAGGGAAATTGACATTTTCTTTCCAACTCCATCCTTCTACTATAATACATAACACAATTTATCTGTTTTCAGTCTTGATTCAAATTAGCATTGCCAGCCTTCAGGTGAGGCATGGTGGTCTCCCAGAATTACAACTGATCTCCAGATGACACTCATCAGTTCTTCTTTTTAAAAAATGACTACTTTGGACGATGGACTCTATGGCATTATACCCAACTGAAATCCCTCCACTCCCCAAACCTTCCCCATGTTCTATCCCGAGATCTTCTATCCCCATAATTTCCAATCTGAAGTATATAAGCCTAAATTAGATGCAGCTGCTAAGTTCCTAAAGCAGACTCTTTGGTATAATGTGTGTGCTTTAGCGTCGCCTAGTTTCTTGTATAGCAGAATTGCAGTCATAACTTGCAGTCTTTTGTGTATAAATATGCAAATTCTAATGGGTCTGTGTTAGTTCACTGGATGTTGGACTTGAAATTTAGGACCCACCAATCCTGATATTTAATGGTTCCATTTTCAGTATTGATTAGTAAGATATAGAATGTTTATCATCATGGCCCATAAGACTGTAACACCTGAATTCTGACTCACAGGTATTTTATGAGTCATCATATTTGTTACAGCAAACTAGGAACACAGTGTTGGATATTTACAGAAAAATATAAGGGAGGCTTGTAGAACTGAAAGTACACTTGGAGTATAATTTTTCAAGACTTCCTTTTTACAAAATCCAACCAGCTGAAACACATTTCATAATCCTTGGAGACTCTGCACTCTGCTAAAAAACTGAACATGATAATATCCCCCTGACAGCTAGAAAACCTTGGTGGTTTAAACAACTGTTTTTTAAGGTTCAACAAAAAGGTTATTATTAATATCTTTCCTTTAGCACCACAAGTGCCCAGAACACCCATTTATGGTGTCTGATATTGTCAACTAAACCAGATCCTCATGAAAAATTTACTTTCAAAAACCTGAAATCAAGAAGCACCGTTGCACATGAATTCAAGCAGCTTTTTAACTGTGTAATCCTACAGAGCGTTACTTCAGTCTAAGCCCATTGAAATGAATGGCTTGTACTGGAGTACCTTTCTTTAGGATTGTGCTGTCAGATGCGTTTATACATTCTTGGCCCATTTTAGTTCTGTAATTACCTTGTGCTGTTGGCTCAGAATCACATATTCTGCCTTCTCTCATTTTTCTCCTCAATATTTAGGTCATCTTAAAACCCATTGCGTTTTACCTTTTACAAGACTTTGGTGCAATTACTTCCACTTGAGATCTGGTATGGAGCAATAAGAACATAAGAACATAAGAAAGAGCCTGCTCGATCAGACCAGAGTCCATCTAGTCCAGTGCTCTGCTACTCGCAGTGGCCCATCAGGTGCCTTTGGGAGCTCACATGCAGGATGTGAAAGCAATGGCCTGCTGCTGCTGCTCCCAAGCACCTGGTCTGCTAAGGCATTTGCAATCTCACATCAAGGAGGATCAAGACTGGAGCCACATATAGACTTCATAAATCTGTCCAAGCCCCTTTTAAAGCTATCCAGGTTAGTGGCCATCATCATCTCCTTTGGCAGCATATTCCAAACACCAATGACGTGTTGCATGAAGAAATGTTTCCTTTTATAAGTCCTAATTCTTCCCCCTAGCATTTTCAATGTATGCCCCCTGGTTCTAGTATTGTGAGAAAGAGAGAGAAAAATTATCTCTGTCAACATTTTCTATCCCATGCATAATTGTATAGACTTCAATCATATCCTCCCCTCAGACGTCTCCTCTCCAAACTAAAGCATTCCAATGCTGCCGCTCTCCTCATAAGGAAGGTGCCCCAATCTCTCAATCATCCTCGTTGCCCTTCTCTGCACTTTTTCTATCTATGAATGAGGACTGCTGTAAAGAACTGATTAAAACCTCAAGAATGTTACCTTGAGGAAATGTAGGAAAGGGGTCCACATATCACAAATAAATAATATCCTTTTGAGTCTTTCTTTCCTGCCCCCTACAGCCTTTTCCTCTTCCACCTCCATTTTCTCCCTTCAGTTCAGCATGCAGGTATATAAAAGCAAAAGGCAGCCTTGTGGCACCTTATAGCAACAGACTGATTGTGGCTATACATCTCTGTCAGCTAGAGCTCACCTTTTCAGATGCAATGGACACTCACCCCTAAAAAGGTTTGATAAACTGGCCGGGCATTAAGAGGTCACAAAACTCTGCTTTGCTGCAAACATCTCTCTAGAATTTATATGAACTTAGCAAGTTTCTGTCGTTTGTGAGCTCCATTTAAAAAAAGAATTGGTATTTGTTCTGGATTTCAGTGGTTAATGCCATGTCTTTCAGTGGTGGGAGTATTGCCCCCTAAAATGCTGGCAAGGATAGATGCAGGTAGGGGCTATTCTGTCTCTAATATGCTAGACTGTTATCTCCAGATAGCCCTGTTGTTTAAGATGCTGTCAGAACTTGAAGAGGGCGATATCCTTTCCCTCACTTCAGCTAAGGGAATAGGACAGGTGTGTTTATGTGGAAAGAGTAGTCTGAGTTTGGAAGAAAGACAGGGAAGCTGAATGAAGATGCTTCTATTTTAGCTGTTTAGTCTGAAATAGACATAGGGGTTTTTGTTTTGTTTACAGGGAAATCTGTTGCAAGCTGTTATATTCTGTGCTCTTTTCTCATCATTTAAAAAAATCTGATTTGTGGTGACTTTTTCAGTCCAAATGCAATTGCAGTACCAGCTGTTGATATATGACTGACACAAGGAGCTGATCTCAGTCATCTGGAGAGCAGTTGTAATTCTGGATCGTCTCCAGCTCTTGCTTAGAGGTTGGCAACCCTAGTTTCTCTAGGGGAAATTACTGGTTTGGATGGTGGAGTCTGTGGCATGATACCCTACTTCAAACCTCACTTCTCCAAGTTCCTCAGCTCTCTAGAAAATTGCCAACCTGGAGTTAGCAACCCTCTCTTCTTCCTGCCTATCAGCCAACCTACTTTTATCTGCCACTCCATCTTAAATTTCCCATCACCTCCCTACCTGAGGCTTCCACTTTGGAAAACAACAGTCTTTCTCAACAGTGGGGACCAAAACAGCTCTCCTCTTTTTTTTTATCTGTACAACAACCCCATGTGGTGGGTTAAGCTGAAAGAATATAACTGGTCCAAAATCACCTCAGCATGTTGAGGATCGGAACCTGGTTCTCCCAGACTCTGGTCTGAAGATTTATCTGCTTCTTCATACTGGCTTTCATAGGGTGGCTGCTGTCAAACTGCAGTAAGCAGCCAGGCCTCGCTGAGTCATGCAGATGTGGTGGTATCAAGTGGCCCAGAGATAGCTGCCAGACTTTGGGATGCCAAGCTCTGAGTGGGACCTGGAGATCCTCCAGAATTACAACTGAACTCTAGACAAATTTTTCTAATGTCATTTCCAGTCCTTTCAGCCATGAGTTGGTAGGATTATTAGTAAGTCAAAAATAGAAAAATATAATAAAACAATATATACTAAGATCGCTTAAAAACATATGCAAAATATCTGGCTACAGTTCTTAGCCTGCCAACATTATTCAAAAATAATAATGTCAGTATAATATAATTGCTTGAACACAAAACATCAGTGTTAATCAGAGATCCCAGTATATTGTGCCTGGCTTCAAATAAAGGACAATATAACAACAGGTGTGAGATAGTCTCAAAGGCACCAAGTGCACAGAGACAGTTTCTTTAACTCCTGGGAATACCTTTAAGTCTTTCTCTGTATTGAGCTGTTGGGAGGGAGTTACACCTGGCAAGAAGAATTAAAAGTTCTATGTTTAGGATTTTTTTATGGTAACCAAATAATTAGCAACTGTAAAAGAGTTGTTGGAATGTACCTGTAATACAATGGAAAACACTTTCTACATGAGTTAGATAGTAACCTAAATCAATCATGTGACAAAAGATTTTCTGATATGGTTTCCAAAAGTTGTCCTGAGTAGCTTATTCTGAGTTGAAACACAACTTGGGCTTAGTTACAGAAACATGGGAAGAAGTTGAACCTGATGAGGTTCTTAGGCTGATTCATCGCCTACAATTTAGTAAGGGTGCAGGCCCAGATGGCATGCCCTCAGAATTATTTCTCTTAAGCCCTACTTGGTGGGTTCTGCTCTTGGCTGTGCTATTTACCACAATATATGCAACAGAAAAGATCCCTATAGATTGTCAGTCATTAGTTGAGGTACCCATCTACAAAAATAAGGGTACTCTCCCAGATACAGGCCCATTAGTTTGCTTCCCATATTGGGCAAATTGTATGCCATGCATTTGGAACAAAAGCTGAAGTCTTGGACGTACGCTTACAAAATTCTGGGACCAGAACAGTTTCAGGAAGGATTACTCAACAATATATAATGTGATGATTTTGTCTCATATGGCTGAGAAATATCTAAAGAACAGATTATGTGCTTCCTTTTTTTACTTAAAATCAGCATTTGATAGTGTAATTAGAGTGAGTCAAGTTATAAAAATACACAATTTCAAAATGCTTATTGTATTTAATTCAATTGCTGTACACTAACACAACCCTATGGCGGATTCCGCATGGGCCAAAAACAGCAGTGCGAAAATGGTGTAAAATGGTTTAAAAGGGTGTAAAAGGGTTTACATCATGTATTGTCGAACGCTTTCACGGCCGGAATCACTGGGGTGCTGTGTGGTTTCTGGGCTGTATGGCCGTGTTCTAGCAGCATGTGAGTGCTATCTCTTTTGTTACACACATGCTACCCTTCATTGTTACTCACTTGCCAGGCCACTCCTATTCAGATGCCCTCACCTATTGTCCTTTACTCACAGGTATATATACTCCACTTGCTTTCCTTTCCAACTATCAGATCCTCTGAAGATGCCAGCCACAGATGCAGGCGAAACATCAGAAGAGAATGCTGCTAGAACATGGCCATACAGCCCGGAAACCACACAGCACCCCAGTTTACACCATTTTCACACTGCTGTTTTTGGCCCATACAGAATTCACCTATGGATCAAGTGGTAGAGAAAAGGCTTTTTAACTGATAACATATATGTGGTAAAAGTTATACAGCAGGGCTGTATTCTGGCTTCTGCTTGTAATCAATACAGAAAATATTGTTTTTTCAATATATATCATTGATAATGAAATAAGGTTTTATATGTATTCTTTTAGTTTCTTAAACCAACTATATTCTCTTTTTTCATATATAAGCTAACTGCTAGGCTAGCAATTAAAGGTTGTAAGAACAAAGTGGATAAGATGCAATAGGAAACACTAAACTGCATAGCCCGCTTATCTAATAAGAATATCAAGAATAAAACAAAGATGTACTTGTGACAAAGAAGTCGCAAGATATGTTAACCACAAAAGTATAGAAAAACGAGTCTTAGAATAGTGGAGCAGAAGCTTGTGCGCTAGGGAAGGGGGTGTGAAAGGGATTTTTGAGTGGGTGCTAGAAAAGAACAAAGGTGACCTTTCCAACAGACAGGAAAAAGGAGTGATGACTGGAAAGTTGAGAAAAATGTCTGGAAGTGGAAGGCTGAATAAGGTATAAGAAAAGAGGCAGGGAAAGGCGAAAACAATACCTAGAAAAGTAAAAACAATTCTTAGAAGCAGAACCCAAATATGGTACCAAAAATATGATTGGATAAATACACTAGTCTGAAAAACCCTTGGTCCCTCCTCAGTGGGAGCCAAGGGGAGGGAAAACACCCACTCAGAAGGAAATATATGCATGTTGTTTGTGACTGTTAGGTGTGCCTCTCTCTGTTGACAGACGCCTGTTGCTTGCAAGAAACATATTTTAATAAACTGCTGTTTCTTCACCAAGCTTTGCCTAAAGGTCTTTAAAGGGTCTTGAACCCGTGTTTCTAACATACTCTTTTTGCAGTTTATCTAAACAATCTGTGTTCTCTCCCGTTGAAAGCAAATGTGATGACTCCATCTCTAAGGAGGAATCATACCAATATAATGCTTTATTATGATGATGTAAGCAATTTTCTTCTTAGACATAATATGATCTTGTGACTTGCCAGGCCTAGAATCTTTGGTGAGTCCTCATAGTCCAGTCTAAATCAGGGTCATATATGCCTGGGGATTAAGTTCTGAGCATTGAACTCTCAGAGAATATGTGGTCAAAAAGATCAAAAAAGACATGTGAGGGACATCAGAACTTGGCAGTGACTGATTAGATACTGACTTTTAGAAACTGGTTAGTTACACTTGAATGTCACTACTTTGATTTTGTGAGAAAGGAACCCACAAGTCTTTTTTGCATTACTGGTATAAAAATAGGGCTTTCTAACCTTCCCACGCAACCCCCAGCAATGTATGGATTTTCTTTATATTGCATTCCTTATATTGCTGTTTGCCATTCCTATGCTGTGTAGGATGCAAATGAAAGTTTAGCAATGCAATCCTTTCTAAGTCCATTAAAGTCAGTGGGCTTAGAAAGATGTAACTTTTGGTGGCACTGTAGATAGCTGGTATTTTTTTAATTCCATTTTTAACACACCCTTCCCAACTAAGTTGGGATCAAGGCAATTTTCAACAATTAGATAACAATTAAAATCTCCAATACTGTATATTCTAAAAACTTTGACAGCATCATAAAAACATATACAATAATGAGGATGTCAGAGGGGGAATAGACAGGTAAAGCAACACCTAAAAGTCTAAGTGAAGGAAGGGAAAATACAAACAATAAATTCAGCAACAAATAAGGGAAAGGGGGGGGGGATCATCTAGATGGAAGCCATCACAGAATATCTCAGTCTTCTAGGCCCTGCAGAGCCAGAGCCAAGAAAGCTCTGGTCATGGTTGTCTCAGCCAGATGGTTTTGGGGCTGGGGCAACCATCAAATTATTGAGTGGGATGGTTGAGTGGAGCTTGTGTGCTGGAGAAATGAGCTCTCCCATAATCTCAAGCATATGCTAAAGGGGCACATTGTCAGGAGAAGAGTAGGTGGGGGATGAAATCAGCTCTTCTGTTGTCTGTACCTCCCTTCCCCTTGCTAGACAGCATGCCCCCAGGAAAGCTGCCAAGATGACCTTGTAGATCGAGCTCAGCTGACCCCTCTGGGAGGACGAGGCACACAAGAGAGAATACAGTGGCTGTGATGGTGAAGGAATACCTTGTGGAGTCCTACAAGTTGCAATCCGTGAATCTGATGAACTACTAGGTCATGAATTAGTTGGTTCCGGGCCGTTCCAGGGCGGGGGCGGGTGGCATTGCAGCAGGGGCGCAGGGTGTGCACGTGCCCTGGGCACAGTTCCCCCTCGCTCCGTCCCTGCTAGGTCTACATGTGAGCCTTTGGAGTAGAGCTGTGCCTAGAACTGAACCTGGGAGCCTCTGCATACAAAGCATGTTCTCTGCTCTGATCAGGTGGGTGGGCCTCTGATCTGTTTTTTCGTCACAACACTTTCTCTTCAGTTAAATTATCTCTGCTATTCTATGGAATGCACAGTGATCACTGTGGCTGAAAAGCCCACAGATCTGTATGTTGTTTTTGTTACTGAACAGTATAGAAGTCATTTAAATGAATGTAGAATTTTAAGGGATCTGATATAATTGTCGAAGGCCTTCATGGCCAGAATCACTGGGGTGTTGTATGGTTTCTGGGCTGTAGGAGAAAATGCTACTAGAACATGGCCATGCAGCCCGGAAGCCACACAACACCCCATGGATCTGATATAATTGTTAAGTTTGATTTGTGGCATCGTAAAGTGTGAAGCATAACACAATTAATAAAGCATGAAGCATTATGATATATTTCTTCCATCTGAGTAATTTTAAAACTGTCCCCTGAAGACAGTTTTTGTTTTGAAAGTATTATGGTTGTCCCCAAAAGAACAAAGAAATACAGCTGTAGCCTTTTTGAATTAATATAATTGCATACTTTTTTTCATGTGAAAAATGTTTGCAAGATTTCACATTCTTTTTTTTTAAAGCATCCTCCAGCAGGCAATGTTCCAAAGCAGAACTGATTAATGTTTTTGAAAGGTCAACACGATTCTCCTTCCAGCCTGTCATGCTATTGTTAATATTGAGTGACTTCTGTGAGAGATTACCATAGTTAAGCTATGCTGTGCAAATATCCAAGCAATGATGCTGAAAGGCTT
Organism: Sphaerodactylus townsendi; assembly: GCF_021028975.2. Lineage (NCBI taxonomy): Eukaryota > Metazoa > Chordata > Lepidosauria > Squamata > Sphaerodactylidae > Sphaerodactylus > Sphaerodactylus townsendi. The sequence goes on from NC_059425.1 coordinate 110,707,841, forward strand.
TGAGTAACAACTTTAAAAAATACAACTTTGATTAGCTTGAACAAAAAAATTGACCCCTTAAGATCCCTAAGAAAAATAGTGCTACATTATGATTGCATGCATAGAGAAGAATTTTTATTTGTTCCAATTATGCATCATTTATTCCTTGCTAAGGGAATTGGGGAGTGATTGTGAAATACAGTCCAATGGGTTCATGTTGTAGATGGGAATAATAGCAATTAAGGAAAGTAAAAGACGAATCCCAGTGTCTGTGGGAGATAATAACTGATCTAGAATCTAAATCTGTTTGTATGTGTTTCTTGGAAAAAACACTAGCTCTGTGGGACCAATATGTAAAGTGCTGTGTGTATGTATATCTGCTTTTAAACAAAACTAAAATATGCTGATGAAGGGAACTAACTGTGATTCCACCAGTTTATCTTGCTTGGTTCTGTTGTTTGAAGCATATGTATTTTTTCCTGGCCTAACTCTGAAACTGAAAGTTAGCCATGATAGGAAAAAAATACTGAAAGAAACAGTAGTGGGGAATTATCTCTGGAGGGAGAGGTACAGTTCCTAAGACTTTAATATCAGCCGAGGGGAGAATTATGTTTGCCATTAAACCATGCAAAACAATTGATTTGATTTCCTAATACAACTAGCTTAAATTCTGATATCAACCATGCAATCCTAAGGATACTAAACTCTAAAGTTTAAACCAGTTGGTGCTGAATCTACTTGTTATGTGGGCTAGATATGACATAAATGTGACTTGGTTGGGTGGGGTGGCTACATTGGCTGTTGAATCACAGTAGACTTTCCAGCCTAGAAAGGCACTGGGAAGGAGGTAGCTGCCTCAGCTGGCAATCCCACAGCATGGTTACTAGCCTAGATCAGAACAGGGGTGATTCCGCACACGAGTAAAATAGATTCGATCCAGTTCCCTGAGAAGGGTACTAACCTAGGTCGATGCCATTGTTGTTCCCCACTGCAACCAGCTTGATCCCAGCTCGGAGGGCAGAATCATCCTGTGCCTCTTCGCTGCTCCGTTCCGATTGGCTACTGTTCTACGGCCATGTTCCATCTATCCCCACACACGTTATAAAAAAAACTGCTACAGGAATGGAGGGACGAAGGTGGCGTTTTTTGATTGGCCGCTTACATTGGTAAGTGGAAATTGTGCACTGTTTGTGCGACCAGCCATCGCTTCGAACGCAAGAAAGAAGAGGGGAAAAAAATTAGGCGCGATTTTTCGCCACGGCGGTTCTCCAGCTATAGGCATGCCTGAAACACTCAGCTGTGATTGGCTGAATGGGGGACTCCTGGCACCAGAGATTTTGCACTTTACTGGAATCGAGCTGAGTTCGAGCGTGGTTCCCTGAAAAAGTAGTAGTTCCCAACTGGAGTCGGAAATTTGACTGTTACACGGGGCGAAGCTGGTACAAAACCACATCGATCCCAGTGGTTGTGCGGAGCACTTAGGTCTAACGCAGCTCGAACTTAGGTCGATAACACAAGTGCAGAATCGACCCAGGGCAGGGTTTGCCTCAGCTGGCTCACAGGCCTGATAAGTCATGTCAAAGGGAGTGATCTTGCCCCTGGGTCACATGTTTGACACCTCTGCTCTAGTCTTTGATGGGATTCTGTGTAGACTAGTTTAGGATTATACTTGGGTAGTTCCATCCAAGAGCAGGTACCAGAGGCGTAGCTGAGCAAAGCTGCGCCCAGGACGGCCTCTGCGTTTTCTGCACCCCTTCCACAAGGGCTGCCACGCCTGCCCTCCCCCACACCCCCACTTACCTTATCCTGATGGTGCGTGGGGGTGGTGGCCACAGTGTGGAGACCCACGGGAGGGGCAGAAAATGCAGAGCCCTCCATTCCCCCTCTGCTCCACAGAGCAGGGCAGAGGGGTTTTCCTGCTCCGTGCTGCCAGCTCCTGCAGCACGAGAACCGGCAGCAGAGAGCAGCAGGCTGCCACCGCCATGCCCCCTCTACCCCACAGAGCAGGCCGCCGCCTGCTGCATCGGGCAGAGGGGGTTTCCTGCTCCCCACCACCGGCTCCTGCAGCGCATGAGGCGGCGGCACCAGGCAGGCCTGCTCCGTCAGGCGGTGAGGAAATGGCAGCTGTGGCCTGCCAGGCGCTGCTGCCTCTCGCAGCTCCTGGGACAAGCTGCCCTGGATGTCACCATTGGCACTTCGCCTCTGTGAGGTACCCGACCATGGCACCACAGTCGCACCCAGCTGCCACTCCCAAAGAGGCTTCTCAGTGGCATAGGAAGGCTCCAAAAGTGAAAGAGCCTCTTAGCCATGAAGAAGCCTCTGTGGGTCCCAATAGATCCATACCATCCAAAAGGATGGCTTAAGTCTTAGGAACGTCCCACCAGCATAATGCCGGCAAAAGCTGGGAAGGGGTTAATGTCCATGAGCCATGCTCCTGGCCCACCCTCAGTATGCTGGTAGCAGCAATGGGAGCTCTGGCACACCCTTTGGATGGGACTCTAAAGCACCCAATCAAAGTTTCTATTACAACTAATTCAAATCAAACTTTTTTTGTATAGCTCTAACCCTTTGATCTAGTGCTGATATACATGCTTGTGACAACCAGAATTGTATTGCCTTTTCGTATTGTACACAATAAACTCCAAATATAAAATATACATCTCAGACTTTATTTTTACTTAAGCAAGTTCACTGTAACACAACAATGAAGTATGGTATCATCAGTTTGCTCATCTTACTTCAGATATACTGGTGAATAAAGGAGATCAACATGGTTGTGTGGTTGCTCCCTTGTTATTTAACTTGTATTTTAGAGATGTAACTAAAAATTTTCAGACAAAGAATGTACATGGTCCTAGATAGGGCAATGAAAGAATTTCTACACTATTGTAGGCTGATGATACAGTTATTTCATTAACAAAGGTGGAACTAAAGAAAATCCTCTGGGCATCATTTCTGAAAATGAAATGTCATTAAATATTTATAAAACCAAAATAATTTCCTTTGTATCCACCTCTCACCCAGTAAATAGTTGGGTGACTGGAGAGTATAAAATTGAACAAATTAGGTCATATTAAATTGAACAAGTTAGGTCATATAAGTATCTGAGACATATTTTGATGACAAATTTATGTTGAAAATTGCTTATTGAATCAATACAAGTTAAGGCCAAAAGAGAATGTGGAGCAATCACACAATAAAATTCTTTTTTATGATGTCAAGGCAGATATCCCAGTGACACTCCAAGTTCTTTGGGAAATTTCTATCTGAATGACAATTCGGACAAAGCCTAACTGAATGACAAACAGCACAGAAGAAGATTCTTCCAGAAGCTCATTAGTGGACAGATTAAAAGAGGTAGCAGACAAAGAAGAAGATAAATTGGATCGAGCAGCAGCTTTGGTGGCTATAAAGTGAAGATCTTTTCTGATAATGTAAATGGATTAAATTCTCTTTCAAAAAGAACAAAAAATATAATCAACTGTGTCCGGGGGCAGGGGCCACCCACTCCCTGGACTCGCCCGGGAATGGACCCTTCCCACCCGCCAAGCTCAGCAGCATCGCTGGAATAGACTGCAACTCCTGCAGAAAGACCCAGGTGGCTTGCAGCAATGCGGCAGGGGAGGAGCCCGACGCCGATGTGGGGGCGATGAGGAGCCTGGCGGCTTGTCCAGGCCACTTGCAGACCTGGGCCTGGGAGGCTTCGGCCTTGGCAGGGGGCGGGGCCTGGTTCTGATGCCCAGGGGGCGGAGCCTGGTTCTGACAGGCGAGAATGCAGAGAGGAGGGCAGGATTGAGGGGGTTGGGCAGGGTCTTTAGAAAGGCATAAAAGTACGGAAGGGATAAAAGGAAGAGGGATGGGGTGTGGTTGGTTGAGAGAGGGAAAGACAGAGTAGGGAAGGAGTGGTGGAGGTTCAGAGTAAAGTCAGAGCAAAGTAAAGATGGAGGAGTAGAAGAGAGTGTAGAGTTGGAGAAGGAGCAGAAGGAGTGGAAAGCAGGTAGAGAGAGGGGGGAGAGAGAACCAGGAGACCTACTGGGGAGGGCTGGGAGGTGGTCCACCCAGACCTCCTGCTGTAGTCAGTTCTCTAGTAGTCTCTCCGGCAAGCTGTGTCTACAAAGATTATCACATTTAGTCCAGTCCCCGGAGAACGAGTGTGAGGACAGGAGTTCCAACGCCCAGGCAAGGGAAGGCGGGTTGGCACCTAGGTTTCCGATAGGGACCCTACAGGGGGAACGGGACATTTGGGAAACATTTATTCAGCTTTGACCCATTTAAAATATGTCAAGTAGGTATTTATTTTTTTAAAAAGACAAATAATTGTTTTGGATGAAGTTAAAGATCCAGATGGTTGATTTATTTTATTAAAAATTAAATTTCCAATGATAAGATTTATCATATTGTGAATGTTTATGCACCAAATAATGCCAAAAAAAGTTCTTTGAAAGTCTATTTCAATCAGTACTAGACTTTGAAGAAGGTGAAGTGATTATAATTGGAGATACGAATGCAGTTCTGGACTCAAGTAAGGATAGATCAAAAAAGTCTGCAGGAGGTAAGCTTCCTACAAATGTGTTTACCTGTATGAACCTTTTGTCTTGGTTGACTCTTGGGCTGTTTCTGCATGGCAGCGGAAATGGCTGTCCACTGGCATAATTAATGCTGTTGGATGCACGAGACCGTTTGCACTGTCTTGTTCGGGCAGCACTGAGGCTGCTGCAACCCACAGAGGTGGCTCTGCATGGAGCCGCCTGCGGATTGTCCTGTTCACCTACCTCTCCTCCCTGCGCAGCTCTGGATGGCTGGAGGGACACGCCCACGCTGCCCTCCGGCCTCCGGGGCGTGGTAGAAGGGCAGCATGGGTAGGTCTCTCCAGCTGTCCAGAGCTGCGCAGGGAGGAGAGGTAGGTGAACGGAAAGACTGGAGGGGCCAAAAAAACATCTGATTTAGTTATGTACTGATCTAGGAGGGTTTAGAAACCACTTGTGCAGATTGAGTTTACCATATGAATTAAAATCAAGATTTTAAGGTTGAACTTACAGCTGTGTGGGAGTTCACAAAGCCAATAAGGAAGGGTTGAAAATTTTAAAAGAATGAAACCTAAACAAAACTGTCCTGCAACAAACAGAACTGTTGACAGATTTTGGTTCATACCAAAACTACAGTCAGAACTGCTGTGTATACATTTGTGATACCAGAAATGGATCTGGCAGAAGTATCATAGTTCACTGAGTAATTGGATTAGTGCACTATTTAAAGGTGTTAACGATTATTAATAGTGGCTGTGTAATAGAGTCTCTGCCAGCAATATGAGTCTCCAGAGTCATTGAAATAGAAATTACAGTAGGCTAACCATATGGCCTGATACAATTATAAAAATAACATGAAGAAAAATGTGCAGCTCAACTCAAGTTTATAGAACATTTCGAGCTACGACCTAGTTTTTCATGTGTATGAGTTATTTTTGCAGCAGATCTGAAGATCTGACACACATACACGCACATGTTGTAATTTTTGTGATAGAAAGACGGGAAGAAACTGATAATTATTTAACACCAAATAGTTTCTTGTCGCCACAAATTCTGTTAATACTGATGCTTAATCTTTTTGGAGGAATAGAGAGTAGCAACTAAAACCAGCATTTGTAAAAAGTTGTCCAGACCTAGACCTAATCATCTTACAGAATCATGAATGCTCCAAACATAACCTCCTGGATATGAAACATGTGGGGCAGGATAATTGACTAATGGATATTGAGCTAACCCCAACCCATATAATTTTTTGAGTTGGTGCACACATTACATTCTAATCTTTTGATCAAGTATGCAGTGGTACCTTGCAACTGTGAATCAGTGTAGCCTAGGACTACCAACTCTGGATAAGGAAATTGCTGGAGATTTGGGGGTGGGAGGAAACAAGTCACGGGGTTTGGGAGGGGAGGAACTCAGTGGGGTATAATGCCATGCAGTCCACCCTCCAAAACGGCCATTTTCTCCAAGGGATTTGATCTTTGTCATCTGGAAATTAGTTGTCATTCTGGGAACTCCTCAGGACCTCTCTGGAGGGTGGTAACATGAGTATAGCTATCAATGATCCAATACCAGAGATAAAACTTTCAGATCACCTCAGACACAACCCTGTTCAAACGAGCCAGTTTACATGTTCAGCTTAGCTGTGACCATATAGGCATGAGTAGATCTGGTAAAACCTGTTTAATAATCCAAAGGAAAACTTGCCATATGCGTAAATGTTGTCCTAGATTTTTATCTAGAAAACAAATGATTTCTCTAGAAAACGAACAGGATTTGATTTTGATTTCCAGTTTATGTCTTAAACTTCCAGTTTGTGCCTTAAAGGTGATGATTACACTCCAGCCTCCTCAGTGTTTCCAACATCAGTTATCAACATTAGACATATCTAATTTAACAACAGGTGACAAAATCCACATACACACTTTTCCAGAAGCAGGCCACAAATGAGGCTCCCTAAAGAGTAGCAACTACTGGTTAGCTTATTCCTTTTTTATAGTACTACCTTCTGTTTCTATGGAAACAGCACATCTTGTTTGTTGCTTGCAAGACAGGGATTCGGCCCTTATTAAAATAGATTGTGCACTGTTAACAGAACTTTTAAAATTTAGAACAGCTGCCTGCTTTTGAGCATAGACAATTATTAATTTCCCCACATAAGAGAAATAACGTTTACATATCTGATAATTACTCATTATTACTAGTTATCAGGCATTCCAAAGTTCTTGTGGGTTAATGTTCTCCTGAACAGTTACTGCATTATTGTTTCAGGGTATGGTTAAGAAATTAATGACAATTCAAAGGCTTTGTGGCCCAAAATCAGAAATGGTACGTTTATAATTTAAACCATGCATATTTGACAATGTTCTTCCATGTAATTTGAATTTTTTACCACTCTCAGTGTCCTGTTTAGAAATGATGAATATGCAAAATTACTAGAAGATTTTTAAGATGCATAAAATCATGGATTCAGTAATTGAATAGATGCATGGGGCCATTTTATACACTGGATTTTTTTTTTGAGAAGTGGAAGCCTGCTTAAAATTTGAGAGGTTGAAATCTTTCTAGGATTCACACAGAAATTAAGAGACAAATTAAGCAATAAAAATGAAGTGCTGGTGAACATAGCAGCTGCACCTCTAGCTCATGCACCCCCACCATAATATATTATGTCCTGATTGGTTTGCATGCTGTTAACTTGGTGTTAGCAGGCACTGCTGTGCACTTTTGCTGCTGCACCTGTACTGATGTTTAGGAATTTACTTCTCACCCACCAGGCCACCTAGCTTTTATCGGCTTCCCATCTTCAATTGTATTTATTATTTATTTACTTCATTTATTCCCCACTATAATGGGAACCTAAAGCAGCTTATATTGTTCCCCTTTATATTGTCTTATCTCCAAAACCACCCTGGAAGTAGATTAGGCTGCATATGTGTGACTGGTTACATTTTACTCAGATTTTCCATGGCAGAGTGGTGATTCAAACACGGACCTTCCCCATCCTAGTCTAAAACTACTACACTACACTGACTTTCTTGGGGTGGTTGCTGTTGAATATTTCTGGGAGTTTAAACCCCCTTTATTCAAAATTTTCAGTGCACCTTTTCTCAGGTTTGTACAAATATCTTTATTGTCTGTTCCTGACAATGTTATCTGTTCCTGTTCTATTGTCTATAGATTTAAATATGCATACTGAGAATTAGATATATTGACAAGCAGAGACCTGCAAGAATTTGCAGGGGAAATCTCATTTTCCTTTCCCTAATATTTCTTCTTTTTCTTTTGTGAAAGACCTCATAACTTTCCCCCCTTTCTGTTTCCTTACATCCTTCCCATCTATCAGCCAGACTATCTTAATTCCTATCTTCAGTTTTTCCTTCCCCTGGGAGCCTTTCTCTTGGCAAACTGGCCCAATTTTGCAGTTTCAGCACCTAAGCTGGGGCTGAGTCGCATGATGCTGGCCAGGCTGGACCCAGTTGCATGGTAGGGAACCTGTAAGGACTAGTGGGAGACGGGAGTACCTAATTTTCTCATGTATCCTCCTCCCCACACCATTTCCTGATTCTCTCCTCCTCCTGGCAGTCCTCACGTGATTCTTCCCTGTTTTCTTCTCTCCTTCCCATCCACTAACCAACCTACATTTTATCTGTTTTACTTTATTTATACCTTTCTTCAAAATGGAGACCCATTTTCCTCCATTTTATCCTCTCAACAGTCCTATGGTCATTTAGTCTGAGAATGTATAACTGGCCCAAGTTTCCATGGCAGAGTAGGCATTTGAAACTAATCTCCCAGATCTTAAGCTGAAATTCTAACAAATACACCATGCTGGCTTTCATGGTGTGGCTGCAACTGAGCAGCCAGGCCTGGGTAAGTCATGCAATTCATGTGGTAGCAAGTTGCCTGGTCATTGCACCATGGTCTAGCACCAATGAGTCCACCCTCTAAGAATAAAGCACCCCTGGAAAGTGCCCTTCCACCTCTGCCCTTTACTGACCAAAACTGAGTGTAATAAAGGCAGATCTTGGAAGAGGCAGGAAGGGGCTCTTTCCCCAGGTGTCACTCACCTGTGTCACATGGAGATTACAATTGGCCACCCACCCCCTCCATCTACCTCCCTGCAGGCCAGGAAGGCAGCTGGAGTGGTCCTTGTGTTGGGTGGGCAAGACGCTAAAGCCAAACACTGTGCCTCATCTTCCTGCACATCCCAGTTGTTACTGCTGGCCGAGAATTCTTCTCCTCCATGCCTCCAACAACTCAGACAGACTGAGATGTCCTGAAGCACAGCACACAGCTTTCCCCAGTCCTGCACTTTTGGGGAATCAGAGAAGCTGCTCTGCATGGATCTCCCCCCCCCCCCACGCGCGCACGCGCGCGCACACACACACACACACACAAACATGAGAGAGAGCAGGCTATCAGCCCTGGGTCTGGGTGCCAAATGCTGCCAGGCCAGGGTGCATGTGGTTTAGCACAGGCCACCAGGCAATGGTCAGGGTGCCTAACTCAGGCTGATGGGTCAAAGGAGAGATAAGAACATTAGGCACTTAGCTGCTGCAACGTGTAGCCTGGGCACCAAGATGTCTCACCAGCTATTCCTCCAGCTGGCAATGCATCTCCCATGTGGGGCCTACAGCAAGCAGCCTGGCTTGCCACAGACAGCCCTGTAATTGGTCCCTTTCCCTGCATAGTCACCTTGCCAAGTGTGTGCTTTCTGGCACTGCTTCTGCAGACGCACAGCCCGCAATAGGTTTGATAGTGATGAAGCCAACTACTATGGAGAAGGATCTGAGTGGAATGTACCTCCCCCTCCATAATCTCTTCCATCTCCCAAATACGCACTCTCGTATATCAATTCTAACTACTATAACTTATACTATAATGTCTTGGTTACTTGGAATTTAGCCATATCTGAGTTTAGTTGGTCTTATTTGCAAATACATAAGCATACAATGGGACCAAAGGGGGAGACGTTATGGTGGCCCCTGCTTTTGGAGAGTTCTTTTCTTCTCTCCCTCCTTCTCATTGTTCATGGTTCCAATCTCTGGTTTAAGTAACCGCAGATCTGGCCATGTTAATAATTAGATATATTGATGATGCTTAAATACGAGTGCAACAATTAAAACTGGGTAATAATACAGAACAGCAGGGAAATGAATCATCCTCCAACTGTGTCTAAATACTTGCAGAGCTCTCCATCCCCTAAGTAATTTGATTCATTGATTTCTGTTTATTAAAGCTGCTTTTCTAAGCGGAATGAAACTGATGGTTCAAATGTACATTGTTAATATTTAGTGAAGTGTATGTGGGGAATGGGATTCAATCGATGATTGCCTTTTAATTCTTTGTTTTGTTTTCCCCTAGGACTGTGAATTTCATTTGATGGCAGCTTATTTAAACAATCAATTTCCTCATGATGATTTTATAGAGCTGTACTGTGCGGATTAATGGTGTAGAGTACAAAGGAATTGTGCTTTAAATGGCTTTTAAGCTCCTTCCCTCTTTGCGACATATAGAAACATGTTTGGTTTTATTTTGTATCCTGGAGATTAGAAAAATAAAGTGAGCATTCACAATCATGGAATTATTAGGGGTCATTTTCATAATAGAATAACTTGAATCTGGCGACTTGCTTTGACTTTTGACATTATTCATCAGAAAAAAGGTAAAACCCAATCTATACAGTAAAAAAAAGTCACTTCATGAAACCTGTTATAAAAATGAAGTTCCCAGAGAATGCCTCCATTTCCTGTGAAATTATGTATGTTAGATCCGTTTGATGGTTTCTTCCTCCCCCCACATCCCTCAGTCTTTTAATTTTGTGAGAAGTTCATGTTGTAAAGAAAAAAGTCCATGCTGCCCTTTAGAGGCCCTGCAAAGCCCACAGTTAGAAACAAAAAAACCCAAGAATGTTCACACATGGCTATTTTAAGTCTTTCAGCTGCATATCCCTAAACTGCCTTTTATGCAGCTGCCAAAATATGGATTCAAACTGGTAGCAGGTAATCTAAATGAAACGTTTCTAGATAAGTAGGTTGTTAAAGATGCTGCACATCTTGATAAAGAATGAATATGGTCATGCTATCTAGAAAATGCTTGGGGCAGGTGATTTGTTGGACTGTGATTTGTAGATTCACATGCTCCGTCTTCTCCCCTATGTTCCCACTTGGCCTCTGCACTCTGCAGAGACCAATCTGCTGGTGGTCCCTGGCGCTTCTATGATGTGACTGGCCTCCACCTGGGCCAGGGCCTTTAGTGCCTTGGCCCCAGTCTGGTGGAATACTCTGCTTTCAACCATCCGGATCCTGTGGGACCTTGAGTAGGGCCTGCAAAACAGAGCTGTTCCACTAGGCCTTTGGGGGAGACAGCTGCTGATGAAGTGCCATTCCCTTTATTGAAGAGGTGATGTTTTCTTGACCCCCTCTTTTCATCAGAATTCTTTTGTGTAAATCAATTTCATTAAGATTGTCTGGACTGTACTGATATACCCTCTGTGCCACTGCCTATCAGATTCCCTATTTGAGCTGATAGAAGTAGTTTTAGGTTTGACAGTGATCAAACTTGTGATATTTCAGACTTGTATTTCGGTATAATTTTAATATCCATGATGAGATCCTTTCAGTTAGGGCAACTCCAAACTTCATAGCACATTCACAACTTCTTGTTAAATGCAGTGAAGCTTGTACACAACCAATCACTGTTGTGGCGAAGAAGGAACTGAGCCAGTGTTGTGTCCTACCCCACCTTTTCATACATGTACTGTGTTAAGGTTTAAAAAGAATAAGATGTCTCAATCTATACAGAAGCACTCTTTCCTTTCATGTTCACACTGAGCAAGAGGAGGAATGTGAAGTCTGTGAACTGCCTCTAGTGTGATGTCAATGAATCCCTCAGTGTGGTTCACAGTGCCCTGCGGTAGTATGTAGGAGAAGTTCTTTCTATTCCTATACTCACCCAATTCCCCCCCATGTGATCAAATGGGCAAGTGTTAGCCATCCAGAGTGCTAGTGCAATGGGGGAATTTCAGTCTGCTGAAAAACTGGCCATAATCTGGAGACAGAAGTAAAGATGAGAATGAGTGGGGTGGAAACAAGGAGACATGATAGCAGGCATTGAACACACAGACCAGGCACACTACCAGTTCACACACACACTGCTCCACTAGACCAATGCCTGATAACATTATTGATAATTCAATCCAGAAATGGGAGGGGAAAAACCCTTTGCACCTCTCAACCCAGGCAGATAGTCTTTATCCATAGTGGAAACATTAAGCAGACATGATGACAAGTAGTGAACACACACAGCAGACCAGGCAAACTACCATTTCAAACATACTGCTCCCTTGGTCCAACACATGAAAGCATTAGCAATAACTTAATCAGGAAACTTAAAAGAAAAAAAAACTTTGCCTTGTCTCCACCCAGGCAGTCTTTCTGTACATCACAGTCTCTATTGTGAAACACACTTCCATGACTATTTCTGCAACAATGCCAAATTGCTCTTGGTTCTCCCTGTACATGTTCATACTTGCCAGATACCACAAGGCAATTGCCACATGCTTGCCCACTGCATTGGTTCACACATGGTTGTCCTCTGCCACTGCAGGTATACTTGCAAGGCTTCCATGGTTTTGGAGAGGACTTGGGGCCTCCTGCAAAAGTTGTCCAACCATTGCTTATTACTCCAGTGTGGAAGCACATAATTCTAATCCCTACTCCTTGGGTAAACTAAATAACAATGTGGGGCAGGCACATAAGCAAAAGCATACCACCATATCCATGCTGCCTGTGAGTTAAGAGCCACGCTGTCTGGCAGTGTAGCCCATTTTGCTCTTGTCCTTGTGTGAATGGTTGCAGCATACAAAGCTCTGCATCCAGAAAAAATAAACCTTCAGAAGAATCTGAAGGTTTACCTAAGCAGAAACATCAGATGCATTGCTGCTCTGGCAAAAAAAATCCTGTGACTCCATTGAGAAGTGCAATGAATGGACTCAAAACACAGAGATTCTCTGACATGCAATAAAAATGGTGTCCAGCTGGAAGTTCAGATCTGAAAATTTTGGGAAACAAGGAAAGCAGCTTTTCAAAAAGACAACCATGGCTGCAGCAACCAATCAGAGCAAACAGAATGTGCCCTAACTAAGTGCAACACATTATCACATTAGCAATAACGCACTAAGCGCAGGTGCAATATTGTGTTTCTTCATTCGCCTATCAAGGACATCATCGCTTGACTGCATGCACAACCCCCCCTCCCCAAATTAAGATGAATCAGGAAACAGACACAATCATCCATGATGTCACAAATGATAATGACACTACCACCCCAACAGAACAAATTGCTTCCAGTGCAGAAAAGATTAAACTGATTAAAGTAAGCAGAGAAGCTCAGGAAATAACATTGCCAAGGGAGGCATTTGGACAAAAATAGTGGAATATGATTCCAAAACTCTGAGATCAACAATGTGTAAAATCTAGGGTAAGTGATGCATGTGGAAAAGCCCAGAGTGATAATGGTTTGGGTGAAAGTAATAATTGAAACTAAATCCAGATATAGTGGATGGTGGGCCACCTAATTCTTCTAGGAATTGGTTTTCAGCTTATTCTTGATGGGATCTCATCGTTTCTAAATGATCAGATTTACAGTGTGACACTCCATCTGCAGTTGCTGCTGGATTCTCAACTGTTAGGAGGGGTTTTTCCCCGTTCTTCCTGCTATATGTTGTGGGTCAGTTGCTTAGAAGACTGACCCATTATAGTAATTGATTATAATGTGTTGTGTCTATAGTTATTTCGAAGAATGTTTGGAAAATAGAACTGGTACAGAATTCAGTCTAGGAATGGCATAACATATATCTAAGGCCCTTTCCGCACAGGCCAATTAAACTGGATAATTCTGGTAAAAAAAAACCTGGGCTGAGGGGGAACTTTGCATAGATCCCGATCCTAACGTAATTCTGATCCGATCTGCGTTTCCCACTCCCCCATCCCAGGTTATTCAAGAATTGTGATCTAGGCCCTTATCATTAATGGTAGTCATAATCTTTGTACATTTGCCTGGCTGATCTGCTCTTAACTTTTAGAAAACTGTCAACATATTTTCTCTTCAGGAAAGATTTTGATGCTAGCTTGGAGCCCAGACTGCTTTTTTTCCCTATTATTTGTTTTGCTGCAATCAGTTATGTGCTTGGTCTCGTAAGTAGTTGAGTTTTTAATTTTATATTATGAGCTTACAGTATTTTATTGGTTGTCTTATGTTATAGTCTGCTTTGGCAGCATTTTGTCATGCCAAAACAAGATCAAAATGAAAAGAAATAATTTCATCGTTATTATGAAAGGATTGAAACTTAATGCAGTGAATGAGAAAGTAAACATTTTTCAGCATACATATAAAGTATCTACTAATGAGAGAGTAAGAGATTAGACCACTCTAATTACCTTTTCAAATAACCACTCTAGTTGTATGCATAAAATGGCATGGTTTATGTATAGATATAAATTAGGCATGATATTGGCATGATCTCACCAGTGCCGGCATCACTAAAACTTGCATTGCCCAATGCAATGCTCTGAAATAAGTTTTTCAGTAACATTTGCTTAACTGTATCCGAAGAGAATTCAGTAATTGTAACCAATCTATGTCTCAGCATTTCTTCATTTAATGCATATTTAAATAGGATCCTAGTGAAATATAAGGAAAAATGCTGAGGGATTATTGCTCATTATTTCTACAACAGTATCCCTGGTAAGTACATTTTCTATCCCAAGAGAGAAAACAAACATGGGAGTGTAATTAGTGGATTGGAGACAGATTTCAAAAAGAGCTGTTAAAAATATCACAGTGGCATATGTCCTTACGGTACAAATATACAATTGAAATGGCTCATAGAATAAAAATGAAGAAATTGGTTATATTCCATTAGTGCTGGATTGCAAAAAGCACTGCAGGAAAAAAAAATAAACAGGAAGGGAAGTCATAAAACCACTAATTTATTTTATTATCATCATCATACATTTTTGGTCTGTGGAAAGATAGCTGCATAACAAATAACTGGTTGTTTCAAACAGCTGCCTTTAAGAATATAAGAGGAGCCTTACTGGATAGAGCCAAATGTTCATCTAATCCAGCACATTGTCTCTAATGAATCCTCTATTAAAATCATAGGCAAGACTTGATGGACATGACATTTGGGGCTCAGGTCATCTCTGCCAATGGATGTTATCACATTCTGTGTGACAATACATGGCATAAGATGAGAATGCCTTGCATGAAGAAGCATTTGTTTTTGTCTAAAATCTACAATCAGCACATTCACTGGCTAGGACTACTTTCCAGTGCTTTGAGTAAGAATAGCTTATCTATAATTTATTCTCTCCATGAAGTTTATTACCTTATAAATGTCTCTCATGTCTCTCATAATTATCTTCCAAACCCCAGTGTTTCAGATCTTTCTATGGAAGGTATTCCAAACCCCAGATAGGCAGGGTTCTCCAAAACCTCCTAGCCTGAGACACCTAGTTCCCTATTAAAATTAGAAAGAATCACAAAAATAGTAGTGATCAGCTACCAGCAGCCCAAATGGTGACTTAATAATATTCTGTATTGTCGAAGGCTTTCACGGCCGGAATCACTTGGGTACTGTGTGGTTTCCGGGCTGTATGGCCGTGTTCAAATTAATAATATTCTTTTTTCCCTCTGGCATTTGGAGGTGACGTGTATAAAACCAAACAAGAGTCAGTGTAATGTACATGCAACCATGTTGGCCTTACAGCAGAGAAATCCATATTCAAATTTCCAGTCATCAGTAAGTTTACCAGCCAGACTGCAGAGAGTTATTATCTCTTGTCCTAAACTATCTCTCACGTAGTTCATGAAAATAAGTGAAGGAAATTGTATTTGTAGGAGTAAACATATATTTCATGCCATGTTCCTTGGAAGAAGGGCAAGGAAACCCCCCCCCCCCAAATTTTAAAGATTTACTTACCAATAGCATGAAGTACAACAGAGCTGTTACCTGAGATGGTGGGAGTCTATCCCTTTTAAAGTGGAGAATTAGTG
Source organism: Sphaerodactylus townsendi (assembly GCF_021028975.2). Taxonomy (NCBI): domain Eukaryota; kingdom Metazoa; phylum Chordata; class Lepidosauria; order Squamata; family Sphaerodactylidae; genus Sphaerodactylus; species Sphaerodactylus townsendi. The sequence goes on from NC_059425.1 coordinate 110,723,410, forward strand.
AGAGCAGACTCTTGACTTAGTCTAACAAGCTTGTAACCCATGTTTAGCAAAGTCAGCTTTTGCAAGAAATCCACAGGAGAGTGAAATAAGGTTTCACAATTTTATTCAGGAATAATAAAGGGTACACAAGCACACAATATGCAAAGAAGCAGAACACACCTACAGTCCTAGGATATAAGCAGTGTTGAGAGTATAGGTTTGGAATCAATGAAGGTAATTGGGGTACAGGGGTTATAGTCGCCTAATCTTGAGACAGAAAGGTCTGATGAACCGAGCTGAGCAACGTGCACTTAGTTCTGGTAGAAGAAAGAGCAACACATTGGAGACAATATCAACAGACAGAGAGGTGTCCAGAAATATTGAACACTGGCTATTAGGAGAGGGGGCAATTTATAGGGGAAAAGGGACCTTCAGGGTTATGCAGAGTGGCCCTTAATCTCCCAGGACAAAGTGGAATCCTACATTTCTGGGGAAAGACAAGAGGCAGAAATCAACTTCAAGTGTTAACTTAAATCAACTTTCAGCTAAGCTGGGAGTGCCTGGAGGTGGGCAGAGAGCTGAGTCAATCATAGTTGTAAAACAAGAGCAATGTAAATAAGGTGGTCATTAGAGAGATATTAGTCAGAGGAAGAAGGTTTTGGCTTAGTACAATACTGCAGGATCACTTGGGTCAAATAAATTAACAAGTCCTTTGTCTCTCAGGGCAGATAGTCCAGGGCTGGAGATGGGAACACTCTCCAGGGCAGGGACATTGTGTAGCTTTAATCCTTTTAGGAACAGTGTGATGCAAACATGTTGCAAGGTCGATATTGGGCGAGGGCAAGTCCAGACCAGATTTTACTGTGCTTGTGAATACACTAGCCAATGCAGAGAATGGGCTCCCCATTTTGACATGGCACTGCTAGGAACCCCAAGCATTGGCAGGATGGGTAGAGACACTGTTGTCTTATTTCATCCCAAGCTGTCTTATCTTGAAGGTGCTAAAACTTTTTCCCCTCAAGTCATCTGCAAGACATCTCTTGCCTGACTGTGTGGAGCTCAGGAGCCATCTTATTTTTCCTGTCCGACTGTTAAACTCTGTGGTCAGTTTCCTCCGCAGGTTGTGGCTGACATTTTGTGCCCTGCTAAGGGGATTCTCCCTTCCTCCATTTACTGAAAGTTGCCCCAGTTCTGCAGGCTCTGTTGTTGAGTGCATTTTCAGCCCAAAGAATACATAGTGCATCCTGCTGATTTGGCAATATAGTTTTTCTATCTTTTTATTTTCAATGAGGTGTCTGCAAAGACGTGCAGACACGCTATGAGAATCCTAGCCACTCAGAGGACTGGTCTACTGGACCTGTCCTCTGCCAGGGGAAGGGGTAGATCAGTGGGGAAGGCAGGATTTAAGGAGTGAAAGAGATCTCAGTGGAGTCCTATGCCACAGTGTCCACCCTCCAAAGCTGCATCATTTCTTTTTTAAAAAAAAAATTGGTGGGAGCTAATTTTTAAAGCATCAAGTATGCAAGACATAGTGAATCACAGCACAAAAGCATTGAAGCATCAATTCAACATCTACTTAAAAGGGGGGAATTATGTCATGGCACCCATGGATCGTATCAAGGGGGTAAGTGCGGACATACATCATGTTAAAGGGGGGGACTGAAAACATTTTAGAAATGTTTTAGGTGACTTGTGTGGAAAGGGCCAATGTCTGCTTTCATTCCAATCTCATCTCAGTGGGAACAGATCTTTGAAAATATCCAAGTTCCAGCAAATAAATCTTTGCTTCTGAAAGAAGGATCTACTCCACTTGGTCTCTGTAGAGGGCTCAACATAAAAGCCTATGTGAAGAGAATCTGTGGCTGAAAATCAAAGGAATTTATTTTAGGAGAAACAGAAAAAGAATGACTGGAGCAAAAAGTATTCAAGTGGAACTGTATGTGAGGGGAAAGTGAGTTTGCGCATATTGTTTCACTATGGGCAGCTGGTTTCTTGATCTTTTACTCTGATCTTTACTTACAGAAGTTGTACATGGCACTTGGCCTCTTCAAGATGCTATCAAAAAGAAAAAAAACTACCTCTCTCAACATATACATTTTCTAAGTTGGAATGAGTTATGATAGCTTGGTTATTCATTTCTATATTTGTAGTCAATAGTATAAATAGATGGCTGAATTATGTGACAGCTAAAGCTAACCTTGCACTGGCACGAGGGGCTATTTTGTCTGTCCCGTAAAAGGATGAGTGTGATTATGACACACACACACACATATACACTGACAAGGTTGTCACAATCACACTCAACCCTTTATGGGACAGACAAAATATATAAGGTCAGCTTGAGTATACCCAGTGACCTAAAACATTCCTGAAATTCCTGGAATTTTAGATGTGTTTTGGATTTCAGGGAGGCTGTGGGGGAAAAGGGAGGGAAACAGGCAGAGCCAGCGGCCCCAGGTAAACAATTGTTATCCCCCCTGGTCACTGGCAGAGGATGGGAGTTGGTAGGCTTGCCAGAACAAGGTTGGAAAACTCCTGGAGATTGAGCCTGTGGAAGACAGGACTTCCAATGCATCCATTTTTTCCAGGGCAACTTGGGAAGAGAAGAGTTTGGATCATTACCTTGCTTTTCTCAACAGTAAGAAGTTTCAAAGTGGATTACAAACTCCTTCCCTTCCTCTCCCCGCAATAGACACCTTGGGAGGGAGGTAGGCCTGTGAGAGTTCTGAAAGAACTGTGACTAGTCCAAAGTTGCCCAACAGGCTTCATGTGGAAGAGTGGAGAATTGATTCTGGTTCACCAGATTAGAGTCCACTGCTCATGTGGAGGAGTGAGGAATCAAATCCAATTCAAGACCACTGCTGTTAACTGCTACACCATGCTGACTTCTGAAAGCTGAAGATGAACAATAATTTCAGGTATCCCAAGTCCCACCTGAAAGCTGGCATCTCTATCAACATCTCCTTTCCTTTTAAATTTTAAAAAGCCATTCCACATGGGGCATCATGGCTGTTTCAAATTTAAAAGGAAGAGACATGTTGGCTAACAGTCTGAGAAGTCAGGTAGACCTACCCCCCTCCCAAGTCCCTTAAAAATTTAAAGGGAGAGAAATTATTACCCTGCCTTTGACTAATTTTGAGGGCGCCACTCTGCTAGCAGCTCCAGAGCCATGCTTCAGTTCCCACACCAACAATGGCATTGGAGGTGCCAGAGTCCATCCTGAATGCCAGAAAATGGTGGGTGCCCCAGCTCCTGCAAAGCTTTGGTGACCAATGAAAGTTTCACATAGATTGTAGATAAAGTCTACTCATAGGAAATAGTAGCCATATTATTTCCTATGGGTAGTAAAGAGATGTAAACAGGCCAGGTATATGGTCCCAGGGGGCAGGGGGGAAGGATATATTAATATGTTACATTGCATGAGGAAGGGAGTATGGCAAGTGAGTATTAGGTACAACTTAGCATTTTTTCAGTCTTAATAGAGAAGTTAAGGAGATGCTTTGTTAAATATATGTTCAACTCTCTTGCAATGAAATGAACTAAATATATAAATACGCTATAGTCTTGGTGTTACTCCAGTATCATGTAATGCTTTATACTTTATTTTATTTATATCAGACATTTATATAAAACATCCCCCCACAACAGGGACCCAAAGCAGCTTACAGTAGTCTCCCCATCTTCATTGTGTATTCACAAGATCTCTGCCATGTAGGTTATACCACAAAAGGCAAATGGGAGAAAAAATGGGTACAGTTCAAGAGAATCACAACCAAAAGGCAACCCCACTGCACTCCAGCTGCCAATGTCTAACATAACTTTAAGTGCTAATTTAATAGAGTGCAAAAGTGCACATTTCAATTGCTATACATCCTGTCCTTTGTGGTCCTCTGTGGTCCCAATCCTTTTCAGAGGATGGTAGACCAGTCCACCAAGAAGCTAAGGCCCCTTCCGCAAACACAAAATAATGTGTTTTCAAACCACTTTAACAACTGTTTGCAAATGGATTTTGCTATTCTGCACAGCTTCAAAGAGCACTGAAAGCAGTTTGAAAGTGCATTATTCTGCATGTGCAGAATGAGCCTAAGATTCTTATATTTATGTTTGCATTTCTTAGACACTGCATCAAAAAATTTTTTAAAGGAAAATTATATATTGCCAGAATCAGCAGGCTGAGCTGAGTACAACTATATACTTCTTGACTGAAAAGGTGCCCAGGATTGGAGTCTGCAGAGCAAACATCCTGGAGCAACCTTCAACAAATGGAGGCAGGGAGAATCCTTCAGCAGCTCACAAAATATTGGGCACAGAGCTTAACAGTCCAGCAGGTATGATAAGATGCCTCTTGAGCTCCTCAACTCTGCACAGTAAGGCAAAAAACATCTTGTAGACAACTTGAAGGGTCTTCAAAATAAGATAACTTGGGCTGAAATAAGATGTCCTGAGAACATCTTGGGGGAAAAACTGTGGGGAGTCCCTCCCCAAGGTGCATCCTCAAGATGTCTTATTTGTGCTATGCAGAATGGACCAGGCTTCGCTGCCATTCTGTACTTCCAGATAAGTGACAACATTTGCAATTTTCCAATATAAAGCAGGGGATAAGAGTGTCCCACCCCACTTGCAGTTGCCCCCTCCTTGAAATATTCACATAGGCCTGTGAATGGTAAGATAGATGGCCTTTTGTGAGGAAATTACCATAAAATGTTATCTCAAGTCAATCTCAATCATGAGAAATCATCTGCCTTTGATGTGCATCGTGTTCTCATGACGCTGAATCAGCATTTACATTTTAAGTGAATTGCTTTAGCAGACAGCCGAATTCAGTAGCAAAAAAATAAAGCATTTCTACTGAAAATGAGTGACACCAGGTCAATGCCATTTTCCTTTCTCTTCAGAACTTTATTAGGAATATTGCCAGACTGAATAAGAATGATTATAAAAGCAGGAGGTTGTAAAAACTTAGAGTCATTAGCAAATTCAGAACTGTGAAATGGTACTGAAATAAGGCAGAGATACCAATCCATCATTCATGTACACTATGCCAAGTGGCTGCTGACTTGAAAGGACATCTGTGTTCCTTCCCTATGCCAGGCTATGTTTTCCTTCCCTTGGCATATGTGATCATGTCTTCTTGGTAAAAGTATAATTCTTCCTTCCTATCTTAAATGAAGAAGAGCCATAGAAAAACAACAGGGACTTCATTCTGAAGAGAAAATATCAGAGAGAATTCAAAACAATCCTTTGGGCAGATGCATGAGAAACACAGATGGCAATGAAACGCCAGAGCATATGGAACATTATAATCCCCTTCTTTAAGAGCATTAAATTATTTTGCTCAGATATTCTACGCCAGCATTTTCTTTCAAACCAAAGCAAGTCAAAAGGAAGGCATTCCAGTGATGTTCCCAGGCCAGATTAAAACATGCTGAGGACCTCCATGGGAAATGTTCAGCAAATGGCAAGAGGCATGGAGACTCTCTGCAGCAGTGGAAAATGGCGGGCGCAAGCTGTGAAGAAAATGGAAATGGAAGCTGTACACTTGGGCAGAAAAAATAAAACGTTTCTTGCTTTCTGTACAGCAAGCAGGAAATGTTTGAAAAACGTTTTAAGGGGAAAATGCTAGTTTGCATTTTCAGAATAAAATATTTTGAGGAAAAATAAAATGTTTTCCAAATGCTTTGAGGAAAAAGCTGAGTGGAATTCCTGCAGGAAATGTTTTATATTTCAGCCTCAAAACATTTTATTTGTGTTGTGCAGAATGGACTTTTGTTTACCCCTCGATCATTGTTCCCACTGATGCCATTGAACAGAAGCAGAGGCCTAGAGCAGGGGAATGGAAGGTTGCCTGCCGCTGGCTTTCCCTAAAAGGCATGTCTGTAGCTGAGGTAGAGAACAACTCACTTACTGCAAAATCACAAACTGTACCCAAATAAAAAGATCATACGTTCATTATCAATACTTACTCAAAGAAAATGTCAGTTTCACAGAACAATTTTCCATGTATAACATAGGCTGATTATGGATGGGGAAGCTTACCTCCTCTGCTCTGTCGCGGTGGCAGGTGTGCACCTGAAGTGCTCCTGCTTTTCATGGGGAAAGCCAAGAGCAAGAGCATTAGGCACATAACAACTTCCTTGTATGTAAATAAAAGGAAGTTTGCCGTGCACCTCTTCTGCTTTTCGCACATGGCAACTTCCTTGTATGTTGGTACAGGAAGTTTGCTGCGCTGGGATTTAGCTGCCAGCATGCCACAGGGGCTTCCTGAGTAATTGGCCGTAGACATAAACACAAGCTTTTAATCATTGTGTCTATTTATCATTTAGGGTCCAATAGTCACTTTAAGGTTTACAGTAACTTACGGTATATACAGTCGTTCATACAAGTTCATAATCTTGTTTGTAAACAGAAAAAAGAGATAAATAAGTTCTTATTGCATGATCCCTGCAGGATCAGATTCTCCAGTGAGTCCTTGATGTTTGAATATTTAATCCTTAATTGTTGTTTGACAAGCTCCCAGTTATCGCTTGTTTCATGGCTGCTTTGTCAGAAGCAAAGTTGTAGATAAGGGGGTGTTCACAGGTTCAAACCCCCCCCCCCCATTAAATGTCTGAAGCTCCACCCCCGTTTGTGGTGGATTTTTTTGCATTTTTTAGTGTTTTTTTCAGCTTTTGGCCTGAAGGGAGCTGCAGTTTTTTGGCTAGCAGCACCAAAATTCCAGGAATTTGTTGGGAGACTCTCCTGATGATACCACCCAGTTTTGTTGAAGTTTGGTTCAGAGGGTCCAAAGTTATCGACTCCCTAAGGGGGTGCCCCATCCCCCACTGTTTCCAATGGGAGCTAATAGAAGATGGGGGCTACACACATTTGAGGGTCCATAACTTTGGACCCCCTGAACCAAACTTCACCAAACCTGGGTGGTATCATCAGGAGAGTCTCCCAAAAATCCCTGAAATTTTAGTGCTGCTAGCTGAACAATTGCACCCCTTATAGCAGGCACCCCCAAATTTCCCCAGATTCTCCTTTGAAATCCACCCCCTTCAGCATGGATTTAAAGGGAGAATCTGAAGTCCCCAGTTTAAACATTGAAAGTGATGCTGTTTCAGGGTGGGGGATAATCCACTCCCAAACAGCATCACTTTCAATGTTGCTTTAACTGGGGACCCCAGGTTCTCCCTTTAAGGTGGATTTAAAAGGAGAATCTGGGCTCCCTAGTTTAAACCGCATTGAAAGTGATGCTGTTTGGGGGTGGATTCCAGCATCACAGTGGCTGCCCATGGGAAGGAGCCCAAAAACTCAGATTTTGCACCGGACTCCATTTCCCCTAGCTACGCCTCTGCCCAGATGGGAAGGCAGAAGGAACTGTTGGCTGCCGGCTGGGAGCCCAGCTGGTGGGGGGGCAGGGGTGTCTGCTGTCCCTGGCCTCGGAGAGCTGCTTTTATAAGCACTGAGGCCGGGATGGGACTTGGGAAGGTGTGGCCATGCCCCCAGGGGTTGCTGGGGGTGTGGCCCACCCCCCAAACCCATCCCATAAAAAAATCTGTACCTACATCACTGGTCAGAAGATGTCCTGGCTCCCACAAGTATAACAGACTTTCAACAGGATTGCACTGCAACCCTCATAAAAAGGTGAATGGCTGGAAGGCAATTCTGAACAATTCAGGAGGACTGTTAATGTCTTCAAAATCAGGGTTATGCCCTCGGATTTCGAGTGCAGGATTCAACCTCTGTTTTGTACAAAGCCTTATCGAGTCTAGCATGGCATTCAGGCATTTATTCAAGGAAAAATCTGCTGTTCCTGGATCTAATGTAAATGAACACTAGAAATAGTGGCTTCCTACACTGTGCCTGAATATTCAGCAAACTAAAGTAGAACTACATTATACATACTTATGAAAAGCAAAGCAATATGGTCTACTATATGGACTAGCATGGATCAGTATGAGTAATTCATAGCCTACCTTAAATTCTTACACCAAGAAGCAAGGCAGAAAATTGGAAATTGGAAGCTGGTATAGTATAGGAGATCAGAAAATGAGATGGACAGTGAATGTTATGTGTGTGGAGATGGGGGAGGGATTTTCCCAGCTGTCCCTGTCTTAGGGGGATCTTTTCACATTTGTCCAACTTCCTGTGTAGTACATACGTAAAAGCATGTGTAGATTCTGTGCCCAGGATTTGTACCTTGTATTTTCTATTTAAATGTGTGTTCGGGTTCCCAAAAATATGAAAAAAAATAAAATTGCCCAAAAATTATGAGATGGGCACGTTTAACTGTTTAATGAAAGAATATTATATTGTATTGCTGATTAATGAAAAAATGCTGCATTGTATTGCATTGTACAGAAATCCTTCAGTATATTTATGGGAGGTAAAGGATTTTTCCTAATTGCAGTTATTGTAGCTGCACAGAGTGAAATATCCACCTGTAAGCTCTCCAATTAGAGGTTGTTCAGCAGTACATGAATTATACTTGACAACTTATTCAATATCCCTTCTCTGAATTATTCTCTTGAGCAATATCTGTACAGACGTCTGGTTTAATGGTACAAATGCAACATTAAGATAGTGGAACTGATCAACCTGGCTTAAAAAAACTAGAGGTATTTTATATTTTAGTGACTGAAACTTAATCTAATATGTCACCTCATTATGGCTGTGCAGACACCATGATCACCTTGTTGAGACTTGGCCATTTTTCTAAAACAGCCAATCCAGCAGAAGTTCAAATCAACTGATTTAAAATAATAACAAAAAACTTTTTATCACTAATTTGATTCTGAGGAAGACTTTAAGATCTAGTTTATTCTGAGTATTTGTAGCTGTAGAAGTTGAAGCTGGGGGAAGAGCCATTACTTTTTGGTAAACTGCATACTTTGCATGTAACAAGTCCTTTGGTGTTTCTCGCTACAATTTTGATTTTAAAGAATCTCAGGTAGCAGGTTGCAGCTTGGTGATAGAACCAGGGACAAAATTGGGAACAAAATAGAAGTTTAGTTATATGTAGTTTTCCCTATTTAGTTCTGTACAGAATAGAAACTGTATCTGTTGGTGCAAGACCAGTGTCGAAGGATCTTATCTGGTTGTACTGAAAATCCTCTTTCAATCTGCTTTTTTCCTTTGCAGGAGAAATAAACAGGTCTCTTCACATGCATGTCTTCAGCTAAAAATACAGCCTTTGTAGTTGAGCTTTGTAAACATGGAAATATCCTGTGAAAACTAGAAAACTGTATGGAGGGGAAGGAGTTATTTAACTTTTTCCCTCAGGCCTTTTCTCAGAAAAAAACTACTACTATTAAGATGTTTTACTTATGCTAGCAGGAGAAAAGATTAATAGCTGTAATTTTCCACAATGCAAGTAAAAGTAGTTCGGGCTTGGTGGTTTCCTCTTTTCCCTCATATAAACCCTCCATTTAAATCACAGTTGTAGTAGCTGCTATCTGTTTTTTGTTTGTTTGTTTGTTTGTTGTTTTAGACAGGGAAAAGTAACCATGGAACTACATGTATTGTGTAATTCTGCCCTCAGTGTCAAAGGTAGTTTATTCCTTAACATCATTCTGTGGAAGTTCCCAGGAAATATCTCAGAAAAAAGAGAGAGTGTCTCATGGCAGCTTTGGATATTACAGGAAGTGCCACATCTATTATGCTGCCACTTTTGGCCCTTCTGGTATAGCCTTTAACCTGAGAAAAATGAATAAATTATGAAACCTAAATGTAGAAATAGATTTTCAGATTTGGAAGGAAACTGAATAATTTTGAATATAATATTTCCCAGGTGATGCCATCAGATCAGGTGAAAGCAGTTTCATAATTTGCTTTATTCAGTCATACATCACAAACCCTCTTATGTATGAAACTCTCCTCTTCCATTGATCTGAGTGTGTACCAGTGTGGTGTAAACCTAGGATCTTGGAAAGCCAGATTTGAACCCCCGCTCTGTCATGAAAGCTTCTCAGGTGACTTTGTGACAGTTGTATACTCTTAGGCTACTTCACCTCACAGAACTGTTGCAAGGAAGAAATGGAAGAGGGGAGAGCAACATTGTAAACTGCTTTTGATCTCCACTGAGTAGGAAAAGATTCCAGGCTTCAATTTCTGATAGTAAACGATGGCCTGAGGGTGGGGTTGGTAGTGGTGGTGATGGTGGTGGTGATGGTGGGGATGACAGTATAACAACATATGTGAAGGGGTCTCAACAGCTCCAGGCACAAAAGAACAGTTTCTTTCAGTCGAGGGAAACATCTTTAAGCCTTCCTGTGTATTCAGTTGTTGAAAGTGAATTACATTTTGCCAGAAAGAAATCAATGTCTATTTGTTTGTGTGTGTGTGTTATAGTAACCAAATAATTAGCAACTCTAAAGGGAGTTGTAAGGATATAACCACAATACAAAGAACACTTCCTATATGAATCAGTTAACAACCCCTAGATCAATCATACGGCAGAATTACTTCTGATATTTTTTCCTCTAGGTGTCCTAAATAATAATAAAATATAAATAATTAAATAAGATATAATCTAGTGAAAATCCCAGCTTACACAATTTATCATAAAGGTTCTTTACACTAGATGATAGAAATAAATCTTGCCTCATTAGATACATTATTGGTTCAGGGGTTCTAATAAAAATATTTTAACCACATCTTAAAAGTATATTTCCATGTGATTGATTGGAAATAGCACAGTCCAATTTCGAATCTAATTATTGAACTGGATACACAACTGGTAAATCCCAAGGTTTTGCTGTTTTAGTTCAGAAGAAACCTGTTGCAGCCTCTCAAGATCTTTAGTTATTAAATGTAGCCACAGTGGTGCTCTACATAGGATATCTGGCAGAATTTTTGAATTATATAGTCTGAGCAGAGCTGGAAAAGACTGTCCAACTTTTGCAAAATAAAATTTCTTCACAGATATGGACGGAAGATGAAATCTGTGATGTTTCAGATGCCTTTTCCAGTTCAGTAGTAATTCCAAGGGATCACCAGGTCCCACATAGTGGTTGGGAACCCTAGGCCTGGTAGCAACCTCTGGACGACTTGCATGACTTAACTGGGTCTGGCTTCTTGCTACTGTCCAACAGTAGCCACTTTGTGAAAGCCAGTGTGATGTAGCAGCTAGAACTCCTGTGAGACCTGAGTTCAAATCCACATCTTACTGTGGAAACTCACTGATTGATTTTGGACCTGTCACATTCTTTCAGCCTAACCTACTTCACAGGGCTTTTGTGCAGATAAAAAGAGGAGAGGATACTAATGGAAGTTGTCTTGGTCCCCACTGTGAACCAAGGTAGAGGCTGTGGGGGAGGGTGGCAGGATGGAAAGTTTAAAATAGAGGGGCAGAAAAAGATAGGTTGGCTGTTGCGGAAGGAAAAAGGGTTGCCAACTCCAGGTTGGATATTCCTGAAGAGGAGTGGAGCTGGGGGAAGGTAGGGTTTGAGCAGGAGAGAGACATCAGTATGGCATAATGCCACGTATTCCACCTTCAAAAACAGCCATTTTCTTCAGGGGAACGGGCTTTTGGGACCAGCTCAGGGACCATGCTCACTGAGGAATATGGCTGTCAAGTCCATCCTCCATGGCAGACATTTTCTCGGGGCGGGGGCGAGTTCAGCCCCCCTGAAAGTTGACAACCCCATTAAAGGCACCAATTTTGATCCACCATCCAAGTAGAATTTGAGGGGGTTCTTCTGGGGGGGGGGCATAATCAGTGTCTTTCAACACAAGAAAAGAGAAATGTGTGAAACAGGGGTCTTATTGCTGGTCATTTGAATCATGTACAAAACAACAGGCTTTTAACCCCTGCCCCTTTTTTTTTTTGCTTTGATGGGTAAAAATGTGCCCCAAAGAAGGGAATTTCTCCCTGTATGAGAATATATACAGTGTTATCTTCATGTTGGATGTCAAAAAGTATTTGCGGCTCGAAGTGTTTTCTTTTCTATGGAAAACGGGTCCAAACGTGGGGAGAAAACAAAGTTAGTGGGACGGGATAGCTGCTCCTGCAAATTTCTCTAGAGTCCCCATTTGTATCTTCTAATTCTTTAATAAACACACCAGTTTAGTAAGCTGGGTTTTTTGAATATACAGTTTAAATTACTGTAATGTCAATCTCTTTCAAAAAAATCTCTTCAAGTTTTCACTATATTGCATTAGTTGCTACTTTCCTTAGCATTCTACGATCAAAATATCAAATACAATGACATCTATTAATGAACAGCCTACTGGCAAGATTTCATATCTAAACATTAGGTTTATGTAATTTAAGAACTTCAGAGAAAAATCAGATGGCTCGCAATGAACCATTTAGTTTGCACTAGGCAATCTACAGTGCAGTAACCAATTTTCAGCGATACCTACATATCAGAAGCCGTTGCTGGTTGTGTTTTGCTGTTTTAGTTAAAAACAAAAACACCTCTACCAGACATTTTGAAAGACTTTGCCCGGCATATGCAAGCTATTTGAAAGGCTGAGACCTAACCATATGATATATACTTAATGGGCAGGCAGAGAGACTCACGGATGTCTGAATCACTCATTATAGGGCTATAAAAATAGCCATGCCACCAACAGTATTAAATTACACATGTAATCCAAGACACTCTGATTATTGTTAGTATAAAAATCAGGAATTTTTATGTCTCTTTCACAACATGGAGGATTTGCTAAGATACTTCCACAATAATGAGAAACAGAATTGCCAGCTGAGTTCTGGGTAACCCCAAGAAAGGCAATGGGTGGAGTCTGGACAATTGATATCATGCTGACACTATAAGGTCACTTTTGGCATTAACCTGGAAGTAATGTCACAATTTCAGAATGATAAACTAGCATTTACCAGAAACTTTCTAGATTTTGGGCGAATCCTAGAACATTGCCCCTATGTTGTGCCATCACTTTTAGGTTCACAATAACTTTGTGGCATTGGTGATATACCAACCCCCCACCCCACCCCCACCCCGATTTTGTTCCCACTGCTCCACACAGCTGAGCAGCATAACCCCTGTGTCCAGAGTGGAAGATTTCCCACTACAGTAGGCCAGACACTACTAGTGCAGCAGGGATGGATTCTGTACTTCATGAGAAATATAACGTCTGAGAAATTAAGGAACTTAGAAAGCTTGATGAAATCCTATGCCTGTGACAGAAACCTAATAGCTTACTCATGTCTGATCCATTGGCTGATTTTTTCATAATTTCATCTTTGTTTATTCAATAAACTTTATTTTTAATTTGTTTGAACATGACTCAGTTCTCCAGTGTCATTTTTAAGGGGACTGATTTGGGGGGGGAAAGGTATTCTATACCTTGGGGTGGAACAATATTAGAATTATAGCCTGAAATGGTCACATGCTACCAGAAATACTGCTCAGTCTCACGGGACCCAAAAGGAAAAGGCAGGAAAATCTTCCTCACAGTGATAATAAGGTTTAGAGTGGAAGGGAGGGTGGTGTCGCCACAGTGGGCAAGTGGGGCAGCATACAGCTAGGGACTAGAAGACGATGCAGATAGTATAGCAACCACAAATTTGCAACGAAATGCAAATGTCTCTTGGCTGTTATTGTTCTCTGTCTTGTCTCTTTGCAGGCTGCCCTCACACGGGTGCAAAGGTAAGGCTTTCCAGGATCCCAAGTACAATAACTTGCAATAACATAAGCATCCCAAGTACAGTAACTTGCAGTAACGTAAGCAGCTGTTGTAAGGTTGGTGACAAGTCTATTATTCTAGATAGGTACCTACACCTTCTCAAACTGCTTAAGTCAGGTAACAAATGGAAGCCAGAATAGAAACCAGAATAGAAAACTGGCCAGCCCCGTTCATCTGCTTTCAAAATTCTATTCACTTGCTTTTCAATCAAAGTGTTTCAGCTATGCCTCTGTGTTAACTGGAAATTGAACGTAGGATCTTCTGTATGCCAAGCAGATGCTGTACCACTGAGCCACAGCCTCCTCCTTTGGTAATTTCAACCCCATTGGAAGACAGCTAAGGTAGGTAACAAGTAGGAAATGGTGAAGGTCCCCTAATTGCCAAAGCTCATTAACTGTGCCTTTGCAGCAGCGCCAATAGGCCATGGAGTGAGCTGTTCCTCTGTATCACAGTATACCCGTGAGTAGGATAGCTGTGCCAGATGTATGGCTGTCTGACCAGCAAAAGATGTTCCAGGAACTGGGCTGGAACTGGGGAGATGAAAACACTATGACAGAGTATCAGGATAACTCTGTGACAACACCAGTATAATGCTTAATTGGCTCCCTAAACACTTTCAGCTAATGATCAATGATTAATTACCAAGAAATCCTTTGATTTATCAACAGCCCCTATCCACACTGAATGGATCAAGTTCCATGATAATGAAGACTAACAGCAAGTCTGCCCATCCAGTAGGCTGTCATAGGTAATTTCTTAGGGCCCCATAGATAGAGAAGCACCATAGATAGAGGAACCCCAGTTTTATACTGTTGACTCTACTTCCCAAGCTCCACCTCCAGTCAGGTGGAGCCACATGGGGTGGAGCCAACAGTCACAGGGGGTGGAACCAGTCAGCCCCAGCTGCTCAGTTTGATCCTGACCCCAGCAAGACTTGGGTCAAGTTAAAAGTTGGATCTGGGTGAGCTAAGACCAGTGGGCAGGGGTGTGTGTGACACATCGGGTGCGTACCCCTGTGGGGGCATGGCAAGGGTGTTCTGGGTGCGTTCTGGGGCAGGGGCAGATGGGGGCATGGCAGGAGCGCAGTTTCCCCTTGCTCCGCCCCTAGCTAAGACCAGCATCAAATAGGCCTGCACTGCTCCCAAACTCCACATGGTGTTCAGGGCCTGGGCAAGCCCCACTGGCTAGCATTCAACTGTGCCCCTGCCTGAACTCTGTGGGGAGTTGGGGGGGGTATAATTGTGGGGTAAGGTCCTGCAATGCTCTCCCAATGTGACTGTGTGAAGTGGTGCACAGGGCTCTAGCCCCCCCCCCCCCCGGTGCTCTTTCACTTCACCCATGTTTCTGTTATTCTGTTTTGCTGGTGAAATGTCTAGGATAAGGTGTCAAAATCGCTCTTGTAATTGTGCTTTTTCTCCAGATTCTGTAACCAGCTCTAAAGCCATTTTGCTTCTGCATTTTTATTCCACCCTTCCTCCAAACAACTTGTGGCTAGTCACTGCCCCTCCACCTCTTGTCAGCTTTTATCTTCTTAAAAGGTTAAGTAGCAGGAAAGGGACTGAGGCAGCATCACCCAGTGACCTTCATGACTGAGTGGGAAATTAAACTCCTGTCTTCCCAATTCCACTCATCTCTCTAACTAGCATAATAGTGGCAATTACCTACTTGGCAGCAGGCCTTCTGTGCACTCCAAACAAGAAAAAGCAACAGAAAAGTAAGCGCATTGGGAAAAATAATGAATTCAACTTAACAATCATTAAGTAGAATGAAATATTTTTCTTGTCGCATCAATTGATGTTTTGCTTATTCCTCTTCTGGTTATGGATGTAGTGCTCTTTTTTGCACTTTTATGCTCTTTGCCACCATAAAAGTACAAACAAGTACCAAGTCTCTACAGAGTCTTCTATATATATTGTTTTGTGCTTTGAATAGCAAAGTCTCTGATGCCAACTGACTGACATGGAATGACATAATGGAACAATTATAAATGTTCAAACTGTTCAGAAAACATTGTTCCTTTCTGTAACAAAGGAAAGTTGTCAGTTTGAGTGGGAATAAACCTTACCTAGTTCAAGATACTGGCAGGTAAGTCCACGACAAGATGGGGGAACTGTTTGTGGACAGTGCCCTACCAGTCACCTCTATTGGTGTCATAGATAGACTAAGATGGATGTCAGATCTTAATTCTTTGATACCAAAACAGGATCTTTGCCTAAACATGCTTTCC
The DNA here is from genome assembly GCF_021028975.2 of Sphaerodactylus townsendi. NCBI lineage: Eukaryota > Metazoa > Chordata > Lepidosauria > Squamata > Sphaerodactylidae > Sphaerodactylus > Sphaerodactylus townsendi. Next base: position 110,739,251 of record NC_059425.1, read on the forward strand.
CCTCCCAATCAACATGCATAGCAGCTAGCAATGCCTTTCCTGCAGCTTTGACCATTGCCATTTGGATAACAATAGCCCAGCCCCGGGAAGGGTACATCTGTTTTCTAGTCACAAAGGATATGCAAATGCAAGTCAGCTTTAACTCCATCAACTTTCCTGAATCCTTTCTGATTCAGTCATGACCTTCAAGAGGATTATCACACCTTGCTCTGAATTGGAATACCCTGAGTTGTAAATTCACCACCTCTGTCTAAAATCTAATCAAAAAGTGGAATAACCCAGGACTTGTCTGAGTCCTCATCCATTGTATTCTTCCTCCTGAGAACAGGAACTCTACTTTTTTTCAAGAAGATTTCCAATATTAAAATCGCCAGAGAGTCAAATTTTCCTATGTCTAACATGCCCAAACAAGGCCTCTTCCCCGGTCTTCTCTGAACTACCTTTGGTTCAGTTACACTGAGCCTAGCATTGCCCCTTTGCATCCAACACAGGCTTTGGATTCTGCTTCCTTGGATCTTCCTCTTCTAAATCAGGTAATTATTACCCTTCCTGCAACAACCGCTCCTATTCCAAATCTATCTTTAACTTCCATCTAAATCTTGGGCCCCTTGAATCTCTCTCTGTGTGTATTTTTGCAAGACTGCATGTGTAACTTTTATTATTTTGCTTTTCAATGCAATTGTTAAATTTATCCAAATTCTGGTTTCCTGCAGAATTCTAAGAGGGGAAATCCTGTTATAAATCAATAGAGATCCTGTGGCCCATCCTCTCACAGTGCAAGGTCTGTCTCCTGCTAATCCCCCAACTTAAAATGAGACAGACCCATCTAATTCAGGTAACAAAGTGAAACCAGAATGCTTGCAAGGGACACTGAGTAAAAGTAAAAGATGCTAGGAGCCAGTACGGTATAGCAATGAAAACTGTATATGTGTAACAACAGTGAAAACTGTGTGCATATATATACATACTAGCGGGGCCTGGCCACACATTGCTGTGGCTTATTGTGGTGAAATGGGAAAAAAACAGTAGCAGCAAATCAATTGCAGAGGCCAGCAGTACGTGCTCATGGAAACGCGCAGGCTGATACTGTGCAATGTCATTGATGTGTGTGACAGCATCCTTCCTCACTTCTCTTCCCTTGCATGGCACCCCTCCCCCTACCTCCCTTCCCTTTCCCTTTGCTAGAGTGGGTGGGTCATATACAGATGCTGGGGCCCCTCCCGCCCCACCCTTGCATGCCACCCCCACTCTCTCCCCTCCCTAACTTCTCTTCCCTTGCATGCCTCCCCCTCCATCCCTTCCCTCTCCCACCCTCTCTTCCCTTGCATGCCACCCCTCCCCCCTCCCTTCCGTTTCCCTCTGCTAGGATGGGTGGGTCATATCCAGATGCTGGGCCCGCTCCCTCCCCTCCCTTGCATGCCACCCCTCACTCTCTGTCCCCTCCCTCACTTCTCTTCCATTGCATGCCTCCCCTCCGTCCCTTCCCTCTCTCCCTTCGCTGAATGTGTATGAGAGTAAGTGTGTTGTGTGGTAGCAGTGGGTGAGGCACAGAGAGTGAAAGGTACCTGCGTGTGAGGGGGGGGGATCCCACCTGACGTCTCAATGGCAACATGTGTATGTGTTTCACGTCCACTCGAGTTATTGCCTATGTACTGTTTTCACTGCTCATATCTGGCCATCTGAGCGCACATTCTAAGGGCATGAACATTCTAAGGGTGACAGTTACACACAGGCAGCTTCATGGCCTGGTGTGCCAGGAAAAATATGTTTTACCTGGCTCAGGTGTGTTGTCTGACAGCGGGAGGTACGTAAGAACACAGTTGGGGGAATGAGTAAGTGTCTGTGAAATTTTCAGAGCGTTTGGGCCAGCAGGTGTGGGGTTATTCTCGAAGTAACATACGCATGGTTCCGTTTTTATATATATAGGTGTGTGTGTGTGTATACAATTCTGAACAGTGTTACATAGATTGAGTAGAAAAAGCTTTGAATTCAGTTTAATTTCTGGAATACAATATGCAAATCAAAAAGCATGTATTTTAAATGAAGTTTTTTTTCAAAAAGCTTAATTTGGGACCAGGCAGCTTGTTCAAAAATATCAAATGGACTTTGCCATCCTGGTTCAGCTAAGCTGTGATTGCATACATCAAAGAAATGCCAAAAGGTCTGAATCCATTTATTTCTAACATCAATCTCACAATGCAAGTAAAACAGCTTCAAATATAAGTCCTGTGTGTGAGTCATTATGTTGATGTGATCAAGTCAGACATAATTACCATTCTTTGGCACACTGAGCATGTCATGAATCAAAGGAGAAAATTCAAAAGGGGAGACTCATTATGAGGATGCTCTACAAAAATGTTGAAGGAGATATTTGGGTTACTCCTTAATCTCATAGCCAAATTTTATGTACAGCAAATTGTCAGAGAATTTCAGGATCCTTTTGTCAATAATGAAGAACAATACGTAAATCATGATGGGACTTGAATCATCCTTGAAGAAGCACATATAGTTCAGGTAAATGCTGAAAAAGTTGTTTCCCCTGTTGTACTCTATTAAAACATGGGCAGTCCCATCCAAGTGGTAAATCAAGAACAGTGGGCCAGTTGATCGACAGGGTGTTCTGGGTTGGACTGAGCAAGCAATTTCAGTATCAGCGATCCAGTCCAAGGGTCAGAATACACAGAGTCAATGTTAGAGGAAGCATTGCAGCAGTGATGTGCTTTGTTGCATCCAAGCCAATACGCTGTGTAAACCTGCTTAATATCGGATCTTCCAGCACATTAGTCTGTTGACATGTGGGCTCAGGTGAGCTAAGTGCATAAGTCTCTTCAGCTGGAACAGGGCTGGCTGCACAGTCTGCTTCTGGAGACACTTCTGGTTCTGAGTCCTGACCTGCCTGTTGTTCACCCTGTAGAGTCTACAGGGGCCCAGGCTGCTCCAAGCACAACCCTTGTTGGTTGCTAAGCTAGTCTGGGCTTACTGGGCTCTGCTCATCCCATGGGGATTCATCACTCTCCAGCCTGGTGCCCATGCCAAAGGAGTTCTGGCCAGGCCAGACAGATGACCCACAACCTAATGGGAAGCTGGAAGAGGGAGAGCCAGCCCCTTCCCCAAATGAGGTAAATGTGCTTGGAGGGCACTTGGGTTCTTTTCTATTCATGGGAGTTATACTCTATCAGAGACATAAAAAACTACTGTTTAACGTATCTTTTGAATCCTGCCTGTGAAAACAGGAGGCTCCACTCTTTTAATGAGCCTCTCTTCTTCAGCCATAGGTTGTAAGAAGATTAGGAAATAAGTGCAAATGGCACTTAACAGGAAAGGACTTAAACAGAAGAGGTAACTATGAAGAACAGCCTGGTGGGATACAAATATGGCAGCTTATGTATAGAGTTTGCCTTAAAATCTTGATCTACAAAGGCCACTCATGCTACAGAGCGGTCAGAAATCAAGGAAGACAGAACTATAGAAGGTGGAAGTTTAGCAGAGGTGGTTTGTCTTTAACTGAAAAAATGTTCCAGTTGTTGAAACTGCATCTTCTAAACATTTATTAAAAATACAAGAACTCTGACTTGCTTTGCATCTAGTCATCCTTCATGGCACATACAACTTTTCTCCAAGCTCCTTGATTCATATGTGTGTATATAGAATCAAAACACATTATAATATCATGAAATAACAATTTTCTAAATAGGCTAATGGATAAACACACACACACACACAAACCCCAACACTAGTTTTCCTGTTTGGTAGAGGAGATTGACCCTACCATTCTGTCAAAACCTTTTTATTTGTAATTAGGGGGTGGAAAATAACTGTCAACAGTTCCCCCCCCCCTATTAAAACAGAAGAGGGGTAGCAAGTAATTAGGGTTGGCATAGGTTTAATTACAGCTATAATTGCACAAAACCTTTTCAGCCTATAGCAAGGAACAATCCTTGCAGCTTAATGGAAGTTACACTTCTTATCAATCAGTATTCGGGTGAAACATCCATTCATTTATGTAAAGGTCAATAGCACCATATCACTTCGCTCTCAGGCTACCTCTGGGTAACAGCTGGATGTGAAAATTCATCCAGCAATACAAATTCTTCTGCCTTTAAAAAAAGGCTCTGCCTCACTATGAGACATGTCTTTGAACATTACTGTTCTTTAACATTAAACTAATGCCCTAGGCAAAGAGTACTTCTCCTACAGGATAGCAAAGATTCTGCTTATTATGTTTCCCACAGATCTTAGTTTTACTTTTATGTCCTGCCCTGCAAGATTGGAAAACTGCTTGTTTATTTCTGTTCTTCATGAAAAGACATTGTTCCCTACAATTACTCTTCTGAATATTTCCTTTTCACTAACACCTCTTTAGCTCATATAGCACCATGAAGTTTTAACTGCTTTTAGAAATAAGACAGCAAACTTGAGATGTTTGTCAGAACATCGTAGGACTTTTGAGGAAAATCAAAAGAATCTTAGTGGGATGGTTGAAGTTTCTCAGGAAGTTTTAGCATGTCCGTAGCCAAACTTCACCAAAAGTGAAATTAGGGTCAAATGTAGCGTATCTTTTCAGGTAAAACAATATCGGAAGGTGCTTGAATGAATTTCCATATAATCATTTACATATGCCAAGGAACTTTCACATGAAAATCCTACATATTTCTCCTGGATCCCAGCTGCAAAGCTTGAATTTGAGAAAAACCTGATAAATTCCCATTGTTTCTTTTTTCATGCAGTCCTTTCCCCACACAGACACATCAATGTAGGAAGTTGTAAAGTAGACACAATTTTAGTATCCACTTGCCTCCATTTTTCAATGCAATCAGAGTAGCCTCATGTCAAACTGTAGCAGATGTTTTTAGACTTGCAGATAGGCATTTCATGCTGTCCTTCTGTAAAGAGACTTTTTGTCCTCTTGAAGAGGAAATGATTATTAATACAATTGTGACTTGTTTTATGAAAATGGTCAGTGTCTTACAACTATAGCTACATATCAACACATTAAATGTTCATGCTACCACAATGCAGTAATGGGAAAATCTTTACATGCTGGTGTCTGCCTGTTTGCAAATACTCCACATGGCAGAGTACAGTTCAGTGGTGGGAGGCTTGGGGTGTGTGTGTGTGGCTCTGAGATGCCTGGCTCTTCCCCCTACCAAACAGTATCCAGGGAAGCAATACTTGGTGAAAAGGCTCATGATGAACAGAAAACAGAATAGTCCATATTTCCTGAGCAACACTTCCTGCCAGACATGAAAGAAAGGGTGTCATTTTTTTCTCCCCTTCAGATGGAACTGGAATGTAAAGATGACACCAAATCTAATATTCCTTAGCAGGATACAGTCAGCAACAATGTGACTTGCAAGAAGCTTGTCTCCTGTTTCTTAATGCTGCCATGTTTAACTCTCTTCCCCATTGTGAATTTTTTGTAATTTTGATGTTTGTTTATTTGCAACATTCAGAGACTTAGTCCCCTCCCCACAAGAACCCATTATAAACAGTTGGGGGAAAAACCCCAAGGGATTTGATTATTTAACAGAGACTCAACAATAAAATTAATTTTAGAGTTAGCTCAGTGCTTCATGGTGGGGTTCAGTGATTCCTAACTCATTCCATTGTCATTTGTTTGTTAAATATTAAATAAATAAATAAAAAATATTCAAATTATGTGTACAATGCTGCAACGATAAGGTCCTTAGTATAGGGCACAAGAAGAAACTAGTAAAATGAACAATTAAAAACGAGGCAGGCATAATTACCCGACTTCGTGATGCGTTTCTTATCAACCATTTGTTATATGTAGAGTTCACCATGTGCATCAGTACCATCACACTGCAAGTTCCTCCACACTGACATTGTTTGACATTGATGTGGAATATGGACAGAGAAACTCACAATTTCACAGTCCTGACTCAGATGGTACTCAAGTGATATGGAAAGAGAGACTCGCAGTGAGATGCCATCCTTATTGACCTGGTATAAGTCCTTGTGTAATAGGACAGAAATGGCATATCTAAATAATATTTTTTGGTGGTACACTGTATGTTCTACTAAAAATGACAAATATCAGTCCATTTCCCATTTGATCAATGTTTTCAATTGTATTTTTATTGCCACATCATATGTCAGCCAGCCCCAAGTCATAACCTGAGTGTTGTATATCTACAGATTTTCAAGCATCCAAAGTGCTTTGATCATATAAACAAGCTTCTCATTTCCTTATTAATAAAGAGCTTGGGAAGAAATGAAACTCCTTCGTGAAAATTATGCCCTGAGGAAAGGAGCTGATTTTTTAAAATTTCTGTGATGGTAGAAAATGGCTATTCAGCAGCAGATGGCTTGATCATACAACAGAAAAAGACAGCACATAAATCTGGATCCTGAGAGGAAGGTCAGTATTTTTGTTTTTAATTAAATGAAAAATATTATTCAGTGATTTGAACTGTGCAGCCAATTTTCTGGTCTGTGACCTGAATCATTAAGTCTGGAAATGTTGAGGGTGAATAAATTTGTATCTCATTAACAGCTCAGTCATCCCCCTGTGTGCTGTTAGTACAGGATGGAAAGGAAAGAAAGAAATTGTCTCGGATGCAGAAGTTTGTTCAAGAGTTCAGTTGCAGGCCAAGGGGCAGGAAGAGGAGGCATAGAAGAGCTCAGTGACTAACAGTGAAATCCTGTTCCTGGAGGTGGGCAGGGATGGTGCTGCTGGTGCACAGCCTCCAGAGGACTTTCCAGTGGTGTGGGGAGAGTGGAAAAAACCCCAAAAGCTTTCCTGTCACTGGAAAGACCTCCATAGGGTCTAATGGACTTGTGGCATACGTCCAGGACTTGCACTGTGATGCATCTGACTGCAAACCTGTGGAGTAACTGGCTGCACCCCCCAGGAATGCCCATGCCCGCCAACCCCCCCACTGGTGTCCAAGTGAATGCCAGCATTGCTCCACCATGGCTGGGACCTTTCACCGTGGCAGAGCTGAAAGGTGGCTAGCCACTGGCACCTTTCCTCTGGTGGAGATTTCCCTTGCACCAGCGGTGGAGGCAAATGCATCAGTGCATGTCTTCCAGTTCCTCTGTCTGATCACCCCTTGCATTTGGACTGGGCTACCCATGCCTTCCATTCTTTTGTTTGTAGTAAAGTCACTTCTGCTGCACAGCACTGGGTTCATTTGTCAATCTAGTATATATGCATGCAAACACCCCCCCATAGGAAATACATCATAGCATGATATCCCTAGTAAACATATTAAGAGACTGACAGTGCAAACCTAACTGAGTTAATATTCTTCTAAATCCTATAAGCTCAATGGGCTTCAAATAATTAGAATTACTTAGAATTGTATTTCCTGGCCACTGACAAAGGGTTGGGAGAGGCACAGCATCATAGGATAATTTGTTTTAATGCAGCCTCGTGTGCTTGTTTTAATTGCAGGCTGCTCAAGAAAGTCGCCTTCTGATCGATGGTGCCAAACATTTCGAACTTCAGGAAGTGCTGGACTCTCACATCTATCGTAACCGCTTGCAATATCTGGTGTCCTGGAAAAGCTATTTACCTGGACAGAATGAGTGGGTCAATGCTGATGACATCAAAGCCCCTCGTCTCATTAAAGAGTACCTGTCCAAGCAAACTGGGGGGAGGGCCCTAGGGGAAGCGGAAATGTCAGGACTGCCACTAGCTGGGAGGGGGGATTGGTTGGGGAACGTTTAGTATTTTGCAGGTGCTGCTTATCTGTTGCGCTCTGGCTCTGGCCTTGCAGCTCTGCAGTTGGGATGGGCTCTCAGGTTGGACTTTTTCTGCTATCTTGGTTCACATGTGTGTGTGTGTGTGTGGGGTGTGATTTGCTACGACATATTATCAACAGTTTTGGTGCCTTTTCACCAGAACTGTCTAACTCTGCTCTTTCTCTAATGTCTTCAATAAAATCCTTGAACCCTTCAAGTGAGTTATTGTCTGAGCTGGGAAACTGACAGGGGGGTAACACTAAAACACTCTAAGCATGTATATGTGTTATCTTTTTGACTAGGATGTTCCTCTCTTTTTCTTAACCTGGGAGTTACCCTCTGACCTTTCTCCTCTCTCTGTGTGTCCACTGTTCTTTCCACTCTCCACATGGCTTCCATGAAGTCACATGTGTCCACAGGTCACTGGTCTCTCCTGCAGAAACAATGAGTCATACTTGCACCTACATGAATAGCTGACCATTTTTTACAGGGAAAAGTACTCCTTAGATTAGGTTTCTCTTTCTTCCTTTTGACTGCAGCCTGAATTGGAACAGAATCCATTTGATTAAATTTAAGTTTTACTTTTTGCAATTTACTTCTTGGGAGGATTGATTTACTGCACTCAATTTCACACTTCCACGATTGGGCAAACTCTGCTGTATTAACCAAATATACCCAATAAGAACATCTGACAAGTACACCAGGCTACTTTTAATTTTTCTCCTGCCATTCCACATGAAGAGGGGCAATGGAACCCAGGTGCTTGATAGCCCTAGCTTAGAAGGGTGTAAATATGTAACTCGTGTAAGGCATATTTTTTCCTGATAAACATAGAAGGTTCATTTAAAATAGAGATCAAGAATCATTTTAACCTGACACTTAGCATTCTGTAATTTTTTTTAAAAAAACCAACCTTGCCATGTCTTCTATTTACAATTATCTCTGCTATGATGAGGTTCAGCTTCAGTGCTGATGGACAATGGGGGCTTTTTTCTGTTTCCCCACAACATGGAGTGCATTTGTGTACATCTTAGGGTGGGGGATGCACCCCTCGCCTGACCCAGTGCTGCTGGGTGTGCCACCTCTCCTTCCCCTGATGATTTTATGCCGTTATGGCTCTCATTAGTTTGAAAGTGGGTGGCTAATGCTCCCAGGTCACCAGGGTGGCCTCCACTGGGTGAGCTGGTGGGCGGTCCGGCAGCTGGGGGTGGACCTGGGTGAGCTGGGTTGGCTAGGGCCTGAACTGTCTGGCCCAACCTGAGTTGCCCCCTTCTGGCTCCTCTTCTACTTCCTGTTGCTTCTTTCCTCCCCACTTCTGACTCACTTCTGATTGCTCTAATGCACTGACCCCATCTCCCCTTTCTATTCTAACCATAATTATTTCCCACAAATTTGTCCACATGCCCCCCTTTTAAATATTGTTTTTGCTCAGTTTAGTCAGTTTCATCTTTTGTCCATTTAGGAGGTGATTCATTTGGGGGAAGGGGGCGTTATGTCAGTTGTGACATGGGGAATGATTACCTTAATTTTTATCCTGTGACCTAGCTCAGTCTGCCCTGATTGGTCAATGCAAGTGGGGTTTTCCATTTGAAAAACTGCCTCCCTACTTCTCTGAGATTCTCTGATTGGCATTTCTAACTGGGCCCCATTTTATTACATGTTGGAGAAGTTCTCCATTGCGACTATGCTCAGTGCATTCCCTTCAGCCTCTTTAAATCTGGAAAGGTTAGCACTCAAAATGTCATGATCCACCATTTGGAACCACACACCAAAATGCGATCAACCATTGCACACATTTGTATGCCTCCCCAAAAACCTAGAGACCCAGTCTGCAAGAAACTTCGGCAACATTAACTTTGCACTCATTTGTCCATTCCTACCAGCGCTCTATCGATAATTTAATTTTGAAAATTAAAAATAACAGTTGGTGAGAAAAGATGATGTCAGGTTAGCAGCATGAGTTATTTCTCCTCCAAGGTTATAGTGTTATCCTTGGCATTTAGGTTCATTAAGACCTTTTTATTCTCTTAATTGACTGTTTTTAATCGCATAGTTATGTAACCTCATCTTATCTGCCTTATTTAACAAGCTGAGCTCTTGCTTAAGTATTTTATGAGCTGTCGAGCTGGTCTCATCCTAATTGGGCTTTGTTTTTAACTGAGTTTTATTTCAATTGACTCTCATTGTCATTAACTTTTAAAATTAATTGTTTTTAGTTGTATAGCTATATAGCTGTTAAGAATTGTACTGTTTTAACTGTTTTATGAACTGGGTTTTATTTTAATCATTTTATGAGCTGAGCTCCCTTCGAAGTTGGCAGAAGATGGCGGCATGAGCAGATGCTTGCTGATGACCTCCCCCTCCACTGCTTTAGATAAGTTCTATTTTTATTTGTGCCAGCAGTCATTTGTGTGGAACTGTTTTTATAGTTTTATAGCTTTTGGGGGAATATTAAGGAGCATTTGAAAGTCCTTGAAACTGTTTTGGGAGAGAACTATTAAGTCTGTCTTTAAAGATGGTAGTGAACCTTTGAATCACTGACATTTGCTGCAGCTGTTTGGAACCAGCTGTGGAAGCGGCTGAGTAATGTTTAGTTTTACAGAGACATTAACCATAAAAGTCCAGTTTTCTGTCAAGGACTTTGTTTAGCCCTTTTCCTAATAGTAGCCAATTTGGAGAGTCCTAAAGAACCTTCGACTACAAATAGATTAAAAAGCAAAGCTTAAATGGTGGAGTGGAGCAAGAGTTCTACTCACAAAGTCAGTAAAAGGAGCAAGGAAACCTCAGCTCTCCTCCCCGAACTTGCATGATCAAAAACAGAAGAAACAAATTAGAATTGGTCAGTACTTGCAAGATAAGACTCCTGTAGAGGAGCTTATGAATGGACTCCCCCTTATTTGAAAGGTTTGCAGCTCTGGAAAATGCTCAAACCTTTTTCTCAGGAACAACTCTGGAGGAAACCTCTAGGATTCCTGTAATATGAGTCAGGGATACTTCTGGTTTAACACCTGAGTTGTCAACGATGCTGGAAATTTTCTCTAATCAAACTGAACTAATCCCCAAGACCTTGAAACTGCTATTGGAGAACCTTAGGAGTATTGGAGTAAAACTGGACACTATAAATAACTCCCACCAGCTAGCAAAACAATCTGACCAATGAGCCTCCCCAGGTGGTCAGCAATTTCGTGAATGGTTAACTTCCCCGCAAGGTGGAGAAATATTTCCCAATCATTATGACTGCACACTTAAGGCAAGCTAGTTCAAAAATAATCAGGCAAAACATTGTGGTAAAAGTATTTATTCAAGAAGGTCTGGAGCTGGTACAGTGGCGGAGCACCAAGGGGACAGGGGGTGCATCGTGCACCAGGAGTATGCCTGGGAACAGAAAATCACCCCCGGCCACTCCCCCTTTTCCCTGCAGCCCCCCCGCGGCGCCCCCCCCACGGCACTCACACACCCCGTTCTCTTCCCACACTTACCTACATTCCTTGTCTTGTTTTTTAGTATTTTTTGAGGCTGAAAAAAGCAGCCTATTTACAGTTCAGGCTACAAACTGCCTGAGGAACTACAGTTCCCAGGAGACCTTGGGGCTCACATTTTGGATGCTTCTGGAAAGTATAGTTCGTCAGGCAGTTTTTTCCCTGAACTGTGAAGAGGCCGCTTTTTTCAGCCTCAAAAAGTACTAGAAATAGAAAAGTAGCGATAGGGAGTAAGAAGTGTGGGAAAGAAGAGTGGAGGAGACCAATGATGCTATGTAAGGCTATGTGAGGCACAGAACTGCGATAGAGCCATGGGGAGACAGAAAAAAACACACTGCGCACCGGGTGTAGTTTGGCCCAGCTACGCCTCTGAGCTGGTCTATCATTATTATTTCAATCATCTAATCTATCATTGCTTTCTCAATCACCTTGATAACTGACTGCATCACTTTTCTGTAGGGGCAGCTGTTTCTGTAGGGGCAGCTGTAGGGGCAGCTTTTCTGTAGGGGCAGCTGTTGGGAATGAATTACTGACTCTTTTAGTGAATGAGGGAAGGTGCTCTTAGTCAGTGATTAATTTAAGATAGACATAAATGTCTAATTTATGAGGTCCTTACATGATTTCAGCAACCAAAATGGACAAGGATCCAGAGCACAAATGGTAACCTTTACAGATCCCAAGATTCTGTCAGCAACCATTATGATAAGTAGGTCAACATGAATCAATTCACCAGGTTGGCCTCTCAAAGTCTATTTCATTTCAACAGGAGGCGGGGGTTCATGTGTTCTTCTGGCTTCACAACTATCTTCTTTGTAACCACATCCTTCTGGAACTCTTCTCATTTTGTAGGAATACTGATCAGTGATAAATTGCCACTTCAAGGTCTTTTCATACTCAGATAAGGCTCAATGACTGGCAAGAAAATAATTCATGTGAAGTGTATCAAACTGATCTTTCTATTAAAATGATAATGAAGCCTTGGTGTTTATAGGTATGGCAAAGATTTCATTAAGTATGCTTCATTTGAGGGTGAACCTGTGTCCAAAAGGTGCACAACAGTCGATTCCCTGTATCCAAAAGGTGCACAACGGTCGAACCTGTATCCAAAAGGTGCACAATGGTCAATTACTCATGCGAAATATCAAGGTTTCAGCAAGAACTCCCCACTGCTTAACTGCCGAACACGTATTCATCCCGGTTCTGGCGAGCGCTCTCTCCCTTATCACATGTTTTTTAGAAACCAACATGGAAGTGCACCTTTTAAAAAAAACACATACCAAAGCCGGATCGGTGGGGAGGTTCAGGGGACAGAAACTAGATTTATTTTCCCACTGTAGGGAGTGACGTGGAACCTTCCAGCCAATCAGAGTGCAGTATGCTGTGCGCGAAGCACGCGCAGCCCATTTTTTTGTTTCATGCTGGTGGCAGCTATGTTGAAACATGGCTACATGGAAACGTGTTTTGACTTGTGTGCCAACTGTGAATTGTAAACAGAAATTATTATTATTATTATTTATTAAATTTAATAGACCGCCCTACCCCCGAATTAGACTTTAGTGCCAATAAAGCTGCATGGTAAAGAGTTTAGAAAATGTAAAAAGCCGCACATAAATGTAGCTTCCATCTACGCACATACATAGTGACGTAGCTGCGCAAAAAAAGTTTAAAAAATCCCACCCCACCCCACCTTAATAGCCAATCAGGACATGGAAGAACAGAGCCGCTAAGCAGAGCACACGTTCGTGGGGAATGCTGCATTGCTTGAAACCGTGATATATATTGAGGTCTTCACTAGATACATTCTGCAGTAGGGAGGGATGAAAAGGTGCTGTTTCTTTTGAAACCTGGTTGTATCTGGCTTTAATTTCTCAGAGGGGAAATGGCCACTATTCTTTGCTCATACAAATTGACTTCATGAAAAAAATGCCAGTTGCATTGCTCAAAAGCCATGACAACACTAGAGCATTATGGGCATGGGCTATTTCTAAGGAAGACTTGAAATGATTTCTATAGGATCCAGCTGTTAATTGTAGTTCACAGAAATTATTTCTATGGGTTTTTTTTTTAAGGGGGATGTGAAAAGTGGGGTGGGCAAATATATATATAAAATCAGCCTTTGGGGTTTTTTTTCTAAAATTGTAGGTGTTATTAGGCCTAAACCTGAAAAATCTGTCTGCCTCCGGTCTCCACATGGTCTGAAAGTGGCATGCGGAGCAGAGGTGAACTTATGACACCTGCTGCCTCAGAGACCCATGTAATTTTTGGAAGCAGCGGCACAGAATAGACCTCTGGGCTTGGGCAGGCTGAATCCAGTGTTCAACTGTAGGTGCCATCTCTAATTTCCAAATTAACTTCAGAGGAAGCACTTGCAGTTGCCTGCTGGACCAGGTGAGGCTGAGCCCAGAATTGGATTGCGTGCACCACTTCTGCACTTGTAGCAGATCCTTCCAAAAAGCAACAAAAAGAATGTGGCTGCTATATTGGGGCTTGTGACCAACCTGAAGAAATTCTGTGATCTACCTAAGAGTCACAATCCATGGGTTGAAGGCCAGACTTTTAAAGAGCACAAAGGGCAGTGACCTGTTCTCTCCAGTGGAATTTTGCAGGTAGAAGCAGGATATCATAGTAAATGCCGGGGATAAGAGCAGTGGTGGGATTAAGCAGGTTCGCACCATTTTGGTAGAACCAGTTGTTAAAATGGTGCTTGTAAACAATCAGTTAAATTATTTGAATTTCCATCACCAGAACTGGTTGTTAAATTATTTGAATCCCACCACTGGATAAGAGTTCTAACCCAGTCTTCTCCCTTACATGCTTGTTTTTTTTGTGTGTGAATGTGTGGGGAACAATTTATCATATCAACCCCCTATGTAGTCTGAACTATGTAGCCATATTTAATCTCTACAAGAGTCATCCCTATACGGTCATTGATCAATGGATTAATTACTTTAAATCCACTGTTCAATTTGTATTTCTAATCTATTAAAATGACTGCAAATATTAGAGGCCCTGGAATGGAGCAAAAATAAATCTTTAAACAGAAATTCAAAGATTTTATCTTCGAAGAAAGAAATTAATAAGGAAAGTTATATTAAAAATATATCAGAACTTTCACGTTATGTAAATCTGTTTCTTCTATCATCTGCAATTATATGGCGCAATTGGCAAAGTGTACAATGTAGTTAAAAGCCAATCAATTTAGAGCTGATTAAAGTACACTCGTTTTAATAGCCAACTCACAAAACTTTCAGCAGATACATAAAAGATTAAAGCATAACAGGAATTATAAAGGGTTAGGCTTTTGGTGGTATCAAAATTGCCATCTTGCATTGGTCTAGATGAACAAAAAGGGAAAAAAGCTTTTGTAGCTGGACATAAGTCTAGTTCTCATCATTGTCAAATAATTGAGCTAAAGGAATTGGTTATAATGGATCCCTATATATATAGGATTTATTACATTTCTGAGAACTAATATAGTATAGCTCTTTTTATGGCATACTAATAGCCAAGCCCATTTTAGCCTGCAATAAAATGGGTTTTAGACTGGGGGGGGGGAAGGGTGTGGGTGGCGGACTAGACGGGCTGGTGGCAGATTTTTCTGCCCAATTGCCTTCTCCAGCCCCACCCCGGCCGCCCTCAGCATTTCTCCTGCCACTTTTCCCACCCCTGCCAATTCACTCTGGTGCTGCTGTGGCTGGGCCTGATCCATGGCTTGCTGCTGGGTCTGCCTCCTCCCTGCTGTCACTCCATACTGCTGCAGCTCTTCACACCTCTCAAGTGGGTTGTTCCACTAGGCCCAATTGGCTGTTGGGTGGGAAGGGCAGGGGGGGAAGTGAGAGAGTGATCTTGCCCTGGCAGAGCAGCTGGCATCAAGGTGCCACTGCTCCACCAGGTTGTTGGGGGAGGGGTATTGGGATTGTGGAGGATGCAGGTTGTCTCAGGCCCAATGGAGCAGCAACTGCCAAGGACCCACTGCTCCTCTGGGGTGGGTTAGTTGTTGGAAGTGGGGAGAGGATGAGGGGAACCTGGGAGGGTAGTATAGGGGCCAGCAGAGCAGTGGGCAACAAGGTGCAGCTGTTTCACCAGACCATGTTGGTTTGGGGGAGTCAGGGGAAAGGGGGTGGGCGGTCTTGGGTCTGGTAGAGCCATGGGCAGTAAGGCGTCACTGCTCTGCCAGGCCAGTGTGGTTTGTGGGGGTGGTGGGCAGGCCAGTAGGAAGCAGGAAAGTGGTTGTGGGTGGGGAGAGTGGTGACGGGGCTGGCAGGGAGGAGGGCTTCCTGGCACCCTGACTGCCAGATTGGGCTTGCTGCTGGATCGGGGAAATGCAAGTGGAGTTGAGACTGGAATGTGAGGGATGGTCCTCCCACCAATGGGTGCACAGGACTGAGTATGCCAATTGCTGGCAGGTTCATTGTCAGAAGGTGGCAATTGGTGGCCGGTTTGGAAATTATGCATGGTAAAATATCTGAACTATTATCAAAGAGTTATCTGTGAGTTTATCTATTTGCTAAAACAAAATTTGGTTTTAAAATGCCAGCACCAAAGACCAATGATCAAAATGTTCAAAGTATGAGCTTTCAAGTTAACCAGAAATATACAGCCATGTTAGGCTTTCTTTATAAAACTCATTGGAAGTATCTAGTTGTACTTCTGAGATGACTGTATTGAAACAGTTAAGTCACCCATGACTTAATGGCGAAAAAAAATGTTGGGGGGGATTGATTGTTAATTGGCACAATAGTGGTCACATAAGAAATTATGTTTCAATGAAACTTAGTCAGCTAAGGTGACCTGTCTGGAGAAAAAGGGAATTAAATCTGCCTTCAGGATTTATTTATGGTAACTGAGGTTTAGCTACAAAATGATTGCTCTTGTTGGGGAAAACTTGTAACCAATGGTGGATGAAGCTGAGAAGCAGTTTAGTTCATATACTGAAGCATTTCCACAAAAGATCCTTACCTTAATATTTTATTTTCTGTCAAATAAACATGTTTCTGTTAAATAAACAGATTTATGGAGAAGTCGATCTATGGCTACCAATCTTGATCCTCCTTGATTGCAAATGCCTTAGCAGACCAGGTGCCCGGGAGCAGCAGCAGCAGAAGGCCATTGCTTTCACATCCTGCATGTGAGCTCCCAAAGGCATCTGGTGGGCCACTGCGACTAGCAGAGTGTTGGACTATCAGTTGTGGCAAACCTATGACACTCCAGATGTTCATGGACTACAATTCCCATCAGTCTCTACCAGCATGGCCAATTGGCCATTCTGGCAGGGGCTGATAGGAATTGTAGTCCATGAACATCTGAGTGCCATAGGTTCACCACCACGGGACTAGATGGACTCTGGTCTGATCCAGCAGGTTTCTTATGTTTGTATGTGTTGTTCATCATCACCTGCGTCTTGTCTGCCTGCTCCCAAATCTATGAAAAATTATCTCTACATACTTCATAAATAGTCGCAGGTTTGGGCCAATTATGCACAAGGTATCTGCTGCGCAATGGGGAAAAATGTGCATTACCACAAGCTTTCTTGTACGGACGTATTTTCTCAAGCCCTGCTTTTATTTCTAGCACGTATTTAATTTTGCTTCACAGCCAGAGTGGGCAGAGTTGCCAGAGAGCAGGGTTTTGCCCCAGACCTCGTCCCTCTGCCCACACTCAGCCCACCTAGTCTCAGCCCCCACTCTTTCATCCTGCTTTCTACACTTTCCTCTCTGCCTCTCTAAATGTTTGTATTGATACATTGAACAGAACAACACAAGCAGGGCCTCTTTCTGGCTTTACGCCACTTCCCCCACTCTGCTTCTCCCTTCTCTGATGAATGGGAGGACATTTTAACAACTTTCTTTCAGACATGCTTCTATTTTAAAAACAAGCACCTCTCTTTGGCTTTTGCAAAGGAAAAACACAAGTAGGGTCTCTTTTTGTCCCTACCCCACTTTCCCCGCTCTGGTTCTGCCCTCCCCAATGATGGGGAGGACTTTTTACAACTTTATGTCAAACAAGACTGTATTTTAAAACAATGTCCTTGGTTGCAGCAGCAGCAGCAGGAAGAGAAAGAGAGAGAAAGAGAGAGTGTGTGGAGAGGAAGGAAGAGGGATCTGGCACATGGTCTCCTTCTTTAGCAGCATGTGGTCCAGGGAATGGCTTTGCCTCTTTCTTTTTGGGGCCGGGATATGTTTTTTGGGGGGAAAGGCTACAGTATCAATATACTTGCTATCACAGATGTATAGATATAAATACAATGTAAAGGGATTTAACAAAGCTCATTACCATGCAATTACAAGTGGTAATTAGATCTATGCCTTTAAGAGGAGTTGATGGGCAGAGTTTAGAAAACCAGGAAAAACTGCAGAGGCCTACTGAGACCAGCAATCTAGCTTCTGGGCAGGCAGAGAATGGCCTCGCATGTGTAAACAGAAAAACTGGAGGAGACCCCTTTGCAACCCCTCTGTATACTGAAGAGCCCCTAAAGAGCCCTTAGGTAAGTGTTCTACGCTAGGCCCTTGGTCTAGTAGGTTCCCAAACAAGAGACCTTCAGACAGAGGCATAGCGGGACAAAATGGCACCACCTTTAGGCAGAGGCGTAGCGGGGCAAAATGGCACCACCCCCACAGACCCCCGTGACCCACTTACTTGAGCCGGCAGCTTGAGGAGCACCCAGTGGGCCTGCAGAAGGCCAGCAGGCATGCGCTCCAATGGAGGTGGGGTGGTCCAGCAGCAGCCTGCCATGGCTGGGTGCTCCTCAACTCTAGGGGTACCCAGCGGGCCTGCAGAAGGCTGCCACCCACCCCACCTCCTTAGCCCAACTGGCAGGCCTCAGCCCAACCGGCAGGCTGAGCAAGAGGGGGCAGGCAGGGCCAGCAGCTGGAGCCTGGACTGTTCCTGTGTGGAGCAGCCAGCCAGGCCCTGCCCGCACAGGTGCAGTCCAGGTTCCAGCCGATGGCCTGGCCAGCCCGCCCCCTCTTGCTCGGCTTGAGAAGGCCCGTCTGTTGGCCGGAGCCTGGGCTGCACCTGCACACGTGGGGGCTGGCTGGCTGGCTGCTCTGCGCAGGCGCAGCCCAGGCTCCCGCCAATGGTCCTGCTAGCCCACCCCTCTAGCTCGGGCCTGTGTGGAGCAGCCAGGTGTCACTGACAACCCAGTTGGCCTCCCCTTGCTCACGGAGTCCCACCAGCTGAGGGAACAGTGGGTGATGGGTCACAGGTGTGGGGGGCACCCAGGCCCATATGACTCACTAGGGGGCACCCAGAGCATTTATCTCCAGATGTCCCCATTATGGCTGGGCCACTGCCTTTAGGGAGCACATAGCTAACATGCGACCAACCTTTTAATCAAAGTTGTGTCCCTTTTTTACCTGATTACGGGCAGTTGGGATTTAAAGAATCCATAGGAGAGGCTAGAATAGGTGATTTGAAATTCTTCATGCCTATGGGCAGTTGCCTTGAGAACCCTGTCCTTCCCTATAGCTGCCACGATTGTTATTTTTTGCTTATATTTTTGAAATCTCAGTAAAAATAAAAGTTATGAGAAGAGTTGGAGACAGACACAGACTTGCATGAAATCTTAATCAGAGTTACACCTTTCATAGTCCATTGAAGTCAATGTTTAATTGTTGATTTTATTTTTTTATATATACATGTATTTTTAAAGCAGCTTTTAAAGTTTTGATTGCTTTGGAAGCCCTAAGTTGGGTGGAAAGGCAGCATGAAATTTTTAAACACATGCTAACTCTGTTTAGGGTTGCGCTGCCAGAGAGCAATCCTAAACAAGTCTACTCAGAATCCTACTCAGGCCTATTCAATAGGGCTTGTTCAAAGGAAAACATTCTTAGAATTGCAGTGTAAGTTCATTTAGATCAAATGCACAAATATTCAAGAGTTCTGACAGCTCACCAGCTCAGATACAACATCCCATCTCTCAGGATTGTATCTTACAGATTATGTCACTACAGGGCCACTCATCTTAGTGGCATTAACTGATTTACTGCAGTGGCCCACCGGGAAATTTCCCAGAAAGTTTAATGGCCAGTTCACTCTTGCTTGTGCTTACCCTCTTGAAATGATAATAGCAGCACTACTAAATGCTTAAAAAGTACACAAATCAAACTTTTGGTTTTTATTTAGGAAAAAAATAGCAAATGTATTAAGAACACTGACCAGAAAGTTATTAAAAGCTTCATAGCAAAATATTTAGCCAACTTCGTTACAACATATAGGCTTGAGAGTCTAACACTATGCCTTAATTCACTGGTCAAATAATGCTATTGAAACAGAAACATTGCATTGGTGGGATATGGAGTTTGAAATCAATACAACAGTTTTTTTCTTTCATGGTCAACTGAAGTAGAACATTTTGACATAACTAATTATTTTGGGATAAACTATTAATATAATTCCTGAGTTATTTAAGTAAGAATATGAAATATCTGCTAAAAGGACCAAATAACATGATGATCCTATTGGTGAAACCTCAAGGTACGCTGGACTAAGGTGGGCTGTCAATGAGAGCAGGTTCTTTGTGAAACACAAAGGAGTTCTCTTGTTGACCAGTTCAAATTTCAAATTTCCTTAACCATGAATATCTTCATGAGCGACCTGATTAGTGAATTTATGTTTGCCTTTCAGGTTGTCAACTTTTGTGACATTATATTGCTTATCTCTGCATTAAATTATTTTATAATAGTCACACATATGGTCTACAGCAGGGGTCTTCAAACTATGGCCCTCCAGATGTTCATAGACTACAATTCCCATGAGCCCTACCACTTGGCCATGCTGGCAGGGGCTGATGGGAATTATAGTACATGAACATCTGGAGGGCCATAGTTTGAAGACCCCTGGTCTACAGCAACTTCATATCTAACATTGGCATGGCTGATAAGTTACAATATTTGTTATTTCAATCTGTGCCATCATCAGGAAAACGTATGATCAGCAACTGCTGTAAAAGCAAAACTCCCCTTCTTCACTCATCTGAATTTAATATGTGCTGGCTGTTTGAATTCCCTGTGATCCCTCTATGCAAACTAACACTCAAAACTGATCTGAACAAGTAGATATAATCATACCATATTTCACTCCATTGTTAATTCCTAATACATTCTAAATATTTATTAGTTATTTATTCACTTCATTTATACCCCACCTTTCTTCACAATGGGGACACAAAGGCCCTCCCTTTTCCCTCATGAAAACACTGTGAGGTAGGTTAGAGTGTTACTGACCCAAGGTCACGCAACACTAAACTACAATAGCTAAAAAAGCCATTTTTTAAAGAAAGTGTCTTCTCTGGCTAGCACTGCACCTTACTCACTTTTCTCCCCTCAGTTTTCAGAACTTATCTTCCTAGCTCTCCCAGCTCATTTCATTCTCTTGCTCTTCCCATAGTTCATGGCAAACTTCTTCAGAACAGCTTCAAAAAGTTGTATTTGATATAGAATAGGCCTTTCATAAGGATGGGTGGGGTAAAAATCTAAAAATAAATTAATTTAATTTTGCTATCCCACTGGAAACCTTAAATCCTCTTCTATCTTCAACTAAAAATACCATTGCTAAAAGGCTGCTCTGTTTGATAGATCTGAGCACAGATGCTTATCCCATCAGCTCTTATTGCTGTCCTGTAGCAATGGAGGATAGCATGTGGAAACAGAAACAAAAGAGCAATGAAACCGGTTGGCAACAGGATCTGAGGCACCCATATATGTTTAGTGGCAATAATATACAATATTGCAATTGTACATCAATAGGACATGAATTCTCAAGCCACCCTCTTGGCACAAAAATCATCCAGTTGGCATTATGCCAGTGTAAGTTTGGATGGACAAGCTGCTTGACAGTATACACTTGGCATTGTAGAGGTGGAAATAACCTTTGCTAACACAAGGCAATTTTAATCTGATAGAAACATCTGGTAAAAACAGTTTCGCACTGGTTTCACTGGAAACAAGAACAACAACAAAAAAGTCACACATCAAAATTGCTTTCTTTAAAAAAATACTGGCAAATACTTCATTGATTATACTAGTCTAAATATCAAAACCTTGTCTCAGAGGTTCCACGCTTTAGATTGTTACTCAAAAACTCATCATGTTCAAAACTTAAATTATTATGAGATCTGGAAATCATAAGAAGTTTTTCTTTATTAGTAAAGTCCTTCTTGACTGAAGCTGGTGGTACAAACAGCCTGTCCATCGGGTCCTCTTTGTTTTCTAGTTTCATATAACCTTTGCTGTTGTTTCGATCCAGTCTTGGCCAACTGGGATGTTTTCTTTGTTCTACTTGGACAGTGAGGGTTGAAGGACCCCTATCTAGGTCTAGGGATTTTGAATGTGCAGATAAAAAATGCAAAGACGTGTTTGATCCAAACTGCTTTCTGGCTGCACCAGGTGACAAAAGCTTTCCAGAACAAGGTCCAAGGGTCATGGAAGATTTGGACTGACTGGGTGAAGAGTCTCCATATAAATTGTTCCTTGGTAGCAACCCACAGGCCGGTTTGTAATGGTCTTTGGTATCACTTAATGGAACAGCTAGAGAGTCCATGGATAAATTTCTAGGCCGGCTTCTGGTGCTTGCAGAATCCTCAGAGATATTGTCTATACTGGGTTCATCAATAACACAGTTATTTAGTTTAATTACAGGTAACGTAAAAGCATTAATGGAGGATGACACAATGGACTTTGTTTCACATTTTAGAGAGCCACTGTTCCTATCTTCCTTTCCTTTCCCAAGGTGAGGATAAAGGCCAAAGACTGATCCAGAGCGCTCAGTCAGCAAAGGGGGTAAAAGATGAGTGACATTTTTTCTGTCACTCATGGATATCTCGTTCTCCTCAGCATTGCTGTCTGCTCCAAAGTTGCTTGCAAGGCCTGAGAAAGGTGCAATGGTATTGGCAGCCAGCCGTGATGCACAGGAACTTCCACTGTGCTTGATTTCAGGCTCTCCCACAAAACCTGTGTAAGTTCCATTCAGCTGCTTTTGTTCACTGATCCTCAGAGTATGTACGTCAATGACAGTAGAATAGATGTCTCTCATGTGTATGATTTTTGTCTCCTTGTCGCGGTTCTCGTGGAGCATAGCATTTGCACAAATAAAAATAAAAATTCCAATTCCCATGGTGAAAGGACCCAGCATTTTCATCTTATCAGAATGTAAATGCTGTTCTAAGAAACGGATGATAATTCCTCCTTCTTTTTCTATGACTTGAGTCTCATTTAATGACAGGTTGTCACCAGGTTCTAGAAAAGGGTCCTTTTGTGGCCAGTATCCGAGGATTGCCATAGCAATCCCCAGGAATGCAATGAGTACACCCAGAAGAAGGAAAAATCCTGATGGGGAATAAAGTCGGATTTTGCCACGGACAACGACTACATCTGCCCGGGGTAGGCGCTTGACTGGCTTTGGTTCTTCATTGGCTGGTGATGTTGTCAGGTTTAGATGATGCTGAGATCTGGCAGAGTCTTGCCTCTTTAAGGCAGCCAGTCCTGTTATAACTCCACCAGTTGCTATCATAGTTTTGTATGTTGATCTGGATTTGGGAGGGAAAATGGCAAAGTTATAAAAAGCATATAGTAGAAAGCATTCAATATTATTTCCTTTTTTATCTTTACATTTTTGATCTGCATTCCAGCCCACCATCCCCATAACAGTATAACTAAACCAGCACTTATAATTCTCCATTATATCTGTGAAATATTTGTTTGTATTGTAACTTTCAGATGTAATCTCCAGTTGTATGTTTCAGACAACAATAAATGTATTTTCAATGCAGTGAAGAGCTCTTGGGCCGCACCACTGGTGGGCCACTGCGAGTAGCAGAGTGCTGGACTAAGTGGACTCTGGTCTGATCCAGCAGGCTTGTTCTTATGTTCTTATGTTATTTATGTTGTTTTAACTGGGGACCCCAGATTCTTCCTTTAAGGTGGATTTAAACACCATTGAAAGTGATGCTGTTTGGGGGTGGATTTCAGCATCACAGCGGCCATCCATTGGGGAGGGGACTCAGATTTTGCACCGGGCATTTTCCCTAGCTATGCCTTTACCCAGAGGGGAGGGCAGAAGGGACTGCCTGCTGCCAGCTGGGAGCCCAGCTGGCGGGGGGTGGGCAGGACTGGGGAGTCTGCTGTCCCCGGCCTCAGAGAGCTGCTTTTATAAGTACTCAGGCCGGGATGGGGCTTGGGGAGGCGTGGCCATGCCCCCAGGGGCAGGTGGGGGCATGGCCCCACCCCCCGAAGCCACCCCATAAAAAATCTATACGTACAACCCTGGATGGATGCATTTGGAATTCTGACACAGCATGGTGAGTACAAAATGGGTGCCACAAAATGGGTGCTGTAGGAGGCAGAGCCAGCCACAAAACAATTGCCACAGCTTAACTTCAGTAATACAATGCAGATTCCTGTGTTGTGGTAGCTGATGCTGCCAAAGCAGCATTTGAAGGAGCTGCACAGCTAATCACATCTCCAATTGTCAATCAGAAGCCTTGCTGGACAAAAGCCCTACCTGGCCAATCTCCTTCATAAACACAGTTGACAGATTCCAGAAAAGGTGCCAGAAGGCACCACGGTGCCCATGGGCACCAGGCTGGGGAGTCCTGATGTATATATACTCTTACAATTGTCACTATTTTTGTTAATTGCTTGCTATTTAGCTTTTGACGACATTTTGTAATTCCTGCAGATGTTTTATTGTTTTTTATTTGTTTAATCATCTGTGGGGTAAATAATTTTAGTGTGTTTTTTGTGATGGTGTATTGTGATTTTGGTTTGCTTTTTATTCTGTGATACCTTGTTGTTGTTGTTGTTGTTGTTGTTTTCTCTAGGACAGGCAGATCCAGAATCATATGATCTACATAATAATGTGTCCTCGTGGCTGATTATGTTGGCCTTTTCACACAAATGGCATCCTCATGCCTCTTGGCAAGGTTCTGATAGCTTGAGAAAATGCCATATGATTGGTGCAGTCACACAACTGCATTAGGCACATGTACTTGTTATGCTTATTATGAACAGGACAGGTGAGGTAATTTTTGTCCGGAAACAGGAGGAGAGAGGGAAGGAGCAAAGAAAAGCATGGCAGAGAGGAGAAAAGTGGTACACAGAAGTGATTTGGCATCCTATTCAAACACTACCACCTGCAAATCTCCTGGCACTTGCCCAAGCTGCGGTGTTGGAAACCCTTGCACATGTGTGGGTGTAAATGCACTAGCAAATAATGCAAATATTTTTAGACATGTCATTCCTTTTGTGTCCAAAAAACTAGCTTGCAAAAAGTATCCCTTAATTAGCAAAAGGAAATAGTTAAATGCCAAACGAGGGCATCGTTTGAATTTTGTTTGCTGACAAATAATTTTAGTAGTGGGAATTACTGAACTCGTACCATGTTTCAGATCCACCTGTTATATAGTGGGAAAAGTTGGTTTGATAAAGGATGATATAAAAAGAAGGTATTTTTATTCATGCAGTCTAAAAACAGGACTCCCTTCCACTAGCATTCTTGTCATAATGACATATAATGACATATAATGACCATGTTGATATGGGTCAGATGGGCTGTCCAAGTCACTCTGATACTCCAAGTCACTCTGATCAAAGAGTTTGAATGTAACTTAGGTACATGACCATTGCCCTGATCTCATCAGATCTCAAAAGTGACACAGGATTAACCCTGGTTAGAATTTGGATAGCGACCTCCAAGGAATACCAGGGTTGTGAAGCAGAGACAGGCAATGACAAACCATCCCTGATCATCTTTTGCCTGGAAAACCCTACCACTTCACAGCATGAAAAAAAACACACTAGCAAAACTCATTTGGTGCCTGAGAAGGAATCTACAGTTTCTCCTCACCACACATTAGCAGGGATGAGACGGGGGTGAAGTCAGGGGAGGAACCAACATTAGTTGGCTCCTTGCCGACTTTTGCTGGTGTTATGCCAGCGCCCCGAGCCTAAGTCCAATGTGGACTTTTTGGTGATGGAAAGTTCTTTTACTGTTCAAGTCTCCCTATGCTGCTAAGAAGCCTCTATGGGAGTGGCGGGGCAGTGCCGTTGCCAAATTTGAATGGGGCTGCCCGTTATGAATCTAAGGTTACTCAACTGCATCACTGGCTGAATGGCAGTCCCCATTTTTTTATCTGTTGGACGTACGCACATATATGTATAAAATGTTCATGTGGATAAAAAAGGAATTTATTTGTAAACCTCTAAAATATACTTGTTTCAGTGAGATGGATAGGATGTTGCTGTTCATGATCTATTACGAAGCAACAAATCCCACCTGGAGCAAGCATTGCTGGTGCTTAGCAACAAGAAAGTACCAACACTGAGCCTACAGACCTCTCAGTACGAATGGTGGTACAGCACGTTGTCATGGCAGCGGTCGCATAAGAACAAATATACTGCTGCTGGCCAGTGTCACAGCAGGAGCACAGAATCAGGACTTGGTGCACACGTTGCATATTTCTGAGTTTCTGAAAACACAACTAAAATAAGGGAACCACAGATATGCCTAGTATGACACATTAGGGATAATTAATACTTCATGTTGCAGCATAGGTAAGCCAGTATTTAACTGGGGTGTGCATTAGCAAATATGTAAAAAGAATAGGTGTTATGGTGTCAGTGTTACAGGACTTGCTTTCCATGCAGAAAGTTTCTGGATCTATTCCAGGCATGTCCAGTAAAAGGATAATAGGTAGCAGATGATAAGAACACCCATTCTCTGCCTAAGACCTTAGAGTCTGCTGCTAGACATAGTAGACAATACTGATCCAATGGTCTGATTCAGTATACAGCACTTTCACAGGAGAGTGGTGGATCTCCAGAGGCATGTGGGGGAGCCATGATGAGTAGCAACTCCCTTGCAGTTTTGGCTTAAATCTGTAGGCGAAAGTTTCATTTACCACAGAAACTGCTGCCACTGAATACAGCATCCCTGTATGTTCCTTTTTGCCTATTCTCCATCAATGTTTAATAATAACTTAATATGGAACATATTAACATGATTGTTTGCCAGTTTTACATTTATTACAGTTTTATATTTATTACAGTTTGAGCAAACATTATTCATACAACAGCATACTCATGATGTCATACAGAGTATGATTCAGTTTATTGTGTGTGTCATTTGTGGTGATTTCCATTCATTGATTTCTGCTGCATCAGACCATTATTTGACAAAGCTACTTTGGATGAGTCAAAGGAAATCATGTTTGGTGTTCTATCCTTTGTAAACGGGTCCACAGCTTGTAGTTTTACACTCTTATGGGGAGGAGGGTTTTATGAACTCCAACTCCTCAACTGCATGAAGACTCTTAGGTCACTAGAGACAAAACACCAGCATTAATTCTGAAGTCAGTTCTGGCATAATGCCACAGGGTGTAGTTTATATTGGTGGCTGCATACATGCCAGCACTGTGGGAGAACGCACCAGGCTGTACAGGTATAGAAGAACCATTGAGACAATTGGTCTCTCCATAGTCACAGCTGCAACAGTGTGAGTTATAGCCCTTCTTTAGACTTTTGTGATTATGCAAATCTCAGTAGCTGCACATGTAGCCACCATATGCATTCAAAAAGAGCCAGGATGAAAGGCATGGTAGGAGCATCTGTGCTCCATGCATTCCTGAGGTTGTTTTAGGATTATCAGAAATACAAAACAGTCCACAAACTGACATCTACTAGTACATGTTTCATGGCGGGGTGGGTGGGGAATAACCAATAATATAAGACCTCTGAATCTACTGTGAAAATGTTTCAGACAGTACTTTGTTGCTTTTCACATAAAACCCTAATCAGCTCTAAATATCTAGGTATTGTCTTTCAGGTAACCTGGAAATATGGTACTTGTCTTTGCAGCACAAGTATTATATTTACTCAAGAGGAAAATAACATGCTTTACCCTTTTTTTGGCTTCCAAACAAGGAGGGAAGGTTTTCTTCCACTAATGTGTAGCAGTGGGGCCCAGACTTACCCAGGCCCTGTTTTGTGGACCCATGAAGGCAATGAAGGGGGGGTTTAGCCAGCAGACCTAACTGGAAGGGGTTGTTTCCTCCAACTTACCCAGCTATGACATTGATCCTTTCACATTGCTAGGACCTCAGTCAGCCTCATGGCTTTTATTGCCCATCCCACCCCTTCCTGAAATTGTTTCTGGGTTGTTACATTAGGTTTTGTGGCAAGTGTTGTGTTTGTTTTTCTCTTGTCACAACTGCATCAGGCAGTAACAGCATGAGCCAGATCCATTGTGGGGAGAAAGTGGCCTGTATGCCCGTTTCCCTCATTTTCATGAACCTCCTTAAGGAATTTTGGAGTAAGGGATTATGGGGGACATGCCCAGCTTGAGGGCAGTCAAAGTGCTCTTACTTCAAGTGGCAGGGGAAACCATGCTCTGGCAGTTAGACCATGTGGAATTCTACATCCTGCCATCTCATGACATTTTCCCTTACCCAGCAGGTTGGTTGACAGGCGGGTCAGCTAATGCAAAGATCCATTGCCCCACACTGTGCCAAGGTACCTATAAAATCGTGCCCATTTTCGTTACAGAAGGTTATGTAGTTGTTATGTTTTGCTGTGGCAGGTGGGCATAGCCATCTCTTTGCCTGTTCACCATTGGGGCAGCAATAGATATGTTGAGTGTAAGAGGTGATTCACCAGCAGAGAAGAATGTCTGTCAAAGCAAAGCTGAGTCTTCAGACACTGCTTTTTCATCTACTTTGAGTTTCAAGGCATGAGAGGAGGAGTCTGGTAGACTCACTGGTTATCTTCATAAATGGTAGTTGCTTGCCTAGCAAATGGTAAGAAGTGGTAGAATCGTGGGGGGATTTGTTCCTCTACTGACCCACATTTCTGCTAAGACTAGCTCTCCACACCAGCTTTTGCTTCTTCTCCTATGCTTCAGATGGAAGTTGATTAGTAGTTTGCCTCCTTTTGTTCCCACGAGAGAGAAAGTGAAAAAATCTGGTGAGTTTGCAGCAACGTAGCACATTAGCAATATCTGTTATGAACCTGTGGACATTTTAGACAGGGAAGGGTAAGGAAAGTAGTTAATTTTAAATGTCCCGCTGGGTTGGAATATAACACCCTCTGGAAGTGTGACTTCCACACCTACAGAAAAAATGAGAATGGGGGCAGGGGAGAAGGGGAGAAGGGGGGGACTTAACAGTACATTCCAATCCAAAGGAATGCAAAAAAGGAAAATAATTATTTTTATTTATTTAGTCTATAATATTTATTGTATATAGTAATACAATGTTGTTTATACTTCTACCTTCTAAAAGAATGAGTCATTTTAAAATCAGGGTCATGCACTTTTTATGTATAACCTCCTTTTTAAGGGGGAGGGTCATGTTACATTTAGGGTGAATATGGTATATCACTCTCCACTCTCAGATATTTTTAACTACACAAAAAATACTCATATTTTATGCTCCTTTTATGTTTACTTAGGCTCATTCCGCACATGCAGAATAATGCACTTTCAAACTGCTTTCAGTGCTCTTTGAAGCTGTGCGGAATGGCAAAATCTACTTGCAAACAGTTGTGAAAGTGGTTTGAAAACGCATTATTTTGCGTGTGCAGAAGGGGCCTTTGATATTTGGATTGCAAGCAATTTTTATGTTCTGTTCATCTCTCCTCTGTCACTGCAAGTCAAAGCTTTATTCAGATGCCTGCTATGGTCTGCAAGCATGCATTGCTTTCTTCAGCCTTTCCCTTTCTCTGTTTTCATCAAGCATACAATTTATGGAATAAATGCTCTGAGGTCTAATTTTTTTAAAAAATACTGCGTATACTCTACATACAGTATAACCTAAATAAAGAACAGGACAGATAAGGGCAAAGTGTATGTGGAAAGAAAATTACAGTCATAAACTAATAGGTAGTCCAGCTCCAATGATCACAGAGCTTGTATAAATGTGATCATTGGAGCTGGACTACCTATCAGTTTATGACTTCATTTACTTAAATATATTAAATAAATGACACAAGAGTGAATGATATAAACAGTGAAAAGGGAAGCGTTCTAATATGGCTGGAAGGAAGATCCACTGAAATTAGGTTGCTATTTTGTAAATAGATAAATAAATGCAAATAGAATAGAATTTTGCCTTCCTGGAATCATTCATATATCTTTAAAGAGCACGCGCGCGCACACGCACACACAAACCAACAGTTGAACAGAGGACTCTTCCCAGTCTTTTCATTCATTTCCTCTCACCAGTGCAGCACATATGAAGTGAGACAGTGTGTGGTTCATTCCACACAGCACAAAAAGATGCCCGTGGGATGTCTTAAAAAGAGGTGACTGCCTCATTTCACTCCATACACCCAAAATATGACTTCTGGGGGACATCTTAAAAAGAGGCAACCTCTGGTGTGCTTTCCAAAGAGCAATAATGTCAGAGAGGAAAGAGGCTGTTTCCCATCCGACTGTTTTGCTCTCTGGTCAGTTTCACCCTCCACTTGTGCCTCACATTTTGTGTGCAGCTGAAGGGATTCTCCCTGCCACCATTTGCTGAAGGCTGCCCCAGGATGTTTGCTCTGAAGGCTCCAATCTTGGGAGCTTTTTCAGCCCAAAAAGTACATAGTTGTACTCAGCTGGTCATGCCAACTCTGGCAATATATAGTTTACCTATTTTTTTCCTAAAAATTGATGAGCTATCTCTGTAGCTACACATACACAAGTATGAGAATCTTAGCCACTCAGAAGACCTGCCTTCTGCAGACTGACTTCTTTCTTACTGCTCAGAAAAACAAAGTTTGTTTGCGGAGGCACGTCAATCATGGATGTGGGATAACTATACACCAGTATCCCACACCATGAAGCATGAGAGGTACTAGCCAACACTTTATCAAGATGCCCTGACAACACCCCTCTCACTTACTTTCTTGTGGAATTGGTAGATATCATCCTAGACAAAGGTATTTCAGGTTTAATAGGGAATTTTTATTTTTCAAATTAAAGGGGTGAGCATGGGGAGCAGCATAGTTACCACAGTTTCTAATATGTTCGTGGGCAGGTTGGAATCTGAAATGATTTGTAATGTGGATCACAACCCCTTTTGGGACCATGTGATTATCTATAGATGCTATATTGATGACATCTAGCTGATTTGTGCAGATGCTGCCATGCTAGATGATTTTCTTGTATGGATGAATGAATTGCATACCTTGATTAGATGGATGAAGTATTTTAAACTATGTTTCCATCCATTTCCCAAACCAACAGACAGAAATAATGATATACGCTATAAATCTTTCAACCCCAAGCATTTAAGACATAGCTTACTCTATAGCCAGTTAGAATGCCTTAGGAGAAATTCTACACACAAAAAGAAAGAGAAGGCAGGCTATTACTGCATCAATTAAAAAAAAGGCTATCCTGATTTTACATTGTCATCAGCCTGGCACAAGATTCAGGAATTAGATATTTTTAATGCCAAAAAAATAAAGCCACTGATACAGACTGAATGAACTTTGCTTTGGATTTCTCTGCTAATGCCAATCATATTAAAAACACATTGCTTAAACATTGGCATTTACTTCAGAGATTCCTAAGTGAGCACAGTTTCTGCAAATAGGTTTCAGAAGACCAAAGAATCCCAAACAATTATTAACTAGATCAGACTTTCTACAAGTGCCTCCTTTGAAGGAATTGAAGTTAAGGCCTTTTTGCTGTGGCAACTGTGCTTCCTGTGAAATGTCAATGAACATAAAATAATTTGTACATCCATTCTTTCCCATTAAATGGCAGTTGAGGCATTTTTCTTTGTGCGCAACCAAACAATGTATATACTTGATTGTTTGCAAATGTAAACATTTATATATTGGAATGACAGGGTGGTTTGCAAACGTATGCATGAACATGCCTCGAAGATCCGCAGTTGTCGGACTGAGGCCTCCAACAGAGTCTGCTTGTTGCCTCCAATATAGGTGGGGGGCAGCAGCAGCCAGGCCAGGCCGGGAGCCTGCCAGGAGCCTGCTGTTGCCCCCCCCCCCGATCTCTATTGCAGGCTGTGAGCAAGCACAGCCTCTGATGGGGGGGGTGTGTGTGTGGCAGCAGCAGCAGCCAGCACCAAGCCAGGAGGCAAGGCAGGAGCCTGCTTTGGTAGCCTCTTTGTGCTGTGCCAGCATTATTATTATTATTATTATTATTATTATTATTAGTAGTAGTAGTAGTAGTAGTAGTAGTAGTAGTAGTAGTAGTAGTATATTTATTTATTTGTTTGTTTGTTTAACTTAATATACCGCCCCATCCCCGAAGGGCTCTGGGCGGTGTACAACATAAAACCATACATAAAATCATCATACATTGTGGCTGGGGCCAGGCTTGATGGTGCTGTGGCACACAAGCTTGGCCAGGCCAGCCAGCGCCTGCCAGGCTGCTGCTTCGCCATTGAGCCTGGCCCTGGCTGCAGCGCTGGCACAGCATGAAGAGGCCATTGAGACAGTCATGGCCACCGATGCCTGGCCCGGGCCCCCTGAGGCGTGTCCAGCAAGTCCGCTACCTTGCCACTGGATGCTCGCCCAGGCCAGCCAGTGCCCACCAGGCTGCCGCCACACCATTGAGCCCGGCATCTGCAGCAAGTCTGCTGAAAGGAAACCTAGGCCAGCCAGAAGTGTGGGGGCTGATTTTCTGCCCCCCCTTGTGGTGGGCGCCCAGGGACATATGACCTCATATGTTCCTGTGGAAGCTTCATCCCTGATTGTATGCCACTGGAGGACTGGATATTGCTTGTGAACTGTTTGGGACATATATCCCCACCCATTTCAGAATTTATAATAAGTGGACTTTGAGGTGTAGTATATTCTTAGTTGACAGCTTGTTGCTGATATAGAGACACAGCTGCTATTGTGCTTTGTCTAAATATATATATGCTATTGTGTTCTGAATTTTTGATCACTATTTTCACTTCATCTTTATTGATTAAAACACACTGTTATCTTGTATACGTGTATAAGCAGCCTTGATACAGTGGTTCCTGTTGTGCTCTACTGTTTGCACACCATATCTATTGGTGTTCATAACTGTAAAAGAAACC
This sequence comes from Sphaerodactylus townsendi, assembly GCF_021028975.2. NCBI lineage: Eukaryota > Metazoa > Chordata > Lepidosauria > Squamata > Sphaerodactylidae > Sphaerodactylus > Sphaerodactylus townsendi. The sequence goes on from NC_059425.1 coordinate 110,771,474, forward strand.
TGCCATCCTGAAAGTAGTCAGCAGTCAAAGTTTCCTGTTTTGAGGAATGATGCAGTTCTTTGCAGGTGTTGGGTCTGGAAACAGGAATTTCTATCTTGCCTACCAGTACATTTTTGCATCTTTGAAAACATCTCAGCCAACAAGTACATGCTATTATGTAGTTGCCATTAAGTGTTCAGTTGTATGATAACAGCTGGAGGAGAAGGATGACAAACAGTAAGCTAATGTATGGGTTAATTTAGCCTCAGCATCTGCAGTCTTGGCAATTCCAGCCCCTTACTCTTTCAACATAAAGGTGAATGTGCATTGTTCACTTCTATGGGAAGATAACAGATAACAGGGAAGATAACCTTTGCCACCCTTGGAAAGCTGATATTGAGGAAGAAATCCAAGCTCTGACTCATGAGCCCATCCCATTCATCTCGCATGTAGGTAAGTTCATGACTGGCATATACTAAATAACAAATAGTTTAACAGTAGTAGTTTTGAAAATGGGCAGGACATCAATTCTCATTATGGGGAGACTGAATTTTGCCAGGGGATGCCAGCGCAAATCATGGTCTGCACGCACTCTCCAAATCATACTGCTTTATAGTTCCATCACTTCTGGGAGTCATGGGAATCCCTCACTCTGTCCCAGACTACTTCATGCTAGAATTCCAGGACATGTGGGTAGAATGACAATTTCAAATGAGATTTGAGATTACTGACCTTGTCTAAATATCTTTGCTGATGCTCAAGGTTAATTCTTGCAAGGGCCATCTGTTGACCACACTTCCATTGTCTTGTGAGTATGAACTATAAAGAAGAAAATGGCAGTTAGAATGGGCAGTGAACTGTAACATATGTTTCTTGTATCAGAGCAAACAGTGTTTGTATCAGAGCAAACAGAGCAGAAGTACCAAGATGTTTGTTCACATTGGGTTGCATGCACGCGCACACACACGTGCACACACACACGTGCACAAACACGCTTGCTCAGCACCATGCCCAAAATTCAATTTTGGGTTCTGTGCAGTAGATAATTACAGAATTGTTGTGACAATGGATTTCAAATGTTTTGTCTAATTTGGTCCCAGGTGAGCAAAACTAGGCTCTTGTACACTGTGAATTGGAAGACAGAATCAGAATGTGACTTCCAGGAAAAGAGTGACTTCTCTGTTGGCAAATTAAATTCCATTGCATGTTCATGTCTCTGAAACCGAAAAAATGTTGTGGTTCCTCTTCTGCCTTCTAAAATGTTCCTCTGTCACGCTTGCTGTATCTATGCCCACATATCAGCTATTAAAATATTCTGTTTAAAAGACCTTTTCTGCACAATGGAGTTACTCCTTATTTTCTTGGAAATCGTTCCACAAGCATTGGAATCAGTTTGGGAACAGTTTTTCCACACGTCTGTCCTTCCTGTGTACTTTTACAATTGTGGAGTCAGTTTATTTTGTTCCCCACATGGCTTAAACAAAAGATTTTCAAGGGAGGGTGCTGTTGTCATTGGTGAAATTATCAGTGGCATCACAGCAATGTCTTTATTTTATTTTTGTAAATGGTCCTAAATTATCAATACAATGTTGTAGTATTGTAAAGACAGTTTAAGCAGGTTCTCTGAACTCCCAGCTTTCTTCTTTCTTAAAAATTAAGCTCTTGGTTCCTTCCATAGCCGTATGTAGGCAAACCGGAGCCTGGGGACAAAACCTGAGCCCCCCCCCCTTATGGGCGGCCACCCTCCCCCACCACGGCCAAACAATGATTTTTTTGCACCTGCTCACAAAACACCTCCCACCCCCAGCAAAACGTACATGGCTCTCTCCCCACCAACTCTCTTTCCTAATTTTGTCCTCACACCAACCCTATGAGGTAGGCCAGTGGTGGCAAACCTTTGGCACTCCAGATGTTATGGAATACAATTCCTATCAGCCCCTGCCAGCATGGCCAATTGTAAATCTCTCACAAATCACCCCCAGCAAAACATTTACCAAACAAATGTCAGCGTCATCTCTCACTAAACACCTCCAGTGGAATCCATCCCCAAACAGCATCACTTTCAATGGCGTTTAAACTAGGGAGTCCAGATTCTTCTTTTAAATCCACCTTAAAGAGAGAATCTGGGGTCCCCAGTTAAAACAACATTGAAAGTGATGCTGTTTTGGGGTGGATTCTTCCCTACCCTGAAACAGCATCACTTTCAATGTATAAACTGGGGACCTCACATTCTCCCTTTAAGTCCATGCTGAAGGGTGTGGATTTAAAAGGAGGATCTGTGGAAATTTGGAGTGTGCCTCCTATCAGGGGTGCAATTGTTAAGCTAGCAGCACCAAAATTTCAGGGATTTTTGGGAGACTCTCCAGGTTTGATGAAGTTTGGTTCAGGGAGTCCAAAGTTATGGACCCTCAAAAGTGTAGCCCCCATCTCCTATTAGCTCCCATTGGAAACAATGGGGGATGGGGCACCCCTTTTGGGAGTCCATAATTTTGGACTCCCTGAACCAAACCTCACCAAACCTGGGTGGTATCATCAGGAGAGTCTCATGAAAAATCCCTGAAATTGTGTTGCTGCTAGCCTAAAACTTGCGCCCCCTGCAGGCTGAAAACTGAAAAACACTAAAACATACAAAAATATACAAACGAACCTGAAATTTTTGTGCCCTCCTCTAGGGGGCACCCGGGGACATGGGGTACCCCATGTCCCCTAAGCAAATACGCCACTGGCTCCTTCACTTGCAGACATGTAAGGAAAAAGGCATCTCTCCATGATGGAAGGGAGTACAGACTTTATTAAAAATGAAAGCTAGGAATTCAGAGAACCTGCTTAAACTATTGTTACAACACTACAGTGCTATATCGATATTTTAAGGTTTTTTTAAATTGAAACCATTGTCTGGGGATGGCTGGGTCATTGAAAAGTGGGCTGGGGGTGGATGGAGTCGGTAAGACAAAGAAAACAGATAGAAATATTACATACTAGGAAAGAAATGACTGAAAATCAGTTCCAGAAAAATATCTGGGCAAACATGATCTCAAAAGAGCCAGAAAAACCCTGGGAGAAAACAAAACAAACAAAGGCACAAAATGCATACAGAAATCAGAAGATAAAAAGAAGAATTATGGTGCCAGAACCAGTGGGGGAAAAAACCCATGTGGAAAAGTCCAAAGGAATCTCTCTCTTCAATCCTGCCTGCAGCTAAAATCAGATTTCAGAGTCTGTAAAATGCAGGTTTTACTATCTAGCAGTTTATCTGTGCAGGGCAAACAGACAAAAACAGAGGAAACCCATTTTGTAAGAAGTCCAAGCTAGGCGGTGGACTATCCTAAGCTGTTTATACAGTGACTCTTGTTTCTATTTTGGGATATAATCTTTGGTTTCTCTATCCTGATTTTCACATTGCAATCTGTTTTCACTGTTTTTGCCTCTAGGAATCAACAAAAAAAATTCAGTGTTACAAAAGATCAATTCCCTTGGCTAAAAATTCCCTTTTAGTCTTTATAGGCCAATCAGATTGGTAAGAAAATAAGACTTTGCCTTCTTACATAAGAAGTGTTGAAAAGGAAAGGTTTGGTGGTGGGGGTAGGGTAGGGTGGCTGTTGCTGAAGCTACAACTATATTTTTTGCTCAGAAGGCAATTGCTATTAGAGAAATCCTTTAATCTTGCTTTAAAAATGGAAAGTTACAATGCACTTAAAAACTCAAGTACTATATTCACAGCAAACGAGCAGAGAAGAAGTGGAGAGGCAGACAGAATGGCAGCACAGTGACATGAAGTGGAATAACAATAGCTCTTTCTAATCAGGAACAACAATGTCAGAAGACACACAATCTATATTATTAGCCTTCTTGGTAATACAGATACCAATATTATTGTGAAAGAATAAAAAGAACTAGGTCAACTACAACACACCTTGGCAACCAGATAATAGACTCCCTATTTGTCTGCCAATTAACTACCCTTTATTAGGGTAGTTTCAGAGGATAGCCGTGTTGGTCTACAGTAGAGCAGTTAGATTTGAGTCGAGTAGCACCTTGGAGACAAACAAGAGTTTCACAGTATAAACTTTTGAAGGGAGCGTAGATTTGCAAAACCTTGTCCACTGAAACTCTTGTTGGTCTCTGAGGTGCTAGTTGACTCAGACCTAATTGTTCTATATTAGGGGTTTCTCTTTGCCTTTAAATGTCAGATTGCTGTATTGCCAAATTAAGTATAGCAATAATCCCTACTAGCACATGTCAGAGACTGCGGAGAGCGGAAGCCACTGCCAGCCTACGGAGATGTGCTTTTAAAAGCTCAGAGGCTGGGGGCAGTGCTTGGTATGTTGCCCCACCCCAGGAGGGAAGTGTTCAGGTGGCGTGGCCCCAGAGGCTGGCAGTGGCTTCTGCTCTCCCCAGTCTCTGGGGAGGACAGAAGCTGGGCTGCGGGGAGGGAAGGGGGTTGGGGCTCCACCCCTGAGTCCTGCCCCATGCAGGGCTCAGAGAACACTTGTCTCCAGGCACAATTTCCCCCCCATACACCTCTGCAAAGCCCACTGTATTTATTTATTCAATTGGCTACACTGCTAATTTATAAATAAAACTAACCCTGTAAAACACAAGCAGCACAGATTTGCATGGTTGAATTAATTAAAAATCATTTTCAGGGAAGCCAAGGAAGTACATATGATGGCTGCTTAAAGCAATCCTGGTGGCGGCTGCTGCACAGACACAGCACTACAGACAGGAAACAGGATGGGGCCAAATCCCCTGCTGGTGGCCAGGAGATACCTGGCAACCCTACATAAAAGTGGGGTATTCGCTTTGCTATCACCTGCTACTAATGGGTGTGCAAGGAAATGGAGCAGTCTGCACTGTATTCCATGAGCTGTCATTCATTATCCTCTTGTTGTGTCTTGTAATTTTCTTGAAAGGCTATACATTAATTATTAAGAAAGGCGGCGTCTTTAGAGAAACTATTTGGTGAGGAATGGTACACTGAAAGGAAGTAATGTACTTCCCCCACCGATTACTTTTCTCTCCCCTACTCCTTCACCTTTAGAACGTTTTGCCTTTTTCACTGAACTGAACCCACACATTTATCTCACATTGTAGCGCAACAAAACAAGGATACACCACTGAGTGCACATTTGACAAAGAAAGCTACAGTTGGTGCTTGTTCTCTAGCAAGTAAATGCTGTATGGGTTGGTTCCAGGCTAAATTTTTCAGTGGAATAATGGAAATCTCCTGCCTCTTCCCCTCCCCGCACAGCCCATTTATGTCTTATGAAATGCTGCTCCTGGGGCACAGAGGAATGTCACAAAAAAGAGGGTGTGTGTGTGTGTTTCCAACAGGAACATGGAATCAGCAGAAAGTGCAAATTTACTTTGTATCCATCCCTAAGAATCCTGTTCAGTGCACACACCTATCAGCTTCAGAGTGTATCTTTCACATATCTGAATGGCACTGAGAAGACAATGTTTGTGTGGTTTCAGTGATCCTTAGCTGTAACACTACTTGAATCTAGCCTTAGCTTAGGATCACTGGTTAGTGGTAGAAAAGCTAAGTCTGGTTATCCTGCTTACCTGTATTAATACAAGCAGTTGGAGCCAGTTTCAAACAAAGTTCCTTTACTGTGCCTGCGTATGGGGTGTGTGTGTGTGTGTGGCATGTGTACATGCTCAGCAACAAGCCCAGTTTGCCATCTTACTGGAGCACTATGTTTGCTTGTTTTTTTCTAATCTTACCTCAGAAATTGTCCTTAAAAAAGGCAGAATGATATTTCAAGCTGGGATTTCAACATAATGACAAACCATAGTGCTCCCAAACTGTGCAAGCAAACAAGTTTCAAAAATGTTTCTCATTTGGCATCCACACTTAGACTACCATGTGATGATTGGGAAGTAATATTGTATTATATTTTTATTGTATTTTATTGTATTGTATTTATAAGATTTAGCTTTTACTGTTTTATCGCAGCTTTTAAAGATTTTGCCATTTTATTATGTTTATTGTTGTACACCGCCCAGAGCCCCTCGGGGATAGGGCGGTATAAAAATCTAATAAATAAATAAATAAATAAATAAATAAATAAAATAATAACTATGGTATCACTGTAGATCCTAACCTTGTAGTGGGTCTTATACAGACAGAAAAAGAAATGGTCTTGCTGGTGGTTTCAGTTTGTTGCCCATGGCACATATTACACTCAACAAATGTTTAAGTGCTGAGAACCATACATGATGGCTCCCACCAGGTAAATTCTGCTGAATAACTCCCTATAAAAGATTCATGGAATAACAAGCCCTGCCAAAGGGAATGAGGATCTGAGCCATTCCATTTTAAATGTTAATGCTTATCAATAGTCCAGATGTTTTATAGATCTTTAAGGAAAGAACCATCATACAGCTTAGCTGTAATCTTGATGAGTTCCCTAGCAACTATATTTGATAAAAAGCAAATTGTACTTCCCCACTATATTTGATAAAAAGCAAACTGTGCTTTAAAGCAGCTCTAGTTCAACTGCTTAAAAATTCTGAATTGTGTCATAATTCTTGCACTCCTCCAGTTTTAATTTGTGGATCTTCCCCTCCTAATATTTTCTCACTTCTGTCTCTAAACTGTTTTTTAAAAAATTCTCTACGTCCAAGATGTATGGCAACAGCAAAAGGGGGGTGGGGGTGGAAGAAAAACTAGTTATTTGTTTTCTTGTAATGTAGAAGCCTGTCTATAAACTCAACACTGAATTATTCAGAACAGAGAAGATGCAGACACCCTCAGAAAACAATGAAAGGAATGAAAGAAATGTCCTCCCTAGCCCCTAAAAGGAATCATTTCATAACACCAGATGCAACAAATTCCACATATACATCAGTGTTTTTATGAGCACAGTTGTATCTCGGAAGTTCACCTTTACTATAAACAGAAAAGAGTAATAGAATATTATTTGGGAATTCTGTCTTTCATCTGAAACATTTATATTTCATAGAACAGACACCATCAGTATGTCTTTCTTGAGCTACATACTTATCTGCCGAAATACACATCTGACATAGATAGGCAGAGGCAAACTTTGGAGAGTATGAATATAGTTGCTTCGTAACTAAGCTGCATGAAAATTAATAGCTGTTCCAAACTTCAGACTCGCCCACAAAAACATTCACCAACATACCAATTGTGAAAATGTTTTCCACTGTGGCCAGCAGATCCATACTGCTGCAGCAGACTATTTTCAGTCTGGAGAGAGAGGCAGAAAAGTAGAGAGCCTCAACACTTATATCATGCACCCCTCCATTTTATCCTCATAACAATCTTTTCAGGTAGCTTAGGCTGGCAGAGAATGATTGCAACGGTCCAAATCTGTGCTGCCCAGTCCCACCTACATCCAGTCCACTTTTTTTGTGCATAATGTTCTTTCCCACTATGTTAGATAAAAAGCAAATTGTATTTTAAAGCAGTCCCAGTTCAACTGCTTAAAAATTCTGACCAGCATTTTATTGAGAGTGGACTAACAGTGAGAGGACCAGCCCCCCACCCCCACCCCGAATTAGGGAAGAAGAAGAAGAGTTGGGATTTATATCACTCCTTTCTTTCCTGTAGGAGACTCAAAAGGGGCTTACAATCTCCTTGCCCTTCTCCCCTCCCAACAAACACCCTGTGAGGTGGGTGGGACTGAGAGAGCTCCGAAAAGCTGTGACTAGCTCAAGGTCACCCAGCTGGCGTGTGTGGGAGTGCACAGGTTAATCTGAATTCCCCAGATAAGCCTCCACAGCTCAGGCGGCAGAGCTGGGAATCAAACCCAGTTCCTCCAGATTAGAATGCACATGCTCTTAACCATTACACCACTGCTGGGAAGGGAGAGAGCTAGGGTCGTCAGTCTTCATGTGGTGTATTGCTAAGGTGACCAGATTTTTACTCCTGTAACGCGGGGCGCGCGCGAGCACACTGCCTTTTGAGGCGCTTCCCTGTTAGGAAACAGGGAAACAGGGAAGCACCCCAGAAGGCAGTGCGGCAGCGCAGGAGGCACACACGGCTGCAGGAGCGCACTGCCTTTTGCAGCGCTCCCTGGCGCTCTCCTGCGCTGCTGCACTGCCTTCTGGGGCGCTTCCCTGTTTCCCGCCCTGTCACAGGGCGGGAAACCGGGGAGCGCCGCAAAAGGCAATGCGCTCCTGCGGCCGCGTGCACGCTCCCGCGCTGCCGCACTGCTTTCTGGGGCGCTTCCCTGTTTCCCGCCCTGTGACAGGACGGGAAACAGGGAAGCGCTCCAGAAGGCAGTGCGGCAGTGCAGGAGGTGCATTGCCTAATCGGGACAATTTTAACACCCCGCAAGACGCGGGACACATTGCGGAAAAGCATGAGTGTCCTGCCAAAACCGGGACGGCTGGTCACCTTATGTATTGCCAGCAAAACAAGGGCTGCAAATGTTGCTTACTGGAAAATGAAGTTTCAGAGTACAGGAAACCACTGATGAAGACCACAGCTCTTTATTCATCTGTAAAAGGCAGATCACAAGCAAGTACAGCCTTGATTAAATCTCAGGAGGGAAGAGAGGATTTAACCTTTCAACTTTGCAGAATTTCAGTGATCAAGCCCAGCTTTTTCCTGACCCACATTTTTATTAAAACTTCAAAGGGATTTTAATATTTAATATATGAAGTTTTATTTATATTTAATACATGAGGTTTTAATATTTGCCTTCTACAGAGATTTGTAATCTTGAACACGTCCACTTTGGCCTTGAGTGAGCATTGTGCTAATGCTAGACATTTTATTTATTAAAAAAAATGAAAAATAAACCTTGTTTGGCCTTGACATGGAACTAATGGGGCAACAATGTGCCATGTGCTTCTACAACAGACTGGAAGGATGCAACTATTATATTCCAATAGCACCAGTTCCCTGCCCTCCTCTAAGTGACAGCCTTTCAAATACTTAAAAGAGAGAAACCATGTCTCCCATAAACGTCTTATTTTTCAGACTAAGCATTTTCAAGTTCCTCAGACTTTCCTCATAGGGTTTGATCCCCAGACCTTTGATCATCCATGTCAGCTTCCTCCATATCCTCTTGGATCTGTTTACATCCTTTTTCGAAGTGAGTCCTCCAGAACAACGCTCCAGGTGAATAGCCTCTTCCATTCTTTTGTTCATTCAATATTTTACTCCCAAATATGTGCATTTTACTCTCAAAACCAGTAAAGAGTGCATTTTACTCTCAAAACAAGTTGCAGTCTACAATAATATCCCTGTCCTCAGGTGTATTTTAGCAACTGTGTCATATGTAGGCTTGACAAACTCAAAGTGGAGGCTGGAGATCTCCCACTATTACAACGATCTCCATGCAATAGGGATCAGTTCACCTGAAGAAAATGGCCACTTTGGAAGGTGGACTCTGTGGCGCTATACCGCAGTGAAGTCCCTCCCCTCTCCAAATCCCACCTTCCTCGGGCTCCACCCCCAGGATCTCCAGGTATTTCCAAACCCAGTGCTGGCAACCCCATGTGTATCTCTTCTAAACTTCTCTAACTCTTGTATACCCCTCAGGAAAAAAATGTTACACATCTCAACTCTCTCCTCTCCTGTTTCTGTTTGATGCTGCCAACTTCTAGGACTTCTACATGCTCACCTTACTTTTGATTTCCTTGACAGTCAATCCATAACACTGGAGTTAGTTTGGGCCAGGTTCTTTCGGTTGCCCTCTGTGCATTTTTGTCAGTCAGTTTATTTTCTTTTGCACATGCTTCAAATAATCAGGATTTTCAGAAAAGGGTGCTGCTGTCATCGATGGCATCATAGCACCCCTATCCCTTTTTTTAGTTTTTGTGCAAGCTTATATTGACACCGTGGCTATATATTTTTTTAAAAAAAATTCAGCACAGAAATGTTGCTGTATCAGTCTGCAGTAGTAATGATAGGTTTAGCAAGTTCTGTGAATTTCCGGCTACATTTTAAAAAGTAAGTTTCTAGGCCCTTTGCTTGCAGAGATATGAGAAAGGGAAGAAAGTTCACAAAGGAAGGAAGTTCAATAATTATTTTTTAAAAAATTAAACCTGGGAATTTGGATGACCTGCTAAAACTGTTATTGCAATAGTATATCAATATGTCAATTTTCTCAACAAAAAAGCAAGGTCATTCTTCTTCAGGGTGGGGAAAGAGGAATGAGAGTGGTTTGATAATGATAACTATCCAGCCATCAAAAAGTGGAACTAGGCAGGACAAAGAAATAGCAACCTTATATTGGTATAGGTGGGAGGCGGAGAGGTAAATAAAAATCCACTTCCAGAGATTAGATCAGGGTCTGAATGGAGTCAAAAGAAATTGGAGGAAAAAACAAAAAGAACTTGGAAAAAAGCAAAAAAGAAGCAAAAACTGAAGGCACAAAAATTAGGGGATAAACTGAAACAATATGGGGCCAGATTTGATGGGAAAAAAACCAACCCGTATTTAATTCTCTCTTATCCTACATCTGCTCTCAAACCTTCCTTCCACAAACCCTGCCCTCTCCTCTGTGTCCTGTCTTCTTTGGTTAAGCTGTACATCTGAAGCATCTCATATTTTTGTACAGTACATGGGGCTCTGGGTGCTCACTGTGGACATGTGAAGTTCTGGATGGAGTGAACAGCTGTGGGGATCCTACATTTTTATATCTTAAATGTGACAAATATTACATTTACAGCTTTACAACTCAGTCTCCTGGGCTGGGCAAGACAGCTGCTGCTGCTGCTGCAAGACAGGCCATGCACTTGCATTGCTCCAGCATGACATACTTTGCTGTTAAGTGTCTGAAGACAATAACATTTGGCTATGATTCCAATCCTGTCTAGAAAATATAACTCAAAGGCAGGAAAATCTGACATTATTCAAAATCATGTGTACAGAGGCAGTGAAAAGTGCCATCATATTTCTACTGACTTGGTGAAGCCATGTAGGTTTTCAAGGCAAGATGAATGTCACTATTTCAATTTGGCAGCTTGGCAACCAAACCCAAGAGGTAGTTGCTTGCCCAAGGCTGTTCTGTGCACCTTTGACTGAACTGGGATAACGCCAGTTGTTTTGAAACAAGTGACTAGATCCCTCACTTCTAGATTAGATTTTAAATGGAGGTGTAATCATAGGCATATTCCCTTGCCAGTAAATGCCATTTAACTCAGGGGGATCTTCCAAGTAGACATACATGGGATTTGGCTGCACAACAGATTTTATTTAAGTCAGTCACACCATGCCACTATTTCTTCTGGCTGTAGCTCCTCATCATAAAAAGATAATGAATAAAGTAAAATGTTCTGCTGTTTTGGAAAGAGAACTTAAGACACCACTGTGAAGTAGAAACAATCTCATGATGAAAGCCATTAAATCAGACCTAAAGCTTAAATTTCCAAAACAAAAGAGATCAATATCTGCATAGGGGCATTGTCCTTGACTAAAATATGAATCTATTCCAAGTCAAACGTCTGGCAAAAAAACACAATTCTGGAACATAAATAACATGATTATAACCCTGACCAGTGTTGAGATTCAAATAATTTAACAACCGGTTCTGGTGGTGGGAATTCAAATAATGTAACAATTGATTGTTTACAAGCACCATTTTAACAACTGAACCTGCTGAATCCCACCACTGACCCTGACTCCTGTATCCCATCACTGCTCATAAGTGCTGAGGGTGGGTACGTGGGTGGGATTTGGATTGACAGTGTGACAACACTTTCAGGTAAAACCCTTGGATTGACAATGACAACACTTTCAGGTAAAACCCAAAAGTGATGTCAGTCCTCTCTAGGAATCATTAAAACCTCAGTGATTTTGAGTTTCCAGTGATTCTGAGAGAGATGTGATAGTGCAGTCACACTGCCACTGATGGCTTCCCCCATATCTTATTTTATATCCTAGAAAATTTTATATCCTAGAATTTTATATCCTAGAAAATTTTGTTGGTCTGTAAGGTGCTGCTGGAATTGATGTTTTTCTATTACAGTGATGGTCCATTTTAGGCAGGAAAAGTATGGATAACCAGGAGCTGAGATGATTGGGGGGAAAGTGTTTAATCTTTTCCATGACTGCTCTTTTTTTTGTCCAACTCACCCCGCTTCCAAAAAGCTTTTGTCCAGTGTGGTCCGAATGCCACATTTGAAAATGGAAGAAAATGGAGAAAGGTTAAATTCCCTATTATTTGTCTAATTCCAATCTCTCCCCCAGAAGCTGTTTTCTAGATAAAAAGGGGAGAGCAAGATAATGCTTACAAATATATGTCAAACATATGCTTGGCTTTTAGGGTGTTCTTCTCTATCTTTTCTGGCTTAATGGCATAGAAACAATTGAGGCTTGTTAAGTGAGGAACTTGACTGCTATAGCTTATGGCTGACAAAGACTTTCCCTCCTGAAATTTTACACAAGCTTGAAGAATCAAATACACATGAATAATTCAAGAGCTCTAAAATGGGACATATACGGGGGAGGGGCTGTGAGAGGGCTGGATTGTGTGAAGATCAGATTTTATACTCATGTATTACTAGTATGTTTAAATTCCTCTGCCTTAGCTTTTTCTTCTATAATCTATGCATAAATAATACATTATTTTTATTTCCACCAGTACTCTGGAATCTACTCTGTTAACCTCATCTTGAATGTATCATTCAGTACACTCTCGGGACATTGATGGTTCAAAGTAATGTGCTGCTTCTAGCAAGTTATGCCTCTTTTTCCAACTGTGCCACCACCAGCTGGGTGCTGAGAAGGTCCAGTCAGTGATGGCACAAGTCCTGGAGGTAATGCCCATAATTTCCAGCAATATGAATGGCTTTGAGTCACCCAAGCCCCTGTGCTATATGGATCTCTTCCTTATTATGCTCCTCTCTCAGCACAGTCACTTCAGTGGCTAGACCAGAGAACTCAACAGCAAATCAGTACACTTATGGCTCAAACCAGAATGGGAGGGCAAATACACTAGTGGAGGTGGCGCAGGCTCGTACTGGTGGATTTGACCTCCCCAGGCCACTTACCCTAGCGGAGGGGCGAACAAGCCAGCAGGCAATGCCATGGCCCTCGAAATGTCCAGTTGCAGCGCTGAGCACTGTGTCAGCACTCCTGCCCACCTCTGGCCCTGTCAGCTCAACAGGGCATGCAAGATGGATGGAGCCAACCACCCAGGATTTGTGGCCAGTTATGCTACTGTCTAGGGCTTGGACTTACAGTAACTTTTTCAGTGATATAAGTCCATTAAATCCTATAGAGAGCTTTTGGAGGGGGGGGGTAGTTTTTCTGCCTTCTTGTGCCACCAAAAAGATTTCTGGAGATGGCAGCTGGCAGCCAGCAGTCTCTTCTGATCTCCCCTCTGGGCAGACCAGAAGAGACTGCAGTCCCTGGCCTCAGAGACCTGCTTTTATAAGCACTGAGGCCGGGGGTGGGGCTTGGGGAGCAGGAAGGGGTGGGGCTTGAGGAGCAGGACTTCCTGCTCCCCAAGTCACCCCCCCCCCAGCCTCAATGCTTATAAAAGCAGGTCTCTGAGGCCGGGGACTACAGTCTCTTCTGGCCTGCCCGGAGAGGAAGTCAGAAAGGACTGCAGGCTGCCAGCTGGGAGTCCAGCTGGCAGGAGGAGGGGGGAGGAGTGGAGCCCCGGGCACCCTAGACCTTGCCCATGTCCATGGCGACATGGGCGGAGTCAGGGGTGCTCAGAGACAATGAGGCAGCAGAAAGTCATGCTGCCTTGCAGTCGAGTGCCCCTGACCTCACCCATGTGGATGACATATCGGCAGGGTCAAGGGTGTGTGAAAACAATGTGCCAGCAGGACTTCCTGGTCATGTGGGGGCTGATTTTACGCCCTTCCACGTGACCAGAAGAGTGGCACCCGGGGACAAGGGGTACCCCTTGTTCATAGGTAGATACGCCACTGCCCTCTGTTCATGACAGGCTGTACACCATAAATGTTCCAAGTCCATTAGAAGCTGGGACAGTTTTAGCCTGAAAAAGAGCTTCCTTCAGCTGCAGCACCACCAGTCCTGTGGAATGGCCTGCCAATGGAAGTGTGTAAAGTGTTATTTCTGTGGGCATTTCATCAAAGATAATTGGCAAAATAATTTAAAAGGGTACTTGAATATTTTAGACAGCAAACCTATCCATGTCTATTTCAAAATTTATTTGGTGATTATTTCTCCTGGGACCATGTTCTTAGGACTGCAGCCATTTTTGACCTTAGTAAATGTTATTATGTTCTGGATTTTTTTGTGTTTTGATTGTATTTTGGAATCTGTAAAAATGGCGAGGACACATTTTACAGTATGCCTCCCTACAAACAATTTATGAAAACTGCTTAGAGCTGATAGAAAAAGTGATATATTAAAATTTAAACACACAAATTAGACTACCCGGTGAAGATTACTGTTTGAACAAATCTTCATGTGCACAAGAGAGATCTAATCATGGTTAAAGAATCTGTGGCTCAGGGACAAGGAATTTTAAGAAAGCCATATAAGGCATGTATTATTATATAGCATTTTGTTGTATAAGAAAGAGAGACTCTAGCCCTGCCTTGTATTCATTAACTATCAGTCACTGGAGTAACATATCTCTTTTAATATAGCAATTACAGATCTTTTTTCAACAATTGTAGGATATTTCACCATTTTTAAGTATCAGCTGATTTATATAGTTTTTCCCTTATGGCAAAAAATGTTTGTCATGTATTTGTGTCAGTGATTAAGACATCATAACCAATGCATTAATCGCCTTACATATTTCACAACAGTTTATCAATAATGCAAAAAGGAAAACCCTTTTCACAGTCTTTGCTGTTTATCATTATCAAAGTGACAGAATTAAAGGATAAATTCAAATATAGAACATCTGCAAACCATTTGGCAGGAAATCCACTTCCTTATTACAGGTCATATACATTCTGTCTGAAACATCTGCTCTCATGGGAAAATAATAGCAAATCAAATAAAGAACCAAATGGTCTCTTATGAAACACTTGCCATCATCAGGAGTATAACAGATAGATGTTAATGTGTGCAGCTGCAGAATTTTTGCAACGATCATCAGAGAACAATCTTATTATGTTCGAAGGATCTTTTAACACCAGTTTTTGCAAAAGATTAATTCTATCCTTCCTGCATATGAAAAATAGTTACGTTGCAATTGAGAGTTTTGGAGGGAAAGAGGTGGTCATGGTAAGAGAGAAAGGAGTTTGTGTCTTCTAAAATGCAGTTATTTAATAAAGTTGGTGTGTTTCTAGAAGTAAAACTACTTCAAGTTTCTGCTTTTAACTTAGAAACTTTAACAGTAAACCAGAAAAAGTATGCAGGCTGGCAAGGGTGAGAACTGTGATCTTCAGGATTAGCACCTTAAACAACAAAAACTGTCTGTATCTCTGAGCTGATAGAGCAAAGCTTTCAGTATGCAGCTTTAACTGAGACGAGTGGGATTATGCTGTGCCAAGACCCAACTTTAATGAGATGGTTTTTGAGGAAGAGATGTGTCACGGTGTAGTTAGAATGCTGGATAGATGCCTGCCGAAATCAAAGCAGCCCAAGCTGCACTGTTCCAAGGCCCTAGTCCCTGAGAAACTCACCAAGAGGATATTGTGAACTATCTTCCACCAAGCTCTGCAGCTTATGAAGCTGAACTGTCCACCTCAACTTGGAAACTGGAAATAAGACTGTCTATGACTCTACCATTGTTCCTACATTTGAACTGACACTAATGTGCAAGCAGGTCAGTAGTTCTCGACCTATTTTCAGAGTTTTCTTCCTCAGAGCTTGCTTTACAGGTGGCAGCAAACACATTGATCCTGAGTGTCAGTTAATTAAAAATATATTATTTCATAGGTACTATTGTTTAAGAATGCTAGAACATCCCTTTAAAAACGAACAACCTTTTAGATATTCAAACCTACTTCAATCTTTTTTTTAAAAAATGACTCTCGATTGCCCTTTTGGCAGGGCAGTCATAAATCCCTATGGGCTGGCAAAAGCTTCATGCAGTTTGGTGGTTACTGGTCAGAGCGAAGGTCAGAGTTTATTGGAACATCCTTTAATTGATTAGCAGCAGCTTGGCAAATCTGTAAAGAAATCTGCCAGTTCTGTTGATCTCAATGCCACCTGCAGTCTATATTATTTGGTCCTGGTGTCTTTTGAAAAAAACTGACAAGGAATCTTAAGTGCTTAGATATGTACAACTTGGGAAACTTTAAGAAGGAACAGGGGAAGTTAATCCTGAACTTAAACTGCTGACAGTGTTTTCCCCTAATATGGGAGAATGGATTATTTCACAAATTCCAAAACCAGGGGAAGATGGTGGTAGCAGCTTTTGGTAGCACCAAGACGAACAGGGAAGGAAGAAGTATATCCTTGGAGGAGATGCTAATTAGCAAGAGGGACTGGTTCGCCTTTCTTCTCTGTAGCGTGGTACATGCTGATTTGGACAGACTTGACACCATTTTTTCTGTGAACTTAGTAAATGTCTCACATGATGACAGGGAGTGTTTCTAAAGAAGTGGTTTAGAGAAGACTAGCTCACCCAAAGTTTCATGAAACTTACAATTGCACTGCAGCTAATCAGCATGTTATCTTAACATCTGGAAATCTTATGGTGGTTTGTGCTCTTATAACCTCTTACATTTAATTTTGCTGCAGAAATATTGGTTACTCTTGAATGGGAAAATCCCAACTACCTCAAGTCCAGTTCTGAAAATAAAAATGTTATCCTACTAAAAAGTTTCCTTCTTGTTGCTTTCCCCCCTCCCTGTTTAAGAATAATTTTGCATAATTCTATTTTCTTCCATGGTACTGGGCCTGTAATGAGTGGTGAAATAATCTCAACATCACAGATTCTCAGCCTTGCAGATGCCTTGGAAATATTTTTGACCTTGTAGGGCTTCACACAGTCTTCACCAAAAAAAAGTGTGTCTATAATTTGGTTCTGTTTTCAATGGCTGATTTCATCAGCTCTGTTCCATTACATTTTACCTCAGCCAAGAAACACTAAGGAAAAACTTCACAACTGAAGGACATAGATCATTTACAGAGTATCTGACCCACCACAGGCACTTCTGCTCTCTCCACCCCTCCCCGCAGTCATGACAACAGTATAGTTAAGCTAACCTTCGTCATCTGTGGGGCAAGGTCTTTATGTTATTTTGACACCATTCTTTTTCATGCTCTCCCAGTTCTAGGCTAAAGCAGGAAGGTTTCTTGGTACAACCTGTGAAAGATGTCTTAAGTGCACTGGGGTGCGGAATCCAGCTGGCTTCTCTTGCCTGGGCTTTGATTCTCTAGAGATTCTTGACCTGCAAACATTCCCACTCTGGAAGAAGGAGCTCACCAATTTCTATAGCTAACGAAGTTTCCCAGTGTATATCATGTTGTGTTAAGAGATCTTCCTTGGTTCTAGAATCTTGGCCTTTTGATCTTACATTCTGCTGTAAGCTTTGCATAGTCCATCTTTAACCATTAGTAGGTAGTGTATATGTGTGTGTGTGTGTTTCCAGTTCCCAGAAGAGAAAACTGCTAGCAAGTTGTGTTTCCACAGTTGGAAGATATTCTTGGGGGACCAGAAGCTAAATGGAATGGTATCAAAATAGTGCTTCTGGAGGAGAAATTTCAGTAGCAGACATGCCTTGTTTTATGCATTTTGGCTACTCTTGTTATCTTGCCTTGTACAGAAAGCAAGTGGGATTCCTAAGCTATCTGCTAATGACAGTTCTGGTTCCCAACCATCTGTTAGTGGCTGATTTCAGGGAGAAACTGACCTGAACATATACAGATATTTCAGATTTGTTGCTGTGTGCTGCAAGTGTTATCGTCTCATAGAATTTATGGGACAAATATAAATGGGCAAGTCCTCTAGTGGTTGACTTATGCATCCAAATCTTAGTTGCGAGTAGGTCACTTATGTACCTGATTCTGATTCAAACTGACATGTTGCCCTACTCCAAGCTACTAAGCCTCTGAACAACAGGTACAATACCATTGTGAACTGGTGTTGCACTTTTTACTTTTAGGCTTCCAATGCCATTTTTTGTATATATATATCTGTGTTTTTGGATTTGCACTGCTAAGACCAGAGGCGTATGGCCTACAGGGTCATGGGGTCACCCATGTCCCCGGGCGCACACCTTTCTGTCACAAAGATTTATAAGGCTTTATAAATCATTACCATCACTTTGCATTAAGACCAGAAAGCAATATAAGCCACTGTCGACACTGGAATACTGATGTAATGTGTCCCCAACAGTCTGTTCCCTTCAGAAAGCAACTGAATTTTCTAAACTGTTAAAGGATAAGCCCCAAATAAAGCAGAACTGGTATACGAATGGTTCCAAAATAATTGTTAAAGCTATTATATAGTATTCAAATTTTAAAATGAATCCAGTTGAATACAACAGGTGCCCTTTAAAATATATTTAAAATGCTCATGTGTTTGAAAAATACTATTGATTTACTGATGTTGTAGAAATATTTACAACGATCATGTGTGTAAAGCGCCGTCAGATCTTAGCCAACTTATGCTGACCTCAGCAAGGGGTTTTCAGGGCAAATGATTGAGGTAAGGTAGTTTGCCATTGCCTTCCACTGCAGTTTTCTTTAGAGGGCTGACACTCAGAGGAGAGCAGGAAGCTGTTTCTGTGGACAGCAGAGGACTCACAATAATAGTCTTAAATTACAAACACAAAGGTACCATCTGGATAATAAGATTTTTTTCTTTTACAGTAAAAGTTTTCCAGCAGTCGAATTGGCTTCCCAGAGAAATGGTGAGCTCTCCCTTATGGCACTCTTCAAGCAGTTGGGCAAACACTTGTCTGGGATGCTTTAGGCTGATCCTACATTGAACAGGAGGTTAGACTACATGATCTGCATGGCCCCTTCCAACTCTATGATTCCATGACACTATTATTCTAAGTTCTTACCCTGTTTAGCTTCAAAGATATGATGAGACTGGGCTATACCAGGTTGCCTTCCTTCCCATGTATAGTAGTAAATCAGGTCCTTAGCCTTCTTAAGGATGCTAATTTTTTTTTTTTACATTTGCCAAAGTAAGAGTGAAGGGAAAAAACCCACCTCAGTGTATGGTGTGAAACTATTTGCCAAGGGTGGAAATTCCTGTGCAATATGGATGGAATGTTTGCCAATATTTAGCCCTCTTCACTGTGAACAGTTTCCAGACATAAACAGGTTGTCCTGTGCAAATCTGCTAGGTGTGAACAGGCTGTTGTGTGGGAAGAAGAATATCCACATTAAGCTACATGCCCACACCTTTGGCACAGGAGCTGAATAAGAAAACTTTGAGGAGAACCCATCATATTGATTTTTTAAAAAAATGTCTAGATAAGAACAGAAGTAGGGAGCACTTACAGCCCAATCCAGTTGTGGGAGGGGCATAAAATGGCTTTAGGAACTGGTGCAGGTCCTGACACTTATAATGTGGGGAGGGTAAAGAAAGAGCTGGGCAGGTGGCGCGGAGCTCTGCAACACCTGACCTGGAAAGTTCTGCCACCTGAAGAGATCTCACTGGATCACTAAACCTAGCCTCCTCACAACCTGGCTCTAATAGTTCCCTTGGCTTTTATTTTTCTGGAATGCCAGTCTTGCACAATACTTTATTAAAATAGACAGTTTCTAGTTAGCTGCAGGCACTCATATGGACAGGCAATTTTTGCTAGAAAAGAGATGCAAAACAACAACCAGACACCAGTCCAAGTCATTATTCTGTCTGCAGATTTTCCACTTCATAGAGACAGCAATCTGTCCATCAGAGGGCTACCGTTTGTTGTCCCTGTCCATTAATCACTTGCTAATAAAATGCTATTAAGCAAACACTAACACTGGTCCTTTAGAACCAAACCAGATTTTCTTCCTGTCAAAGGGGAAAAGATGCTGGAAACCAGACGTTCAACAATGCGCAATACTTGTAGGTTACCAAAGTGAATAATAAAACCATATCTTTCTGTTGTAGAATATAATAGGTGTTAGGTCTCAAGATGTTGGTACAGGAATTTGTTTCCTGCTTCCTTTTATGGTTGACACTCAGCACTGGGTCAGTGCCTGTGCTGTTCTTCCATGCATCATAGAATAGGTCTGAACAGAAAAGAAAGTGAGCTCAGCAGGGCAAGCAGCTGCTCTTTGGACACAAGCTGCCCATTTGAAAAGCATCATGCTCCCCCACCCCCCTTCTTTTGCCTCTATGCTGAAAGTGGAGTTGGAAAAGCCGTTAATGTGCATAGGAACAGTGCACACCAAAGGGGAAACACAGTTGGCATGTTTGAATGAGACAAAAACTACCCCTATTGGTTATGGGTGAATCAGAAGGGATTGTGAGGATATGGAAGGATGAATTTTTGGGAAGGTACACCTAGAAGGGGGGGAAAGTATTTGGGAGAAAATTAGTTTTTGGAACACATACTGTTTTGGAGATCTGAGATGGCAATTATGGGGAATCTAAAAAAGAAAGGATTCTGTAGAGAGATGGAGCAAAGAAGCAATAACAGGCAACCACTCTTATGTAAGATCTCACTGGATCACCTGCTCCATTATCTTTTCCCAGCAGCATCTGGGGAGCTCATGAGTACAGTTTGAAAATCAGCAACCTTCTCTTGTTGTCCTAGTTGTCATGAACAAGACCGCTGGTTACAACAGGTAGCTAGAATTTATCTCCAAGCAATCAGGAAGTGACAGAATCCCTTATTTACTGCACTTTCCCAGCATGGGCTAGCCATCTATAGATATAAAAAGATAACAGTGCGTTTGTTCCTCACGGTCTAACTCACGAACCGCTGGAGCAAACGCCCTGAAATTTTCAGGAAATGCTGCTCAGCCAGCTGAGTATGTTTTCCGCCCCTGAAAAGGCTCAGGGAACACACCAGAGCCACGTAAAACTACAAAAACGGGGGTGCGCCTCGGTGCACATGCGCTACAACTCCCGCCAGCCCGTCTGTGTGACATGAAGGAGACGTTGAACAAAGCCAAACGGCCCCCGCCGGAGGAAGGCACGAGAGGCTGGCCGCAAGGAGGAACCACGCCGCGCGCCATCAGCAGAAGCGGAGGCCCAGCCGATGGGACCCAGTCCTGGCCCCGAGCTCGCTGGAGGTGGAGGGGGGGGGGAGAAAGAACTGAATGTTCCTGTGTCCCCCGGCCTGTTCCTCACGCCGGCCCGTATGTGTGCATTACAACAAGCGGTGGACAAGGCCAGGCGACTGCCGCTGGAGGAACACGCAAGCGCGGGGGCTGCGAGAGGAGGCGAGACAGCCGCCGTCAGGAAACGTGCAGGGCCAGCCAATTGGGCCCAGACCCGGACCAGAGCTGACTGCAGCTGAGGGGGTGTGTGAAAAATCTAACAGGTCATGTGCCCACACCCTGTCCCTCTCAACGCCCCTGCTTTCCTTGAGGTAAGGGAGATGGTGAAGACAGCCAGCCGCCCTGTGCCGGAGGAAAGTGCCAGTGGAGGCCCGGAGTGAGGAAGCTGCCCTGTGACCCCCCATCTAATCTGAGCCACAGCAACGCAAGGCAGGGTATGCTAGTTTAATTTTAAAAAATCACTGGACATGCTCAAATCAATTCTTACTGACTATTCATCAATTACTAGGTCAGTAATTTCCACTAGAAGGATCTTGCTTTGTTCTTCCAAAGATGCCACTATCTGCTTCCAGCAAATTATGGAAAAAACAAAGATTGTCTATGGATTTTTTGTGTCTTTTGAAAAAAGCTATGACCCCTGATTATTATTTTTATTGCCTTGGAGCTGAATCATAGAAAAAGAAGTACACTCTAATGGGATGTTTGCATTTGCTACAGAAGTTATAACTGCCTTAAGTCACAAATGCCTAGAGCTGATTTGGTGTGAAGTAAAAGAGCATATAACTCCAGGGGAACAGAAAACAGCAATTTACTAATGCTTGGAGAACATGTATTACTTCCTCACATATTTTCACCCTGAGTTATTCTCTTCCCTTCACATGAGGTATAAAATCCTTACCTCCCTTCCTAGAAAACCTAGAAAGGTTTTCTCATTCACAAGAGGATATAAAGGGGCTTATCTCTTGTCCTTGCAAAGGACTTTCACACAGTGGCATACCAGTAATGGGAACATGGGGTATCTCATGTCCCTGGGTGCATGCCATTTGATCATGTGGGGGGACGGTGCCAGGTGCCAGCTGGGTCCTGGCGGGCACCCGGTAGCTCCCTCCATGCTGCTCAGGTGGGCGCCACAGGCACAGGCCAGCTCCTGCACTACCCACTAACAGGGAGGCAGGCTTTGGTACCTGGCTGAGCTACCTACCTGAGCTGCCTGCTGCCGGGCCTGGTCAGGCCAGGAAGCAGTTAGCAGCTCATGCAGGAACCTGATGCCGGCTCCTGCACTCCCCAGATTCCCCACTTACAGGGAGGCCGACTATGGTTGTGGCGCCTGCCTGAGCCGCCTGCTGTTGAGCAACGGCTACAGGCTGGCTCCTGCTTGAGAGATGGCCTCCCTGTCAGCAGGGATGGGGGGCGCCCAGAGCAGGTGTTGTTTCTGGGCGCCATTCCCTTCCCCCAGTACGCCTGATTTCACACTATCCCCCTTGCCTGCATAAAACACAAGACCCTCACATTAGTTAACCTTGAACAAGTTTATATTTCATTTTAACTTGAGCAACCTAGCTATGGTTGCTTTAAACATTCCATCACATTTGTTTCCACCCTTCTTCCAAGAAGAGCTCAGCTCCTCCTCCATTTTACTCCACCTCAGTCCATATGGCAATGGCTTGAGCAGCACCATCACAAGGGCCCAGGGCTGGGAAGTGGTGGGAAAAGGCAACCATTCTTCCGACAGCAGCTGCCATGCCACCAGCCAGAAGGCAGCTGAGCTCTTACTTACATCAGCAAGCTTGGCTTGGATCCAGCAACCAGCCAGTTGGGTCCAGGAGATTTTGTGAATTCCATCCCCTTCCCCTCCCGTGTCACTGGACTCAGTGCGATCAGTGGTTCTGGGCATCTTTCAATGCAATTCAAGACAAAGTTGATATTGAAGTCAACAGGGGACTATTCTCATTAGGACTCCACTACAGGTCCGGGAAACTCTATGGAACTCCCATTTTGTATGGGGCAGCTGACTCATTCAGCTTCTGCCTCCCTCTGTGAAGGAATGAGCTGAGTCATAAGCTAAAGAGAAGCGGGGGAAATCTTTTTTAGTACTGCAAGGAAGCAAGCCCAGAACCTTCTCTCCCAGTTCACCCTGCTGCTGCTGCAGGTCCTCCCAGCTCCAAGAGCATTGAAAGCCACTTTGAGGTCCTAAACCACAGAAAAGTAATCTAATCTGGTAGTAATTACTCAATCATGTGCCAGTAAATTATATGTGTTATGTGAATAAATGACACACTCAGCATTGCTATTCTCTCTGTAAACACAGAAGTCTGGGAAGAGGACAAGAGAAACAATTTGAACATTCCATCACAGCATCCCATTCTTGTTTTAGTTCAGGGGCTCAGTTGCTCCCTCAGTCATGTTCAGATTGTTGTTCTGGCCTAGTCACTGGTTTCCTTTTAATTCAGCATTCTGTTTCTATCAATAGTAAGTCAAACACTTCTGGGAGACATTTCAGGCGAGAAGAAGAAAAACATGCTCTTTTTCTTTGCCCCCCAGCTGCTGGGCTTTAACGCATGAAAAGAGAGTTTCATTTTAACTACCATGGTTTGGTGTGAAGAATTAATGATAACCATGGCTTGGCAAACTTGTTAACAGTATTAATTTCATCTTTGCTTCAATATCATGTTTTACACACTCATGTTACTAACAGATGTACTTGTTTCAAACTACAATTCACTGAGCTTGTTAAAAAAAATGCTATAGCTATGGTTGGAAAATTTGACATCTGAACTTGGATACTCCCCAGACCCCTTGTGAAATGCACCTCCCTTTTCACTGTGATGCACTGTGATATTTACTGAAGTGAAAATACAGAGGGAACTTCTAGTTACACTGGGAAAGTAGATTCAATTTTAAAACATTTTTTTCTAAAATCTCTGATAGGGTTGAGCAAACAGCCATTCCAGATTTAAAAGGCAACTTTCAGAAAATACAAAACCAACCCACAACAATGTTGTATATGCCCATATTGTAATGGGAAAATTCTTCTAAGCCTTTCTCCATGGGCACTATGGATATGATACCATCCCATCCCACCTTGAGGTTTCTCTTTAAATAATAACAGGGAGAGACTAAAGTTGATAGTTTGAACAACTACTAAAAACACTCTTTTTTCTCTGTTTTTATTTTGTCTTAAGGAAACTGAAATTCAGATGTAGCAGTGATTGCCACCTGCTCCCAATTTTTATGGGGACCCATTTTTATCTGCATAGTAAGTCAACAAGCTAGAATTTCATAGCATTTTTATTGAAAGAATTTTGCGCCTGCATGGATATCAATTGGTCTTGCTTTATTTTAAAAAAAATATGCATCTGAAAATAGACAAAATAAAAGCCTGAGGGAAAGTAATAGCAAAACGTACTGGGTTTTTTTTTAGTTGTTTTGTAGAACTAAAGTGTGAAGCATTATTATTTTGCCTGAACAGCTCTTCTGAGCTCTACTTCAGGATATTAGATATAGTTGTGTCATCACCCTGCCTATAATAATATAGGAATTGGTCTTTTTTTTAGATGTTCAGAGGTTGGAAGTCAGGGTCCAAGAGATACTGCGCCATAGATGCTGGGGCTAGTAGGTTATTATTTATCAAGTAGCCAAAGAAAGAAAACAAACTCCCAAACTTGCTACTGGGAAGTTACAAAAGCCCTAGTTAAAAGCACAGTTAAAAGCTTTATTGGATAAGGGGTCTGCAAACTGCAGTTCTCCAGATGTTCATAGGCTACAACTCCCATCAGCCCCTGCCAGCATGGCCAATTAAGACCAAAATCCACTTAGTTCAACAAACTGCATGTACTGAATTTCTGGGATATGAGAGAGGACAAAAAGTCTATCTTCATGTCAGGTGTAATTGCTGTCCCATTCCCCCTCCCCCCCACACACATAAACTAGGGCCCTTGTCATCAATCTGAGGCCATTTGTCATCTGAAAAGCCTTTGGCAAGGGGGGTTGCTACATTCCCTTAACCATTTTGATTGCTCTATCCCTTTTCAGGAGGGAAAATCACAGATGTACACTATATTCCCCAAGCACGTAGGTAAGGGGGGGGGGGTTCTCGGGTTTGAACCCCCCCATTCATGTCCGAAGCTCCGCCCACCCGTTTGTGGGTTTTTAAAACATTTTTAGTGTTTTTCGGTTTTTGGCCTGCAGGGGGCCATTGTTTGGGCTCTAGCAGCACCAAACTTTCAGGGATTGTTTGGTGGACTCTCCTGATGATACTACCCAGGTTTGGTAAGGCTTGGTTCAGGGGGTCCAAAGTTCTGGACTCCCAAAGGGGGTGCCCCTATCCTTCCTTGTTTCCAATGGGAGCTAATAGAAGATGGGGGCTACTCCTTTGAGGGTCCATAACTTTGGACACCCTGAACTAAATTTCACCAAACCTGGGTGGTATCATCAGGAGAGTCTCTTACTGATACCACCTAGGTTTTGTGAAGTTTGGTCCAGGGGGTCCAAAGCTATGGACTCCCAAAGGGGGTGACCCATCCTCCATTTGCTCTTCCAATGGGAGCTAATAACAAAAGATGAGGGCTACACTCCTTTGAGGGTCCAGTAACTTTGGACACCCTCAGAAGCCCCTAAATTCTCACCAAACCTAGGGAGGGTAACATCCAGGAGGAATGCTCTTACTGATACCATCCAGGTTTTGTGAAGTTTGGTCCAGGGGGTCCAAAGCTATAGACTTCCAAAGGGGATGCCCCATCCCCCATTGTTTCCAATGGGAGTTAATAGGAGATGGGGCTACACCTTTGAGGGTCCATAACTTTGGACCCCCTGAACCAAACTTCAATGAAACTGGAGTGGTACTCATTAGGAAAGTCTCTCCCTAAAGATACCCTAAAAGTTTGGTGCTGGTAGCTTAACAATTGCACTCCCCTGACAGCAGGCACCCCCCAAATTTCCTTTTAAATCCACCCCCTTCGGCATGGATTTAAAGGGAGAATCTGAGGTCCTCAGTTTAGAAGAAGAACAAGAGGAGTTTGGATTTATATCCTCCTTTCTCTCCTGTAGGAGACTCAAAGGGGCTTACAATCTCCTTGCCCTTCCCCCCTCACAACAAACACCCTGTGAGGTGGGTGGGGCTGAGAGAGCTCTGAAAAGCTGTGACCAGCTCAAGGTCACTCAACTGGCATGTGTGGGAGTGTACAGGCTAATCTGAATTCCCCAGATAAGCCTCCACAGCTCAAGCGGCAGAGCCACAGGTGAATCAAAGCCTTGCAGTTCCTCCAGATTAGAGAAAGCACCTTGCTCATGTAACCACTACACATACATTGAAAGAGAGTGATGATGCTGTTTCACGGGGTGGGGATAATCCACCCCAAAACAGCATCCCACTTTCAATGTAATATTTAACCTAACAAGGGGACCCCAGATTCTCCCGCTTTACAGGTGGATTTAAAAGGAGAATTTGGGCTCTCCAGTTTAAATACCCATTGAAAAGTGATGCTGTTTGGGGTGGATTCTAGCATCACAGCGGCTGCCCGGGGGGGCAGGGTGGGGGGGACTCAGATTTTGCACCGGGCTCCATTTTCCCTCTATGTCTCTTCCCAGAGGGGAGGGCAGAAGGAACTGCCAGCTGCCGGCTGGGAGCCCAGCTGGTGGGGGGCAGGGGAGGGCAGGGCGGGGGAGTTTGCCGTCCCTGGCCTTGGAGAGCTGCTTTTATAAGCGCTAGGCCGGGGGCAGGGCTTGGGGAGGCGTGGCCATGCCTGGGGTGGGTGGGGGTGTGGCCCCCCGAGTCCCCCCATAAAAATTTTATACCTACGTCCCTGATATTCCCATTGTAACAGTACCTTAGTTTTATATAAATGCATGACTGTGGCAGCCTAATTTTGAATTCAATTTGAATAATAAAGGGCAAATTTGCCTTTTCTCTGTGGCTGTAAGCTACATCAACATTTTCGTTGAGCTAGCCATTATGATCCCAAGGTCTCTCTACTAGGTAGCCACAGTCAAGTCAGATCTCATTAGATTCATGCCCCAATGAGCATTACTTTACACTTGCTTACACTGAATCTCATTTGCGGTTTTGTTGCCCATTGACCCAGTTTTCAGATTTTTTTCTTTGCAATCTACTTGTTCTCTTCTGAGTACTTGGCTATCGTATTGCTTACCCTTTCTTCAAATAATTTATAACCAAAATAAATTTAATAAAATAAATATTACCCAACCTAATGCAGACCCTTTAGGGATTCCATCCCTATTTTTCACCATTGTGGAATTTCTGTTTTTTACCCTCACCGCTTCCTATTTTTTTAACCAGCCAGCAATTAGTGAAATGGCAGAAATAATCATAAGGGCAGCAGTGTAAGAAAATGTATCTGGAGGGTGACTGAGCATGACCGAAAACTAATTTTTAGAGCCTATTATGAGATGAAAATTGTAACGAAGACACAATATCATTCTTGCATCTGTTAAATTTCATCTAGCAATAGTTCTGGGGGCTAAGGGGACCTTTTACATCTTGGCCCAGAGGAAAATGAATGAATCACTGTGTCCAATTTGCAAAACACTTTGAAGATGTAATCAATTATATTTGATCTGACCTGAACTCTCATTTAATTACCTGAGGTTTTCACTTGTCATGTTCTTAGTGATACTTTTATGTTAAGGTACCATGAAGTTGTGAATACAATACTTGGAAAGAGAGACCCACCATTTGCTTACTTGACCCTCGTCTATCCTGGATGTTGAAAACTGACAAGAGTAGATTAATGACTCTACTGCTTTTTATTTTGTCAAATAGGATCCTAGAAGCTAAACAACTATTAGCCATTCTCTAGCTTGTCCTTTTGGGGCAAGGTGATCAAAAGCATGGGGGCATCTCAACTCCAGAGATATCTAGATGATATGGGTTATAGGGATCTATTTCAATCCAGTTTTCAGTCTAGGCTTTCAATACCATCAACCATGGTATCCTTCTAGACCAGACCTGGGCATTATATGGCCCGCGGGCCGTATCCGGCCCGCCAGATGACCCTGACCGGCCCCCCTGCCTTGCTGGGGAGCACAGGCGTTTTCGCCTAGGGACAGTACCTCTTGTCCCTGGGCGCATCCATTTTGGTCACGTGGGGGGCACCAAAACGTCCCTGCACACAAGCTGATTCATAGTAGGGTCTTAGCAAGTGCTGGCACTGAGGCAGCTACTGTTGCTAGTGCCTGTTGTAGCCCTCACTTCACTCTGTTGTAATGGTGGCCTGGAGTGTCCAGGGGGCTGGGGAGAAATCTCACTGTGCTCCCAGGGAGCAGGATCAGCGCGCTCCACTTCCCCTCCCTCCTGACCCAGTGTGTCTTATTCTCCCTTACTCACAAGCCTTCTCAGCAGGACTGTCTGGAGTAGGGCACAGGGAGAAGGGAAGCTGAGCTGGATCCCAGCAGCAACAGAACTGATGATGAGGCTGGTACTTGTTTGGTAAACCTCTGTGATGGGGTAAGTGGATTTTAGAGAGATTTATATGTTTAGTGTTAATTTCCCCTTGCACTGGCTTGGAGCTGTTTCTCAGGGCCAGCCTACTCCACAGGGTTGGTGTAAGCAAGGACAAAATTAGGAAAGAGAGCTGGCGGGGAGAGAGCCACATGCATGTTTCATTGGGGGTGGGGACGATCTGTGAGGAGATATTGCTGACATCTTGTTTTGTAAATCTTCTGATTGGGGGTGATTTGTGAGAGATCACATGTTTAAAAGTTAATTTCCCCTTGCACTGGCTTGGAGCTGCTTCTCAGGCCTACCTCAGCTGTTCCTCAGGGCTAACCTACCTCACAGGGTTGGTGTAAGGACAAAATTAGGAAAGAGAGTTGGTGGGGAGAGAGCCATGTATGTTTTGCTGGAGGTGGAGGGGGGTGGCTTTTGCAGTGGTGCAAAAAAATCATTGTTTGGTCGTGGTGGGGAAGGGTGGCCGCCCATACCAGGGGAGGGGGCGCCAAATTCAGGTTTTGTCCCTGGGCTCCAGTTTGCATTGATACACCTCTGCTGGGGAGTGATGAGGTTTGAAAGCCCTGCAGAAGCCTGTTGTCTTGGTTGCCGGCTTCTGAAAGGCTTTCTTTAAAAAAAACCACCTCCTCAGCCTCCTGACTTGCTGGGGAGCCGAGGCGCCTTTGGAAGCCCAGGGTTCGGCTGTCTTGGCTGCCGGCTTCTGCAGGGCTCTCAAAACCACCTCACTGGCCTGCATTAGCTGAGAAAAGGTGTCTTTGAAAGCCCCGCAGAAGCCGGTTGCCTTGGCTGCCGGCTTCTGTGGGCTTTCAAAACCACCTCGCCCCCCCTGCGTTTTGGCCTGGCCCTCCGCAATATTTTCTGTTTCTTATGCGGCCCCATGGAAAAAATAATTGCCCACCCCTGTTCTAGACTGCCAGCCAGGGTGGGACTGGAAGACACTGTTGTGCTAGGACCTGGTAGGCAAGTTTCAGAAGGTGGTGCTGGGAGAATTCTATCTTACCTTTGGCTACTGACTCAAGTGGTTGCCACGTGGTTTTGTCTTGTTTCCCACAGTGTTTATGATTGCTAGGGCAGGTCTTCTGTCATTAATAAAATGACATCTATCTGTCTGTGTCTGATCTGTCTGTTTCCAACAGGTTCAGAAATGCTTTCATCTTATATGCCCAAAAACAACCTAAGGCCCGCTGTTCCCTCTTGGAGGAGTTTTTAATAGTTGGATGCCATCTGTATTTTAATCGGTTTTTGGAAATTGAACGCTGTTTTTAACTTTATATGTATTTTATGTATCCACTTGTTCTGTCATTGTTGTAAACCGCCCTGAGCCCTCCGGGGGAGGGCAGTATATAAGTGGAACAATCAATCAATCAATCAATCAATCAATCAATCAATCAATCAATCAATCAATCAATCAATAAAATTATATCAGATCCTGGGCACAACTCAGGACTCATACCAGGGTCACCTTTCCTCAAGTTAGCTTCATGATTCACACAGCACATATTATTTTGCACAGCACATATTATTTTGCCCAATTAATTTTCTTTGTTTTTAAAGAAACCTCTGAGAGGTCAGCCGACATAGTTTTGGTTAGTCACATTTCAGCCTTAAGGAGCAAGGTTTCTGGTCCAAACCCTATATCTCCCAATATATCTGTGAAAACCTACCAGACCCTGCTAAACAAAACTTGTTTGCTCAAGCTTTCTGGTGATAATGGTATGTTTTTTTAAAGTGAAGTTTCTAATATGTGATTATTGCCTCTTATTTATTGGCATCTTTGAACATGTGAGGTGAAGGTAGTAAGAAATTACTTTTACAAATGCAAAAAAACCCCAACAACCCCACACAGGTGTACCTAATACCTAGGGTACCCACACTAGTCCTAGCTTGAAACCTCACAGATTGCGCTCTGATGGTTGAGCCCTTGAGCCCTTCGGGGATAGGCGGCCTATAAGTTTAATAAAATAAATAAATAAAATAAATATGGATGCATGAAAATAATTTGGAAAGGAAATGGCAGGGCTCTAAAATGCTTATTTTTAAACCTGTTGAAACTTTTGGAAGACATCATAGCAGGGTTACATGCTGTCCTCCCTCATAAAAGCAGAAGCTTTTCTGACTTACACGTTTTAAAATAATGTAACTATTGTTAATGGTCTGCCAGAAAAAAAAGAGATGTGCTCCACTTAGGGACCTTCTGCACAGTTTGAACAAGACAGAATGAAGGAAAATGAAACACTTTCATTCCCTTAAAGAAAAGTCAAACAGCACGTACGTGCCTTCTTCTTTCATACATAGTATAATGAAGGCGATGGCTAGCATAATGTCTCACTAAGCATAAATGCTTCCTGCTGAGACCTTCTGAATGTATTTTCCAAAGATATCTCTATTTAAATTTCATTATGCAACTTACATTGTCCATAGTCTTTTCTTCCTGAAAGTTTGTATTTTCATGATGGGGTGGGTAAAGTGAGTTACTTCTATTGCCCCTACCTGAGGGGAATCTTTTAACAGAGTGAAGGATGGGATCTTAAGCATTGGCATCACTGAAGGGATCTTACTCTGTTTCATTATCTAGTGAATGAGTGCACAGCCCCATATAAATGTAATCGAGCAGGAAATTTCAAGCCTGAAAAGTCTAAGGGTGTCTCCTATTGTATGTTTTAGTGACAGCATACTGCATATACAAAAGTGGCAGAGATTACTGGGGCAGGCAAAAGCCAAGCTACAAATTATTTTACAAGTAATTTCAGCATTCAACCTAGGGTACCCACACTAGTCCTAGCTTGAAACCTCACAGATTGCGCTCTGATGGTTGTTATGATGGCTATTACTCCCAGTTTTCTTAAAGCATCTTTAAACAAGAGGTTCCCATGCTCACTGACTGGGACTGTACAGCACAATCAGGAGCATCCTGGGAAAGTAAAGTTAATCTGAGCATGCCTACATTTACTGTGAGAAGCCAGCTATATAACACCTCCCTGAATTAGAGGTCATGAGTTCTCAGTGGGTTCTGAGGACAAGTTAACACATTACGGATAAACTACCCTACCTATAGCCTATTAAATAGTTATATACAAATGGCTGTTAACCATGCTGTATGAAACACATATGCTTCAAGCAATTCAAATCACACTAAATGATCTTAAATAAATATTTTCACTGACATATATATAACACTTCTGCAGTGCTCATGGTGAGCACAAGCAGTTTACCTCTGTAAGTTTACTGTGAGCTCATAACAGATGTCACATGGAGTATTTAAAGCAGTATCCACAGAGCAGCTACTCTATATGAAATGGCTCTGAAACATTCTCACTTCATAATAGAACTGAAGAGCAGGTAAGTGGGTAAGGGCAAATCTCAAATTTGCAACAGTCACCTTCAGGTTAGACTATTGTAACTCCCTCTACGCAGGCCTTCCCTTGCGGTTGATCCGGAAATTGAAGCTGGTCCAACATGCAGCGGCTCGCCTTCTCACGGGTGGCTTGGTTCGGGACCACATCTCTCCCGTGCTGCGCCACTTGCATTGGCTCCCAGTGGAATTCTGGATCGTCTTCAAGGTTTTTAAGGCCCTTTGCGGCCTGGGGCCCTCATACCTACAAGACCGCCTTGCCCCATATATCCCAGTTCGACCTCTGCGTTCTGCAGAGGCATATTTATTGGTGGTCCCCGGCCCCACAATGATGCGGATGGCCTCTACCCGGGCCAGGGCTTTCTCAGCCCTGGCCCCTGCCTGGCGGAACACTCTTCCTCCAGCTGTTAGGGCCCTGCAAGACCTTAGTGAGTTCCGCAGGGCCTGCAAAACTGAGCTGTTCCACCAGGCCTTTGGGGAGGCTAGCCGCAGATTGTCCACCCCCTCCTGATGCCCCATGTATCATCTAGTTTCCATCTGCAGCAATCTGCCAATCCCCTCCCATGGGGGCAGGAGGTGTTTGGGGTTTGGATGCCATCCCCAATATGGTTTATCTGAGTTATGATGCTACTACTGTTTTAATGGATTTTAATGCACTTTTGATTTATATTGTTGTATTATGTTTTATCACTACTTGTAGTTGGTTTTATTGTACGCCGCCCTGAGGGTAGGGCAGTCTATTAAATTAAATCAATAATAATAAATGAATTTCCAGCACACACACAGGTCCTGAGCCCTTTTCATTCATTTATATTTGCATTGCCTCAACAGCATTAGAGTAATAGTTACTTGCAGTGGATTTTGTTTCAAGGTATTGCGTCTAGTATTGTACTGTACATGTTTTGAATAGTTACTCTTACACTTTATAACTAGAGACCTCTACAGCATCAAGCAAGAAAGAATGTGATCATCCTGTCCCCAATATAAATAACAAAAAAGAGCCAATTCCTACAGAGGGAGAACACACGGAAGGATACAGGTAGGAAAAATGATACCCAAATTAAAGTTCCATATGTATTTTGCAGGAAAGATCCATAAGCAAGTAAATAAACTCCTGCCAGCTGATTTCCATGGTGCTGATTCTACAGATTCTTTGTAGTTTCTATGATTACTGCTTCGATCCATCCATGGGGCAAACTACACAAACCACAATCAGATTATTTAATACAGGGTACAAGGAGGGTACAAGACAGAAGTCTTTCCTTAATGTTGCCTCCTGGAGCTGAAATTCATAGGTTGACTGCCTTGGAGTGTGTAGGCTCTCATTAATTACCATGGCTAGTAATAATCATAGACCTCTCCTCCACAAGTCTGCCTAATCTGCTTTTAAACCTGTCGATGCCTGTGGCCATTATTACATTCTCTGGCTGCAAACTCCACATTTTAATCACTTGTGTTAAAAAAAAATTCCAAACAAGTATTTCCTTTTTCGTTTCTGAATTTCCTGTTGATCAGCTTAATTGGTTGTCCTCAAGTTCTATTTTGGGATCGGGAAAAAAATAATCTCTTCTTATTTAGTGTGGATGGAACTGGGAGAGAAACAATCTTGCCTTTGCTCCTGACCAACATGGCTTTCAGGATATCCGTGCAGCACCTGCCCTGTCTTCCTCTGCTACCTTTCTGGAACTTGCCTCCCGGATTCTCCCCCTGTATCACCAGCGGCATTGCTAGAGTGCTCTGATTTCATGCCATGCACTTTCAATGTTTTGAGTGAAGCAATGATATGTGCACAGCCAAGCGTGGCATGAAGTACCCTTCTGACTGCATTAGCATCTGCAAGAATGCTCCTGTATTGGCTTATGCTTTGGCTTGCTGAGTCAGGAGCAGCACCAGGAATGGGACTTTATGTGAGGTTATATTGCTCCTTCAGTGGATACTGCAATTCAGTGGATACTGAATAAGAAGCCACTTAAGAGGCCTCTTGTGCTTTGTTTCACAGTTGTTGTGCTAAGAGAAGCAGAAGGTGGGGCAGTGTGAGAGAGCCTAAAAGCAGGCCTGTTGGAGGGGAAAAGATGAGCAATATTCTAGAGGGGGCAGGGAAATTAGCTTTCACGTCATATTTTTATTTTGAGCCCAGGTGGTGTGGGAGGGCAGGGTGAATCTATCTGGGTAGCTTTCAGCAGCCTTGCCTGAGAACAGCACTAGCCAGGCACAAGTAGATGCTGCTCTTAGGCTTTCCACCCTGCAAGCTGAACTCCCCTCTGTGGAGTGAGCTGCTGGCTGGATGAAGCTTGCTGTTCAGAGTGTTAACAATTAATCCTCCATTATATTTGCCTTTTAGACAGCATATGTGTTAAGTTATCAATAAAACCTGCCCTTCTTTAAATAAGGCCCTTATTGATTTAAGGAAGGTGCTCATTGGAAGTAAGGAAAAAACCTAAAATAAACTATTGGTTTTCAGTGAGTACATTTTTTATGCCAACAATTCATTAAAAATTGGACATAACACAGTTACAGACATTCACTAGTAAATCATTGTTTTACTATTCATTTCTTTGAGCCCCACATGCAGAGGAAAGCTGGCTTTTAGGCCTGCTCAGCCTCATTCAAAACCTGGTAAACTGAAAGGCTTACAGCACTCTATGGTTCCCAGAATTTTCATGCTTCATATTCCTCCACTACTACCACCTCCGCTGCAAAGGGAGAAGAGATGTGTAGTTTGAAATACAGGATGCATTGAACCCGGTTTTCCAAAGGAGGGTGGGGCATAAACTAAATTAAATAAAAATAAAATAAATTGTGTTAAGTGATGCTGAGTGCAAAACAATTTTAATAATCTACCAAAGGCTTACTGGGAGACAGAATGGAGCAATCACATGATCTCAGTAACCTGACAGGGAGGGACTGCTAATTAGAAGCGTAAAGCACAAAGAAATCTTTATTAGGCATTAAAAAATTACAATTAAAAGAATGTTATTTCAAAACATTCAAAACACAATAGGAACGTGGCTACACCTTCCGATATTTCTATCTCAGAATTATTCAATAACTTAATCATTTTTGTTTTATCTGGAAGAGACACAAATTCTGTAGGGAATAATGCAACCAAATCAGATCTAAGTCTGTTATGTTTAGGATAGTGAAACAGAGTATGAACAAGGGAGTCAACAGTGTGAGGACAATAATTAGGAGCAGCTGAGTAACATCTTGCAAAGTGGTCTTTTCTCTGCACAAGGGTATTTACGGACTTTTCCTGTAGGTGGAAGCCTAGAACTAGCCAGAAGATCAGGTAGTGGCAAAAAAAGATCTGCTTGGCAATTGGAAACCTCTCCTCCCTTTCCTGATTTTTGTTGGTTTGAGTTCATAGCTGAACCCAGGACTTCTTGCAGTACATTTCACACCCACAGCCACTGCTCCACATGCATACGAGTGCATGTACTATCCTGGCCTAGGCAAATCACAGGTCAAGTAAAAGAAAGGGAAAGGATCAGGCAGGAGCTTGGATCTCCCCAGACATAAATTACATTACCAAAATAAAACTCATCTAAAACTGGCATCTGTAGAATGGCTCCTAGGAAGGTTAGGACACGCTCTTTATTCAAAGGTGATGCCATATCACAATGTTTACCTGGCAGACTATGTTTACCACTGCCTTTCCCAGTTGTCTGAACTTTGCCCCCAGCAAGCTGGGTACTACTCAGTTACTTGGATAAAATTGTGCAAAGTGGGATTTAAGCTCAAATATGCAAAAATGATTTGTAATGTTGGTAATGTGTTAACTTTTAACCACTTAAATTAATAAATACCACATTATCCTAATGCAGGATGTATTTTGAGGACGTTCAATCAAGGTGACAATTTTACCACAATAAACATCAATTGTTTAGAAGAACTGAATGCAAACAATTTCATTAGCACCAACATCCTTCTGGTACTCTGATAAAAATCCAATTAACCATCTCCTTTGATTGGATTACCAGTTAACACCTTTCACTGTAACATTATCCACTGCTATGATTTCCCAGCTGTTTGCTTGAAAATCCCAACTTCCTTTGTATGTATTAATGGTTTTGAAATACAGTGACAATATCAGGTGAAATAAACTATCTGTCTTGTAAGAATTTATATAGCTTATATAAAATTTACATGAATGCATAACAATTGTGATTAATCTAAGAGAGGAGAGCTGCATTCACTATGCAAAGAGAACAACTGCTCATCAAGAAATGGCAAGAGAAGGTAAAACACTTGAGCATAAAAGAGATTTCTTTATTTTATGCTGCAACCTGTGCAGATTAACACACTAGTTTTACATTAACCACACACACACAGGAAGAATAGAAGGTTCACAGAATGCTGACTAAAGAGTTATCACCCAAAAGATTGGAAAAACAAAACATGAACACAAACAAACCAAATGAGATTATTTTATAGCAAACAGCTACTCTTAGGCATGTTCCTCTCAAAATAATTTTTACTGCATTCATGTGACTTACTGTTGGGTGACTGTGCACAGAATTGGCTTGCATAATCAAAACTAACCTGAAAAGTCTTATGGGAAGAATTAATGCACCATCAAGGTTAAGCAGCCAGGAGATTGTACCTTAGGCGCAACGTAGATAGCATTAAGCACCACGGCAACCTGACCTTCCTCATCCCCATTTAATTTCTCACCATTCACTGCCAGTCCCTTAGGGCCTTTGGTATTGCTGTCTTGTCTGCCTAATGGAGATTATAAATCCCTTGGGTAGAGATTCTGCTGACACTATATCGCCACTTAGTACACTGCCTGATGAATAACAATAGCAGCAGAGCAATAAGCTCTGCACCATCACAGCATCATGACCTCTGGCACCCCAACAGATGACTGTCCTTACGAACAGGTAGACATTTTTTTTTTAAAAAATTACCTCATTTTTATAAGAGTCAAATTTAGACATAAAATGATTTGTTTCATCTACTTCTCCACTGCTTTTGATCACATTTAGGCCAACATCTGGTTACTTTTGTATACTTTTGTATAATTTTGATTGTCTTGAATGAGGCACTGTTTATTGGGGTTTTAATGTTATGATTAAGTGGAGCCTATCTTATTGTAATTTGTATTTGTTTATTTGCTCCAACACTGGTTTGTTTATTCATCTTGTTGTTCACTACCCAGAGCCCTTTGGGGAAGGGGCGGTATATAAGAATGAAAAATAAATAAATAAAATAAATTATGGCTGATTTAGAAATGTCCACTTCTGTGTACTCAGTCTTGGGGTAAGTGAGGCCTGGAGCTCAAGACTGTTTCCTGTCCTGGTCAGGTTGGGACAAGTTTTCCTCCATAATCCAGAGTATTGATATGATATTGTACATGGGAAATGGTTAACTATAATTAAAAAGAGCTGCACTATACTAAGGTTATTCACATGTATAACCTAGCACTGTCTACCCAAACTGGTGATATCTCTCCAGGGTTTTGAGCAGAGGTCTTCTCTGGCCCAATTATTTCAGATGTTTTAAC
This sequence comes from Sphaerodactylus townsendi, assembly GCF_021028975.2. Taxonomy (NCBI): domain Eukaryota; kingdom Metazoa; phylum Chordata; class Lepidosauria; order Squamata; family Sphaerodactylidae; genus Sphaerodactylus; species Sphaerodactylus townsendi. Next base: position 110,808,819 of record NC_059425.1, read on the forward strand.
TGGAGTAAGAAAGGATTGAACCTGGAACAGTCTGCAATGAAAACATAATAATATATTCTGCATTGTGATTTATTACTTGGAAAAGGCTATTTAACAGTAACAGAATAGACATATTTGCTAGAATTAAATATATTCATGTATCAATACACTTGGGAAAAGTGAGATATTAATTATTTAAAGACAACAAAGCAAGTATCTTTAAAGTCATAAGCTACCTAAGGATACTGAGTACCATGACAGTAGCTCGGGCATTTTGACAAGGAATTCCTCTGTGAAATTAGCAATACTGATTTCTTCAGTAGCTGGATGTGACACAGGAAAGGATTTTTGTAGTTTCAGTACTTGTGCAAAAGAATACAGGTGAAGCTTGCTACTAAGGAAGAGAAAAAGTTACTGTACTCACCTCTGCCATATAGCAATTATGGGCACAGAAGCTCCTTCCTCCTTTGTACCAGGCTGCCCTGGAAACAGACCCTGAAGTCAGAGATGCAATATGCATTCTGTAGGCATCATGCTGTGCCTGTTGCACTAAGATACTGCCCTCAGGTGTACCTTTCAACCCAAGTTCTTAAATTTAGGCTCTCAGGTTTGTTTCTATTCAGAAGGCATCAGCATAGTAACATCCACTGCACACATTGCTAAAATATATTACAATCCCCTCCCCCCCCAAAAAAAATTAATGAACGCTCTAATTAGTTTCATAGTACAAACTGTCCAAGGGAAAAACATAGCAATGTTTATGTTGTTGTTCAGAAAACAGCTTGTTCTCATTCTCAGTGTCAGAAGTCTAATGGATCAAAACAATTGGCTGTTGTCTGGGCTGGGAAAAGTCCTAGTCTATAGAATAAAAGTCAGAGCAAGAAAAGTTTGTACTTAATAATCCCATATCACAACCTAATGGAATAGTGTTTGTCCCATAAATTGAGATATAAAACCATCAATTTCTTTACAATAGCAATTTATTTACTGACCAGGGGTAGTAGAATTGAGAATTGCATAGAAAATTATATTGGTTTAATGAAAACTATAGTGGAGCCCTCAATTGCAAACTATTTGTTATAAAAAGTGATTTACTCTAGAATCCTACCTAGAATATATTCCCTTAGGACTGCATAATCATAATTTGTAATTACCAAGCCAAATTCTCCCCACCAGCCTTGCATTGTGGTCTGCTAAAGGCCTGCCACAGAATAAAACTGGCAGCAGTAGGCTGGTAGCCACAGGAGAAGCTTTATCAAGCTCCTTTGCAAAAATACAGAATATGGCTGATGGGCTGAGCTGTACCAAGAGACAACTGCTCCAGGAGTCCACTAGTAGCAGCCATCCTTTTCTTCAGAATAATGCTGTGGTTTTAACAGCTGCATCTCTACCCCACTGTGTTTCAAATGCAAATTTGAGTTTTGAAGCAGGCATGGTAAAAGTTGAGGCTGGGGTGTGCCTTGCTTCGGTTAATCTTTGGCCAAAACTAAATTTAAATGGTCAAGGCCTAACTGCCTTGATTCTCCAGGATAATTATCAATAAACATAGTTAAAGGCATTGTTAGTCATAGGAAAGCGTTTTCCATTGCTAAGGGTCAAACACTCCCTTTGGGTTTTGGGTGAGCAATACATAAAGGCTTCAAAGCCAAATAGGCTATGTCCCTGTGCTTTATGGGAGACTGAAGTTATGAAGCATATTTTACTTTGCTTCCCTTTATATCAAGAGGTTTGTTCTCAGTTATTCTTCCCTTGTTCAGTAGGTATCCTGGTTGATCTGACTCAATTAAATCGAAGGTTATGTTAGGACCCTGATCAATCCTATGGAGAGATATATATGGCAATATATATATAAATGGCAATATATATTAAGTACAGTGTATTTTGAACCAAATTTATATAATCGTTTAAAACTTCATTTGGACTCATGAATTACTCTGCAGATCGCTCCTTGCCAAATTCCTTCCCTGTAGATATAGTCTCCAAGATCCTGACCTAGTCTCCTCTTGCACGGCCAAGTGAGTTCCATTCCCCTTTGCTATTTTAAAAATCATATGTGTGCTGTTACACTCTTAGCAGCTGGTGGAGATTCCCTTTAATAATTTAATAACCCCTGTTAAACTAGGTAACAGTTACCTATCGATGAAAAACCATTAGTTTCAGCATGTGGCTGTGAAGTTCTGTGCAGCTGTCTGTAAAATTCACTAAACACTGAGTTTAAAATTTTAGAAGAAGTAGAGTATGGATTTATACCCCACCTTTCTCTCCTGTAAGAAGATTCAAGGTGGCTTACAAGCTCCTTTCCCTTCTCTTTTAACTACCTTATTCATTATTCTACTTAACTTGTATTTCCCAAAAATTATTTCAACTCATGTATAAGAGTTGATACTAATTATTTCTTTTACCTGTTTTGAATTTTGCTGTGTTTTGTGCTGGTCTACAACCATATTAATAAAAATTTATTGAGGATTTGCATTGCAGAGAGAAAGACTACAGATGCAGCTTTTCCTTAGTATGAGTGTACAGTTACAGAGGGACGTCTCAACAGATTTTTAAAAAATGACAAATATTGTTGTTTGGACTAGGCTTGGCCAACCTCATCAAGCTAAGCAGGCTTAGCCCTGTTTAGTTCTTGGGAGGATGGGAGGCCACCAAGGAAATCCAGGGTTGTTACATGGAAGCAGGCTATTTCAAGTCATCTTGAAAACCTCTTGCCTTGAAAACCTATGGGGTCACCCTAAGTTGACTGTACTTTGATAGCACTTTCCACCACTATTTTTTAAAAGATGGCCAGATTCTGAATAATTCCAGTGGCCATGGACAACAACAAAACTGCCTAAGTAGGGGGTCTGAAGCATCTATGAGAAACAGTACAGGTGAATAGACTCTATTTCAACACCTGCAATGTCTATATAGGGAGATAACTATAAATGGGGAAAATGAGGGCTTGGGTTCATTGGAGGAAGGTGTCTACAATTCATGGTGAACTACAGTTTAATAACGGTTTTTAAGACCCACAACTGTTGCCAATCTTTTTCAAGCCATGTTGCTGCCCCAAATGTTGTTTACAGCAATTTGCTTCAAAAACAGGCACCCCCCCCCCCCCCCGCACACACACACACACACCACCCCACACAAATTATTTGGCCCATAGTTTCTCAAATACATCTGCAATCACGTTCCAGGATGTATGTGACTATTATTATTGTCATACTGAGGATGCTTGGAGGCACTGAAAATAGTCTAGGAAGAACTGCCAACTTCTTAACTGTCGCTGTGTGTTGGAAAGCATGAATGAGCCTGTGAAGTTTCACAGGCAATGGAGGAAAACATTATCACCAGTTAATTGCTACAGATGAAGCGGTAGTTAAAAGCCCCATGGGACAGTTCAGAAGTTGGAAATCCTGCCTGTGGGTTAGCAACAGGTATACACAACCAGCTAAACAGTAGAAAAATCTCACCTGCTCCCCTTTCCATCTGTTCCCCCTGTCAGCATGTTCTTTCTGTAATCTCATCACTATCAACCTCAGTCTTAAAAAAGGGGGATGAAACAATTTAACAGCTGCTTTTTCAGCTGGCTGGTAAAAGAAAACCAGCATGGTCAACTTCAGCAGTAGCTTAGTATTCAGGAATCAGCAGCTAAAGCTTATGGAGATAAGAATTATCCACCTGCTAGTGTCTGTGTGCCAAGCTGTCATTAAAAGAACGTAAAGGCAGCTGGTAAAAAAAGTTGACAATCCAATTTCCTTCCTATCAAGGGCTTGCTTGGATCATGGAAAGAATGTTGACAGGATCTGATCTTACAGATCAAGAATTAATATTCAAAGTTTTAAAAATCCATTCCAGCTAAGCCATACAAGAAAAGGAGGATGAAGCAAACTGGGGAGCTTAGAGAGCATCATGGGCCCCAAAGTCTGTTCCTCTAGCCAGATTCTGGGCAGACACTCTGAATAAAAAAGAATGAAAATGAAAACAAAAGAAAAGGAAAGGAAACAGGGAGCAGAAACGTTCAGACAGATCAGGTTTGGCAAACACAGAACAGAGTTGAGCTTCTCCAAGCAGAGGCATAGCTGAGCAAAGCTGCGCCCGGGGCGGCCTCCGTGTTTCCCCCCCCCCCCCCCCCCGTGGGTCCCTGCACCACAAACCTTCCCACCTTATCCTGCAAGTATGATGGTGCATGGGGGTGGCTGCGGCACGGGGACCCATGGGGGGCAGAAAACACAGAGGGGCAGAAAACACCATTCCCCCCTGCTCAGCTCTGCTGGCTCCCAAGGCGCGAGAGCCAGCGGCACTAAGCAGGTCACAGCAGCCATCCCCCCGCTGTCCCAGGCAGCTGCCTGCTCTGTGGGGCAGAGGGGGGATGGTGGCGGCCGCTTGCTCTGTGGGGCAGAGGGGGGCTTTCCTGCTTGGTGCTGCAGGCTCCCACGGCACAAGAGCTGGTGACACTGAGCAGGCTGCAGCTGCCATCCCCTCCTTCAGGCACCTTTGGCTCCCTTGGCCAGCCCCTGTCTGAGGGGCCAGCTGCATGCCTCTCAGGCAGGGGCTGGCTGAGGGGAGCCGGAGGAAGCAGCCGGGCAGCTGCCACATGCACTACAACCAGGTGTGAGGGGTGTTTTTGTGCCCCCATGTGACCTGTCAGGGGTGTGCCTGGGGCAGATGTCCCCTGATGTCCCCATTGGCACTATGCCACTGTCTCCAAGGATACTTATTTGAATACAGTTTAAATGTTCTTTCCACTCTTGGGTTGAGGCTGAAAACTGGAAAGGGGGGAAATACAGGACATTTCCCCACAGCACAAATAAAATGTTTTTAGGTCTGGAAAAAAAAACATTTGGGAGAGGAATTCCACACAGTTTCCCACACAGTTAAAATATTTTATTTCCAGCCTCAAAATGTTTCTAATGAATCTTCTTTTCTAGTGATTCTTTTGGCTGAAATGTTGTTTAAAAAGGCTTCATTTGTGTTCTCTCCCTTTAAGAGGCGATTTTGTGAGATCGTTCTGCTTGCAGAAGCTCTTTGCCTGGCTTTGGAGTATTTCAGAGCATGTTTGACATTTTAGGGGGCTTAACTTTCACAGCATCGATGACAGAAGACTCAGGGAACTGAAGCATGAGCATGTGAAGCACAAAGTACAGATTTGTCCACACACTGGGGAAAAACAGGAAATAGCAGTCAAAAATCGTTTGAAGGGGGTGAGTGTGAACCAAAGGGCAGGATTGAAGACATTTAAGGAGATTTGTGCAGCAGACCCATAGATAGTCATCCACTTAGTGGTAACTTACCATTGTGTGCATATAAGCACATGGTAACCTAGCTGTCTCTTTATCATTCTGACAAGTGATAAGAAAGTTTTACTACTCATCAGGTACAGAGATGTTAGCAGATCTGGCTAAATTGACTGGGTTGCTGCTGGGAAAAGAAAGAAGAATGGAGCGAGCCAGATGTTAGGCACAAACAGGGGTGTACCTAGGCAAACTGGGGCCCGGGGACAAAAGCTGAGCTTGGCGGGGGGGGGGGCGGCCTGGCATATGGGGGGCCACCCTCCCCCACCATGACCAAACAATGATTTTTTGTACCACCTCACAAAACACCTCCCACTCCCAGCAAAACATATATGGCTCTCTCCCCACCAACTCTTTTCCCAATTTCCTAATCACAACAACCCTATGAGGTAGGTTGTTAGCCTGAGAAACAACTCCAAGCCAGTGCAAGTTGGTATTAAATGTCAGCATCATCTCTCACAAAACACCTCCAGTGAAATCCACCCTCAAACACCATCACTTTCAATGGTGTTTAAACTAGGGAGCTTAGATTCTTCTTTTAAATCCACCTTAAAGGGAGAATCTGGGGTCCCCGGTTAAAACAAAATTGAAAGTGACGCTGTTTGGGGGTGGATTCTCCCCCACCCTGAAACAGCATCACTTTTGAGGGAGATTCAGATGAAACAAATACCATATTTGGCTGGAATCTGGGCAAATTTGGGCACATTCGGACAAAAATTGTCCAATTATGTCCTGCACAAATATGAACAAATGCGAATGCAAGTTATTTGGGCTTTTGGGGGGTATTTTGGGTGTTTTTTTGCCTGCAGGGAGTGCATTTTTAAAGCTAGCAGCACCATGTTTTCAGGGCATCATCCAGAGATTGCCCTGATGATACCACCCAAATTTGGTGATGTTTGGTTCAGGGGCAGCAAAGTTATGGACACCCAAATGGAATGCCCCCATCCCAGCCTTTCAGGGTGGCTCCAGGAAGCCCTCCTGGTAATAGCATCCAGGCTTAGAGATCTTTGCTTCTGAGGGTCCAATTTTATGGGCCCCCAAAAGGCTTATTTTGTTTCCCCGCTCCTGCACATGAAGCCTGATGGCTGAGTTCTCTCAGAACTTCTCAGCACCCCCACCCACCCCCAAAAGCAAAGCTCACCAAGTTTGGATGCTATTACTCAAGGCCTCTTGGAGCCACCTTGAAAGTCTGGCACTTCTATCTTCAAAAATGTGTGGTCACTGCTTACACACTCAGGAATTCCCCAAAATCTGCATGGCTTTTCAGCAAGTTCTGTGGTGGGAAAAAATATTTTTCCCACCATAGACTTCAATGGGGCTTTCTGTTATGTCCAGCTGGCTCTGTGGTAGAGGTTTCAACAGGAGGCACTGTGGTACTGGTCTTGCTCTGGATGGGGGCACTTATTTCCTGCAGGGCTGCTGGTGTGAGTCTCCTGAAAGGAACCAGCCAACTTTGCTAAAGGTGCCCACAGCATTTTCCTCTTCCACATACATTTTAGCAAATTTGGCTGGTTCCTTTCAGGAGACTGACACCAGCAGCCCTACAGGAAATACCCCCACCCAGAGCAAGACCCCTACCACAGTGCCTCCTGTTGAAACCTCTACCACAGAGCCATCTGGGCATAACAGAAAGCCCCATTGAAGTCTAAGCCCCACAGAACTTGCTGAAGAGCCTGGCAGATTCTGGGGAATGTCTGAGTATGTAAGCACTGGTTGCACATTTTTGAAGATAGAGGCACCAGACTTTCAAGGTGGCTCCAAGAGGCTTTCAGTAATAGCATCCAAAGCGTTGAGTGAGCTTTGCTTTCCTGGAGTGGGTGGGAGTGAGTTGAGAGAATTCTGAGAGAACTCACCCCGCAGGCTTTCATGTGCAGGAGCGAGGAAACAAAATAATAATAATAATAATAATAATAATAATAATAATAATAATAATAATAGTAGTAGTAGTAGTAGTAGTAGTAGTAGTAGTAGTAATAATAATAATAATAATAATAATTTGGATTTATATCCCCCCTTTCTCTTCTATAGGAGACTCAAAGGGGCTTACAATCTCCTTGTCCTTCCCCCCTCACAACAAACAGTCTATGAGGTTAAGTGGGGCTGAGAGAGCTCCGGAAAGCTGTGACTAGCCCAAGGTCACCCAGCTGGCATGTGTGGGTGTGCATAGGCTAATCTGAATCCCCCAGATAAGCCTCCACAACTCAGGCAGCAGAGCTGGGAATCAAACCCGGTTCCTCCAGATCAGAGTGCACCTGCTCTTAGCCACTATGCCACTGCTGCTCTTGGGGGCCCATAAACCTTTTGAGGGCCCATAAAATTGTACCTCCAGAAGCAAAGGTCTCAAAACCTGGATGCTATTACCAGGAGGCTCTCCTGGAGCCACCCTGAAAGGCTGGTGTCTCTATCTTCAAAAATGTGCAGCCTGACTACACACTCAGAAATTCCCCATTGGCTACAATGGAGCAAAGTTACTGCAAAACAAAGAATCTTGGGCAAATTTCTTGGGGTGCCTGGAAGGGGTGTATTTTTAAAGCTTGTGACTCCAAAATTTCAGGGTATCATCTAGTAACTATTCTTATGATGCCACCTAAGTTTGATGAAGTTATGTTCAGGGGGACCAAAGTTATGGTCCCTCAAATGGGTAGCCCCCATCTCCTGTTAGTGCCCATTGAAAATAATTAGAGGGATGGGAGGCACCCTCTTTTAGGGAGATCCATAACTTTGCTGCCCCCCCTGAACCAAACATCATCACCAAAATGTGGGTGGTATTATCATCAAGTTTCAGTATCTTGATAGTACCTACCAAATTTTGGTGCCGCTAGCCTTAACAATGCGCCCCCTGCAGGCCAAAACATAAAAAACACTAAAATAATTAAAAACACACAAACGACCCTGAAAGGTTGGTGCCCCCCACGTGACCAAATGGGGGGTGCCCGGGGACATAGGGTACCCCTGTCCCTAGGCAGGTTCGCCACTGGGCACAAAACAGATATTCATAGCATGGACCCAAAAGTTTCAGGAAGACTTCAGAAGCAGCTCATTGGCAGGCTTAAGGAATGTGGAAGTCAATCAACAGATGCTGGCTAATGCAGCATTGCAGTTCCTGCACTGAGAAACTGGGAACAATCTCAAACTGTCAATCCATTGCCTTTTCTGCATGCACAGCATACCAGAGATTTTCCCAGTGGTCAGTTTTGGAAATTTTTCTTTGAACCATTCCATACACGTCTCCTCCCCATCATTTTGGGATCCCTCACCCCCGCTTGTCTCTTCAGTTGCATTTATTCCACATGCGCCTACTGAAAATGTATTATTCCTGATGCTGACAGGATGTAATCTGCGATGCAAAAGAACAACCCACCCCCTTTTTTATTTTGCCCAGTTACATTTTGAAGCAACAATTCAAAAATGTCTCAGCGTTCATTTTTAGCATTGACAGTTACTGACCCAAAAGGGTAAATGAAAGAACTTCTGGAGCAGGCACCATTACCTGAAGGAACAGAAACACATAGCCCACCACACATCCCCACACACAAAGAACCGCATTTTTCAGTCAAATTTAATCTGCTCTGATGCATGCCTTGTACAGTCTTGGATATATGTTCTCCCTATACACTGTAGGAATGTTGCGATAAGGATTGCTATAGTGTAACAGTGTATAAAAGAAGAATGGACTAATGTAATAAACAGTACCATCAACAACAGAATTCGCATACCCATTTTTGGTGGCAGCCCTTATTCTTTTCAAAAGTTAAAACCACACTGATCTATAAGTAACTAATGAATTAGACTGATTAATGGCTCCTGTTCTGGAGCTAATATGCTTAACTTTCTCATTAAAAAAATGAAAGAACATTTTCCTTTATTATGAAGTGTATTACAGTTGACAAGTACTAGTGTGAAACTGGCTATTAAAGATGTTAGAACTTTTAAAAACATGCAACACAGACAAACTACAATGAATCTTCTAGTGCAATTATATCCCAATATACTGTTTGAGGGATTTACAGGACTATAGGTTTATAATCTGAAACAACAATCTCAGGGATCAATTCTCCTTCTCACAAACATATCCCTATTCATGGATGCATGGGTAAATCCAGAGGGTGGAAAAGGGGGGATGAATCGACTCATGACTGAGATGCAGGCTTGCGCTGGCAGATTTGCCTTCTCTGGGGCACTTACCCCAGCAGTAGGTCAAAAACACCAGCAGGCAGATGCCATAGCACTACAGGCTCCCATGCTGTGTCAGTGCTCCCACACCACAGTTGGCCTTGCTGGTGCAGCCAGGGAACAGCAACTTTCCTGACCTTGGACGTATGCCACGAAAAATGTGGTGTACATCCATTTTTCCCTATGGGAGTTTTCAGCAGCCATGCCCCCCCCCCTTTTTTTTGCCTTGCTGAACTGCTGGGAAAATCGGTGGCGGTGGTGTGACAGCATGATAGCAGTACTTTCCCCAGCCGTCACCCATTTTGGATTGGGATGTATTCAACAGCAAGCCAAAAACAGTTACTTTTCTGCAAGTATACTCATTTTGCTAATCCTAGTGCTAACAACCTAAAGTTACAGGGTTGAGAATACTTGAATTAAATTGCTGTCTTGACAAGTATTTAGGGCTTCTATTTACAGTCTGAAAGATTGGCCATCACAATAAGGTATGCATTGCCAAAGATATCCACAATGGGGTGCTGTGTGGTTTCCGGGCTGCATGGCCGTGCTCTAGCAGCATTCTCTCCTAGGAGAGAATTAGGAGAGAATGCTGCTAGAACACGGCCATACAGCCCGGAAACCACACAGCACCCCAGTGATTCCAGCCATGAAAGCCTTCGACAATAGATATCCACAATCTTGGGTCACTTAAATTTGAAATCTTCTATACTTCACTCAAACTGGATTGAGAAAAGGAAGGGGCACAACATTGCGAATTAATGTTGACTACTGGAACGTATGAGAGAATCTCAGAAGAAAATCAGGTTGTACTTCATAGATTACAGCAAAGTTTTTGACTATATTGATCATGAAAAAATATGATTGGTTTTAAAAGAAATGTGTGTGCCACAACAACTGATTGTTTTGATGTACAACCTATACTCTGGACAATCGCGTACTGTTAGAATGGAATACAAAGAGCCGTTTCCAGTTGGCAAAAGCATCAGACAAGAATGTATTTAATATCCCTGTCTGTTCAATCTGTATACAGAACATATCATAAGGAAAAATGAATTAGATTTGGATGAAGGGGGAGTGAAAATTGATGTAAGGAATATTAGCAATCTAAGATATGCAGATGACACCACATTACTGGCAGAAAATAATGAAGACTTGAAACAACTCCTGATGCAGTTTAAAGTTGAAAGTGCCAAAACAGAATTGGAGCTGAAAGCAAGAAGACAAAATTAATGACTACTGGGGAATTACATAACTTTAAGGTTGACGATGAAGAATTAGTCAGGATTTTATCCTTTGCCACTATTGTCAACCAAGAGGGTGACTACAACTAAGAAATCAAAAGAAGATTTAGACTGGGAAGGGCAGGCATGAAGGAGCTAGAAGATTATTATGGGTAAGGGATGTGCTACGAGCAACCAAGATCAAAATAATTCATACCATGGTATTCCTTATTTCTATGTGGGTGAAAAAAGTTGTCAAGAAGAAAGTTGATTCATTTGAAATGTGGTGTTGGAGGAGAGTTTTAGGGATACTGTGGACCACCATTAAGACAAAAGATCAAATCAAGCCTGAACTCTCCCTGATAGCGAAGATGACTAAACTGAGGTTATTGTACTTAGGTCACATTATAAAAAGACAAGACTCACTGGAAAAGACAACAATATGAAGAAAAACTGAAAGCAATATGAAAACAGGAAGACCCAACATGACAGGGATTGACTCCATCAAGAAAGCCATGAGTCTCAACTTGAAAGACCTAAGAAAGGCCGTTAATGAGAAGACATTTTGGAGGTCATTAAATCATAGGGCTACTAGAAGTTTAAAGCAAATTGCTGAAACTTAACACACACCTACAAAATTTATTGAGAAAGTACTGTACAAATAATATTTGTTAGTCAAACAGCTTGGACATTTACATGTCGTGAAGAAATACTGTTTTGTCCTAGCTTCTGGAAAATACAGGGCAGATATTCCTGAAATACCTTATATTGCTTATTGCTGTAATGTATGAAAAGAAAGAGAAACACATAACGCCAAGCAAAAATCCTCAGTTCCACAACTGCTGTTTTAAACAAATATGGTAAAAGCATCTCGGCAGCATGACCAAAGGTTTTGGATTATACTCCTAAATAGTGAACAGACTTTGTTTAGTTAAGCACCTGTGCTTCCTCATTATTGGAATCACTCATTGAGCTTCATGGCTCAAATGGGACTTGAACCTGGATCTTCTCAGTCATAGCCCATCACTCTAATCACTTTATTACATCAAATACACTGAGCAGGTATACACACCAAATATGTTTACCAGAAAGTTGGAGATAATTTAATTCAATTCACTTTGGGATGGAAATTATTCTATGAGATGACATTATATATTATGACCAGTTTAACACTTGAAAACACCCTTGGCTTTACAGGATGTTTACAAGCCCCTAATAGGCATACTCTGATCCTACATCAGAGAATCTTCTCCGTTTGTATAAAACCCAGGAGGTGACAGACTGACGTAAACAGACGTATCTGGAAAAAACAAGCTCAGCCATAAAGTAGCAATACACAAGAGTTTATAATAGTGCTGAAAAAGACAGATACTTGCTACCAACTACCAACATAGCATTACTTTAGCAAAAAATATGTCTGTCCCAGTTGACTCAGCTTCATTTGCACTCCCTGGAGCAAACAGCTAGAAGGTAATGTTTTAGAGTGCACCCCAAATCAAAATCCTTCATTCAGCTAGTCTTCATCATCTGATTTACTCTTAAAGTGAAGGTAACTGTAATACACAGGTTTTACAGACTGTGATTAGATGCATTTTGCCACTTCACTGACTTTAGTTAAAATTCTGCCACATATCAATTTTCTTGATAAATATGTAAAAAGTACAAAGTACATGTTAAAAGAGTATAGAATGCATTCATTTACAGTTCTTTACATAACTGTGAGGAGGGGGCTTGCAATGCAATTCTAAGCAAAGTTAAACAATGGGTTTTAAAGGACAGCACAGCTATTATAGGGTCTACCTGGACCTGGAATCCTAAATTGAAATGTCCATTTGTTTCTACTTAAAACTAGTCTATATCTCACAGGATTGTTAAAATTTTAAAACTTCATGTGCGTAGTCCCGAGTTCACTAAAGGAAAGGTATAAATTTGATTTTAAAAACTTAAGGTGATCTCAAGATCTCTACCAAAAGCTTGAATAGAAAGTATTGCAGGATGAGAAAGATGTTCATTTAAAAAAAAGTTAAATTATTGTTTTGTTTTACGTGATTAGTGCTTTTGTTTTGGCTGTGATCATTGTGCAGAGGTGTTGTATTACTACTATTCCATTTCTGTTGGGGCAAGAAAGTTTTATTTATTTAAAGACATTCTAACTCAGGTTCCCCTGCATTCCTGATTCTGGAAAAGTAGAAGTAATTTCAATCCTTTGAGTGTCTCACCTATAGCACATATGACTTCTGGTAGCTTCTGGAATTTTTCCCCAGTAAGATTAAATGTTAAGCAAAAGCTTTGCTAAAGAGTAACATGTGTTGTATTCACAGGTGTGTGTGACGTGCTGTCAGTTCTGAGTAATGTTGATCCTATGAATTAATTGAGGGAGGGAAAACAGCATGGTAAAGCCTGATCTCTTCAAATATCAGAAGGGTCAGTAATAGGGAGACCACCAAGAAAGGCTCTACAGAGGAAAGAGATGGCAAACCTTCTCTGCATAATCACTTGCCTTGAAAATGCCTTCCTAGGGTCACTACATGTCAGCTGCAACTTGACAGCACTTTACACACACACACACACACACACACACACACACACACACACACACACGAATTACTGATCTCCAAACCCAAGTAACTGATTATTGCTCTTGTATAAGTGAAGTTCCAAGAGGTGGTTAAGGAGAAACCTTTCATCAACGAAGGGCCAGTGAGCAAGTGTATGGTGACTCAAAAATGAGAAAGAGAAGGCAAGGACTTCTCCCCATTAACAACAGTCTCTTTTCAATGAAGTCATACATAAAAATCACCTGCCATTCAATGTCTGTAGGCTGTTCTGATGAAGTAGATGTAGGCTACAAGCTGGAGAAGTTGGCACCCACCCAAAGACAATTTCTGGAGAGTTACATGAATAGTAAAGGACTAGTCAATATTATTATCATCTCATTGCAAGTGCAGTCTAAGAGAACAACAGCTTCTTTACAACAATTAGCTCATGCTGAGGTCACATGTGAACTTAGGACTTTCCTGTTCACATTCTTAAATAACTGTCTATATCAGCTCCTATAGACTTACATAAGGTGACCAGATGGGCGGGAAATGGGAGCGCCCCAGAAGGCCATGTACTCCTGCGGTGGCGTGCTCGGGAGGCTGCCGCACTGCCTTGCGCCCCAGAAGGCAGTGCGGCAGCCTTCCAAAAATCGGGACACTTGAAAAAACCCACGGGACGTGGGACAAGTTGTTTTAAGGCGGGACTGTCCCGCCAAAAGCAGAACATCTGGTCAGCTTAGACTTACACCACATAAAAGTATAAGAGACTTATTGCAACACAGTGGTCCAGCATTCTGTTTCACACAGACCCAATAAGCTACCTTAGAGACCACTTAGAGGTCAGAGGTCAAGGCCTCTTCTAGGCCTCTTCTGCGTATGCAGAATAAGACACCCTCAATCCACTTTGCAGCTGGATTTTAATGTACAGAATAGAGAAATCCATTTGCAAGCAATTGTGAAAGTGGATTGAAAGTTTTAGTCTGCATGTGCAGAAGGAGCCCTAATGTTGCCTCCTAGCTGGTATTATGCTCTTTACTCTCTATGAATGTGGAGTCATCATTGCTAGTGGATCCATCCTCCCAAGTATCATTATAATCTCTTTTTAAAGCCATCTATGCTTATGGCCATCATGATGTCCACTGGTGGTGATTTTCATGAATTAATAACACAGTGAGTAAAGAAGTGTTCCCTTTTGTCCATCTCTATTGCTCATCAACTTCACCAGGGGTCCCTGACTTCTAATATTACGGCCCATATTGACCAGCTCCTTTTTTCCCTGTTCCCATACATGAAAATAGCTACACAAAACATCTGGCATTTATTAGACTAATGCTGCCCTTGTGGTTTTGTAGTAGCAGTTTTGCAAATATCCCTTTTTAAAGAAACCTATAAAATTAAATCCTGCAGTGTAAGAAAATAATTTGCAGATATTTGTTCACTAAAAAAAACAACTGCCTTCAAGACAGTTCTATCTAAAAGGAATACACTGTGGGCCCATATTCTAACACTGCTCCCAGACAGATGGCAAAATGGCAGGTGAACAAGAACAGTATTGTGAAGAATATTTTAAAGAGTATTTTAAACAGTGTTAGTAATTATTTCATGGAATAGAGAGTGGTACAACTAGTGTTCCTTATACCACAGTGTGATTTTGCTACGCTCTTCAACACACATTTCTGCATCTTGGAAAGTACAGATGGTTGTGACAGAGAGTTGCGGGATCCCTCCATTACTCAGGGATTCCCTGATCTCAGAGATAACCTTTTTCTGGGAATTGAACTATAGACTTCTATGACTGATGGCTCCCTAAACATCTCAAATAAACAGGATATGGATGACCATTTGCCCACTTGCCAGGAAGGGCCAAAGTAGATTTTGCATATCTGCATATAGCGAGTGGCATCATGAAAGGTTTGGGATGTGTACTAATTTAAATGGAGAAAAGATACAGTTTCATGATGAGTTAAAGTTTAACCCTCCCAGCTGAGGCATAAAATGTTAAAAGATCTGGTCAGATGTATACAAGCAAAGGTCCAAGCAACAACGGAAGAAAATGATGTGGAGTCTCTCTTGATTTCCTTTTATTTTCAAAGTTCCTGCAGGCCTGTGCCTATTTCAAAATGTAGACTACAAAATTCTGGCTATTATCCTAGCGAGAAGGTTTAAAAAAATAGTTCAAAATTTGATACACAAAGACCAGGTGGGCTTTTTAACCAACAGGCAAGCTAAGGAGAACTGAAGAACGGCAATAAATATAATTGAATGGTTAAAAGAACAAACCAGGGGAAAAAACAGTGTGTATTTTTTTATGCCGAAAAGGCGTTTGATATGATTTATTGGGAATTTATTTTTTAAACCTTAATTAAAGCAGAATTAGGGAAAAAAATTATTATCACAATAAAAGCAATTTATACATCCCAATATGCAAAAATAAAAATTAATGGTTCCTTGACCAATTCAATAAATATACAAAAAGGGGCCAGACAAGGTTGTCCCTTGTCCCCCCTGCTATTTATTTGGGCATTAGAAATTTTATTAAACAATATAAGGCTGGACAGTAACATAGAAGAAATCAAAATTAATAAAAACCACTTCAAGCTTAAAGCTTTTGCAGATGACATTGTTACATTTTTAAATAATCCATTGGACAACATAACATATTTAATAGATAAAATTCAAAACTGTGGGATGATGGCTGATGGCATCTTAGAATATGCAACTATATGGATTTGGATTTATTGTTCATATCTCTACAGATGGAAAACAATCAAGATCAAGAGTTGACAAGGGACCCTTTGAAGTTTTATTTTGAAAATAACTTTGAAATAAGTTAATATAGTTAATAGTTTAACTTCTTTGCCTTTTAAAAATTTAAAAATTGATTTGCTGTAATTCTCATCATATTGAAGTAGCCTGATAGAAATTAGGAAAATAAAACGGCTTAAAATCAGTTTATTTTTAGATCTATAACAAAGAGAACCAATGTTATTTATTAGGTCACATGAATTGTGGTAAACTCAAAGATTTAAATTTGACATAGCATGATTATGCAAGAGGAATGGGGAAGCCTGTTTAATATGTAACTTTTGACATTTAACTGTTTCCTAACAGGAGGGAAATGTTTAAGTTTGGTCAATGTTAAACTCTTATATGTTAATGTGTATATATGTTTTTAATGGAGATGAAATAAAGCATTAAAAAACTAAAATTAATTCTGCTACAAAAAATGTAATCATGCAATTTCAGGTCATTATAGAAGAACAATTATTAAATTAAAAAGGGATTCAGAGGGTACCAGGACATTAAGTATCTGTCCAAGCAATGAAGGAGGAACAAAGCCTACTGATGGAAAATCAATATGGCTCTACAAAGGGAAGTCCTTCCTCATCATCTTTTGTTTTTTTTTTGAGAACCAACATGGACATAATGGTGACCTGACAAAAACTGGACATTCAAATTTCTGAGTAAGCTTAGCAGTCATAGGATAAAATTAAATGATGGGAGACAGAATAGAAGTAAATAAGCAATTCTCTCAGAGGGAAGTTAGCAGTGTGATGCCACAAGAAGTGGGACTGGGGCGGGTTCTACTTAATTCATCCATAAAATATCTTCAAATGAGCGTGAACAGTGTAGTAGCTAAGTTGATACAAAATTATTCAAGATGGTGAAAAACAATTACAACTGTGAAAAGTTTTGGGATGATCTCCATAAATGGGGTGAATGGGCATCAGTGTGGCAAACAGCGTTCAGTGTAGATGTATGGTGATGCCCACTGGAACAAAAAATTACAACCTTAAGTGAAAGCTAATGGGGTCTGAACTTACTGAGTTGCAGTTGATCCTAGCTTAATAAAAACGTTAACCCAATGTGCCACACATTAACCTATGAAAGATTTAATTAATTGGGATGGGGGCATTATGTTCAGATTAGTCAAAACACCTATTTGAAAAGTTCTTAATTGCATGAAACATGTTTTAAAATCATTACACTGCTTTAGCTGTATTATTAATTGCCTTAACTAAAATTCAGTCTGCTAAATAAGAGGGAAAAAATGAGAGATTATTAGAAAAGGGTCAGAAACAAAAATAGCCAATATTATAATGCCCCTGTGAAGATCTATGTTGCAACCTCATTTGGAATACTCTGTGCATTTCTGGTCATCATATTTCAAAAAGGATGTCACAGAACTGCAAGAAGTATAAAAGAGAGCAAACAAGATGATCAAGGAATGGGAGTACCTTTCCTATGAGGAAAGGCTGAAGAGTTTTGAGATGTTATAGTTTAGAAAAGAGAGAAAGAAGACTGGGGGTGACATTTTAAAAATGAGATAGATTGGAAGGGACCTATTCTCCCTCTCACAGAATACTAGAACTAATAGATGCAGGATGGACAAAAGGAAATATGTTACTTAACAAGTGATTAAAATGTGGAATTGGCTCCTAGAGGATGTACTGATAGCCACAGGCATAGACAGCATTAAAAGGAGATTAGACATATTCATGTAGGAGAGGTCTACCAGTGGTGGTGACTAAAGGGAACCTCCAGATTCAAATACAGTGAATCTCTGAATGTCAATGCCAGAAGGCAACATAAGGAAAAGGCCTTGTCCTCTCAAACGTCACTGAACCTCCCCACTGATCTGGTTTCAGCATGCGTTTTTTTAAAAAGGTGCACTTCCATGCAGGTTCTTAAAAAGCACGTGATAAGGGGGAGAAGGAGCGCCAGAACCAGGATGAATCCGTGTTTGACGGTTAAGCAGTGGGGAGTTCTTCCTGAAACTGTGATATTTCACGTATCATGCAATTAATTAACTGTGGGAATTCGACCAACAGCAAGTTATACTTTTGACCTCTGTCTAAACAAATGGTCATCATGAAAAGTTAAAGTCTCTGACCAGCCTTGTTTCTTTTTTACAGTAAAAAGGGGCTGTATTTATTCAGCTTATTTAAAGGTGAAGGAGCTGAGCAAGGCCATCCTCTTTCGAAGGGCTTTTTGCTGAAGCTGCTACTTGTATATGATGCATTGAGATTGTAAATGAAATGAATTTATTGTTCACTAACTATATTTATTTGATGTTAACTGTTTCTGTTTCTATCAGACCAGCATATTGTTAGCTGTCTTGACTCTACAGAAAGGCAGGAAAGAAATATGTGAATTAATAAAGGAAACTTCTTTTCCTTGACAACTGGATTCCTTTTTTATTATATCACATTTTGATTATACAGAATGTCCACACAGAGCAGAAATCTGGGGTACTGTCCAAAACTGAGGGCATCCTCAGTGTCTGTTGGACTTTGCTGTGTATTTAGTGTAAAACACAAGAAACCTTTCAAACCATGATGCATTACCATCACTAGAAGTTTTATGAACATATGTGACCTATTAAAACAGCATCTACTCTCTATGGCTCTTCAGGGTCTTAAGCAGAGAGATATCTGTCGCAACATCTTCTACCTATTCATGCACTATTTACCTCACAGCTTTTTGCTTAGCAGTGGGTTTTCTCACTTTTTTTCACACAGAGATTCTCCTCCTAGCCAAGCCAATCCTACATTTTGCTGGCCCCCCACTTCCACATTGTTTCCAAGCATGCCTCTATTTGGAGAGGCTGCCTGGCACCTTTTTTTGTGAAGTCTTTTTTTCCAGTGTTAGTTTTCTAGACCATGTTCATTTCTTGTCAATTTCACTGGTTACACTGTTCCAATGATAGACCTTCAAGTGTAAAACATGATTTAAAAGCCCTTCTGAAATGGTGGCCCAAAGAATGGGAGGAATTACTATGGTAAGAGTGGGAAAAGGCAGGGGGGAGCGAAAAAACCTGAAGAAAGCCAAACACATGCTGATCTCCTTTACTTTCCCTGAGAAAGAAGATAAAAAGTCATACTTTGAGACTTTTTGGAAACCAAAAGGTGGGGTGGATGTTGAAGAGGGGGAAACATGTGCATAACCAAAATCAAACCTGAAGGGAATGTAAGTTCAATACGAAGGAGACCACAAATGTGTAAATGGCCTAAGAGCTACCAGAGATTGAAACTGGAACCATAAACATAGACCCACCATAACCATTCCTGAATCATAACATCATAATACTTTGCCAGCATTACTGGAACATTGCTCAGGAATTATTATGCCAATGCATATGGCTTAGAATCAAGAAATCAGTCCTACAAAAACAATCTTCAAACCCAGAGGTGGATTCCGATACGATCTCTCTTGGTCTTCCTTTCTCATGCCGCCCTCAGGCTGGAGACGTGACAACCTGTCATTTTATTCTAGGCTAGTTTGGAGAAGACAACATGTTTAGCTTCCATATACTGTGAGAGATCTTCTGATTTCTAAGTCATGTGCATTTCCCTAGATAACAAGTTACACAGTTTTTAATTAAAAAATAAATACTTTGAATAAACAAGTTGAGAAAAATTCTGAAACAGTTATCCCAAGTTCTAACATGGAACTTCCCTAGAGAGATACTTGTGGAGTCATGGCAAGCGAAGAATGCTTTGATGCAACAATTCTTTTCAAGCGACACAGAAAAGTAGTCATTCCTACCCCTGTTGACCCAAACAAGGTTATACAATCCAGATAAGGTATGCACTGCACAGTTCCCTGTAAATCTCTCACGTTGTACTTCCCTTACTAACTAATATGATCAGTAGTATTGGCTGTAGCCTACTGGGTGTAGCTATAGTTTACCTTTACAAAGGTTCCTACACTGGCTGTATGTGAAGAGTATTAGGAAAGAATGTGTAATTACATACCTGTTCTACAGTGGAAGTGTGGCATTTTGCCACACAAAACTCAGTCAGAAATAAGACTGTCCGTACACTGGTTTCCAAGACAGAAAAAGACCCTGACTGCATTACAGAAACGTCCTAAGAAAAGTATACATTTATTCAATTGCCTTTGATAGATGTCATACACATCAAAGTATTTACTACATGTATTGACAAGCACCTTAGCATAAGATACCATTCACACATTACGAAGCATAAACTTTTCTTAACAGAGATTCACATCCACATAACAAAGTAAAACATCAGGTGGCCCTTATATTCCTTGGTGAAGACCAAGGTTTTATGTCATTTTCTCCATTAGTAACAATAAAGGTACCTGGCTTGACAGAAGGAGGGGGGCGGGCAAGTGAATGTGAGTTGCAGTAAAGCATTCTGCAAGTGGCACCTCCTGTGTCAAATGCTATCAATTAGTAGCGCCATTGTTGTACATGGGCTTAGAATGGTATAACTGAGTCTATGAAAAAAGATGGTTGTCACAGAGGAAGGGTTATTGAAAATAAGTGTACCTACAAGTACATAGGGGTTGTTCTCAGGACCTAAAGCTGCATCCTCTTTTCAGGTTCCCTCCATAAGACCAACATCTACACACAAGAACATGAGGAGTCCTCACTTGGTCAGACTTTCCACAAGTAAAGGGAAGAATAAGTTTGGGTCAATAATATCCCTTTCCCTATGTTGCACTTTCATGTGAATCATACTGATGCCAACAAAGGCACAGCAAGTAAAATATGTTTCTATGCCAACACAATCTAAATTACATACGATTTCGTCTCCAAATTACTATATATCTGCACTTGAGCTTTTTTACCACATGAACACAGCTTTCTGCTCAGGATAAAAGACTAATTGTTACTCATGTACTAAATTATTCAAATTGCCTCTTAATTACTCTCTAACAAGTATTTTGCTGAAAAAGAAACATTACTGGCAGTATAATGTGGATGTTAAAGTGTTCCAGTTTAGAAACAAGATATAGCACTGTTGCCAAATCATTCAACTACTTGGACTTCTATTTAACATGACCATAGATTCTCCTTTTTTTAGAACAAACTTTTTATGTATTGGTACCACAGGGAGAGAATCAGAATACTTTACTTACACCATGTCAAACTACATTCCATTGCTGAAATAAGTACTTCATTTTTTAAAGAGATGTTTTGGACAGGATAGCTCCAGCTTTAAACACCTTGGTTACAATTCCTCACAGTTAGGTTGTGTGGCATCCACTGTGAAGCCAAGGGAATATGACTATGAAGTCAAGGGAATGCCCTCTTCATTGCTGTATTTGGTTGTGGCATTCCAAAGAACAATTGTTACTACACATAAGAGATGCACTAAGGAATACAATAAAATTCCAGTTCCTTGCAGCCAAGTGACCTTCTTTGTAGACAGCACATTACCATTTGGAATTTCATATTTTGTTTCACTGCTATTTTTAATTTGGGATTACACTTTGCAGAGTGTACTTATCTATATCCTAAATAAATACAAACTGGTAAGTCTTCTACAGTAACCTACAAGGACAAAGCCATGTAAGGCAGTAAATCAAGATAATTACCTAGCAATGCCAAACACCTTTACAACCTAACTCTATCTAGGATTGCAGTGTCAACCCACTCCCTGAAAAAACAAAGTACCACTCTTTTTTCCTCCCTTCTACAGAGCAGCATATGAATTCAGTTCTATGTAAAGTGAATAAGGCACTGGACATTGTAAATATTGACTATTGAAGCTTTTTGTTAACAAGTCATCTGGGTATGTCACTTTTCTCATAACCATCTGTTTTGTAATTAACAGTGCAGGCTGCACTCCTAACGTGATTTAACACCAGAGTGATGGCCGTTGCTCATCATTTCTATCATGGGAATGGGAAGTACACTCCCCCTTTGATAGTTTCCATCTGTCCCTCACATCCAAGTAAACATTCAGGAAACACACTGCTTTTTTGTGAAAGAAGGCATAAAACCTCAATTTGAAAAAAAGGAAGCTCCTTTTAAAATAAACAGGAACTGCCCATGGGAGAACACTAGTGTCCCCTCCCATTTCCATTTCTCAAGGCTAGTGGTGAATTGTCACTGAAGAATTTCAGGATTCTCTGAGCCAAACAAAAGAGGGTGCAGCAGCTGCAAAGAGACACATGGACCTTTAACATACTAACAAACCCTATTTAGAAGGCAAGGGTCCCCTATTTTAGGAAATGTAACCTATCCTGGATTTTTTTTCCAGGTTTTCCCCTTCCCAATTGAAGCCTATTGTACTGATTCCTTGTCTTTCCTCTGACACGTGTCAGCAGGAATATACGTAAGATAAAATGGAATGGGGGGAGAGAGAAAGGGGGACAAAGAGTTGTCTCTACCGTCTATGTGAAATTTTGAGACGGATTCAATTTTTGCTCATTTAATCTTCCTATGAAGGCATTATACGTTTCCTTAAGAAACAGATCACAAAAGACTACATTGGAAAGGCTGGTGATCAGGGAACGATGCGTTCATTTCCCACCCGTTTCGGTTACCTGTAGCAAGCGTGTGATCTCTCACAATCCCTTTTGTGTTCTCAGAAGACTCGTCTGCTCCTTGGGCTCCTTCCCAGCAGAGAAAGAGGCTCAGTGTGAGCCTGACCAGCAGCGCATTTCTTCATCCTTTCCCCTCCTCATTCTCAGAGGGGTTCAGGCAGAAAGCCATAAATGGGGCCAGAAGGAGAAAGACACACGCACAGACCTAGAGAAAGAGAGAGAGAGAAAGAGACCAGGACAGAAGAGAGAGGAAGAGGGCATTTATTTCTGGCTTCAGCAAAACTCTTGCGACGAACAGGCAAATGCTGCTGCTTAAACCTCCAGCCAGATGTTGCAGCCCCCCGCTCATCCGTGGGAAACGCATCTGTGCCATGGGTGGGAGTCTCTTCTTGGTGGGGCGGGGCCAGAAGCCGCCTCCTCCGCTGCTGCGAATGGGAGGCGTCTGTCAAAAGGCGGGGACCAAAAGGGAGGTGGAACCAACAAGCCCGAAAAAGTTTTCGCCGCCTCACCTCCGCTGAGGAAAGCCAGTTTGCTGGTCCTGAGCCAGATCAGAAGCCAGCGTGCCCAGCGCACGACCATCGCCGCCCTGCTTCTGGGGCTGGGGCTACTCTCCCTGCGTTCCTGCTCCTGCCAACTCCCTGTCCCTAGTTTCTTGCCTAAAAGCGCGAGAAAGCCGAGGCGGGGACTCCGCGCTGCCCCGCCCTTCCTTCCACGAAGTCTCCCGACTTCGTCCGCCGGCCACCTGCCACCAATTCAGATTCAGAAACAATCTTCCTCCGCCCCCCGCGGGATCGGAGTTATCGTAATGGAGGCGTGCATACTGGTCCCTCCCACAGGGGAAGGCGGCAGCAATGACAATGTTTTCCAAGGCTCTTCTTTCTACAGAAGAGCCTTCTCTTGCACAGACGATGTCAATTAGTGTGAAATAACCAGCCTCTCCATAGACAACATTAAAAACCTCTATCTCCTATAAAACTTATGGAGAAGAGGGGAAGAGTTGCCTTGGTCCGATCATACATTCGTATCCCTTTCTGTAATCCGCCTGGCTAAGAGGCGACTACAGTGAGGAGGAGGTCTTTTTGCCCCCCCCCCCCCCCCGCCCGCCCATGTGTTGAGTATTAAGCAGGAGCGGTAGCGGATCCTAAACTACAGAGAGAGCGTGGGATTAAGGAAAATACTGGCTTCTGTTGCCTTTCGGAGAAGCTTGTGTAACCCCTGTGTAAGAATGGGATGACCCAGAAAGGGGTGGAGTCTGAAAAGAAGCAGAATGCTGCAGAACTCATGAGGTTGGAAGAAGCAAGGCTACCAGGCTGGGACCTTGATTGATTTTATTAAGCCCTTAACACCTTGTTCAAGGTAACTGCAATGTTGTGGGGAACTAGTGGGAAGGGAGTTTATTTTTTTGCTATTTTGTAAACGTTAGAATTTATTGTTTCGGGGTTTTTGTGTATGTAAATGCTGAGAGTTTTTTGGGAACCTTCAATACCTTGAATCCCGTTCACCAAGCCTCTGAAGTCTTCAAAACCAACCACCAGCAAAGAAGAATTGGACTTGGCAATATCAGTAGACTGTAAATATAAGGACTCGAAAATGCAAATTTAACAGGACTGTAAAGTGTAAATGTTAAATGTTTTAAAAGTGTTATTTGTTAAGAGAAGTAAACTGTTTTTGTTTAAACTTAGTTCTTTGCAGCTCCTTCCAAGTACTGCCCCACAGAACCCACAGAAAGAGGTTACACTTGCATCCTAGAAGGGCAGGCGCTGGAGTCAACTTCTCCCGCTGGAGGGTGGGAGAAAGCAGAGTTAGATCACAAGCCTTGGCCTCTTCGTGTTCTCTATTTCCGTTTCGTCTTGCAAAAAACACCCCATCCAGGTGTCTTCATGCTTCTCTCCGACCAGTTGGCCGAGCGTTGGAGGACCTGGGTAAAATGGGAGGAGAAGAGGGAGGGCGGCGAGCGGCATTATATGTAGATTCACTTTCAGCTGTATGTTCAGTGGTAGATGATGGCCTCAACAGTTGGCAAGACTTCTCCCCTGGGGAAGTCAGGATTTCTGTTCTAGGGAGAATAGGCTATGTAGGGTATAATTGAAGCCTTGGGACTTTTTTCTGTGTCAAGGCTCAGCCCTAGCATATGTTGAAGTAATACTAAAATAGAAGAGTGTCTCCAAGGATGTGCAGGATACTTTCTTTCTTTCCACTGTTGTGAGTCAAGCTCTGGGGCCCGGGCCTTGTTTCGCTGCCATTCCCAGTAGAGCTGAGTACCCACACCTCAGAATTTCTCAAGACAACAGCCTGGTGTTAATTGGGGGGTGGGGGGATTCGTGGCACAGTGCTGAATCGGTAGTAAGGACCTCAAAATAATAGAAGTGTTGTGTAACCCTTCAGAAACATAAAAGTTAGCAAAGCTTTTGGGGATGGCAAAGAATGATCAGATTTTTTTGTGTGTGTAGGGGTAAGGATGGTCAGCAGTGTAGCCAAAAAAATTATTTTTCCAGAATGAAAAACAGCTCTCTTCTCCATCATGCACTTCCTCCTCCAAATACTTATGCATTGGAATCTTTTTCAGTGGCACTTTTGCTGAACATTTAGGGGCGAAATCTGTTTTGGATTTTACTTTTCCTACTATTAATATTGGACTATTAATCAATTTACGAGTTGTTCATGGGTTTCATAGATAATTTTCTGTATTTTTTTGTCTTCAGAGTATTTGTTCTGAGCTGCTGTGGGCCTCTTATAAGAAAGGAAAGATAAGAATGTTTCAGTAAACAACTGAGTACAAAAATACAAATGTTTTAATGTCATTTTAAAGTATCTAGCCTTAAGAGAAATATTGGTAAAATATAAAGGATGTTTATAAAATTCTAATTCAGTTTTAAAGCTGACATTATCCAACTGTTTCGTGCTTTGACATTCACATAGTCTTCTGAGGACTCAGTCTCTTTAGGGCTCCGAGTGTGGGTGTGTGAAGACTGATCTCTTTATGACAGTGACTGTCTTTTGTACTTAGTTGTACAGCAAGTAATGCACATGGTCAGCATTTACCAAAATTTATAACTGACATATTGCCCAACAGCTGCGGTAATGAGAACTCAGCACATAAAGGTCAGGAAGCAAATTATTCCATTTCAGGAAGCAAAGGGCCACATTCAAATCTCAATATCAGATTTGGGTTGCTAAGTGATGTATATTCTTTCTCTCTGGTTAAGACAAAAGTGGAGATATTTGTTATTTAAGATACTCATCTTTTTTAAGTGTAAGAATCAGGGGCATTGAAAAGGCCCTATGTAACATAATGTGTCAATATGGCTTCAAAATGTATTTTGCTTGTCATTTGGATGAGAATATTTAGCAGCTATCTGGAGTTGATGTATGACATCAAAATATTGAAGCTTTTGGCTGTCAGTGATAAGGATAGCACAAGGAATTGCCACTTTTTATTTCCTGGGAAGGAAAAAATGTAGTGTATGATTTAACAACCTGATTCCATAACAACAGGCTTCCCACACATGAATGATGTGAGCATTTGTAAGGCTCTCCTTGTATGAAATATCTTCAGGGACCTCCAGCTGAACTGAGGAAACCGGGAGGAAATGAAGTATCATTCCAACTGGGAATAGACAGCATCTCCTCAATTCCAGTAGCAGAGAAATTATCATTCTCCTTGGATATGTGTGACTCAGTCATATCATCATGTGGAATTATTTCCCAATGACGTCTCTGAGTGCAGGGCATGCTTTGCTTGGAACATTCATATTCTTGGTTTTAAAATATTAGTGAGAAAAATGCTTGTTTTAAAATACACAAATACAGAAAAAGTGAAGTTGTTGGCAGACTTGTGATTAGGGTTGCTAGCTGTGAGACAAGAAATACTCAGAGATTTTGGGGGTGGAGACTGTGGGGAGTGGGGAGGGGAGGGACTTCATTTGGTAGTAATGCCACAGAGTCCACCTTCTGAAGCACCCATTTTCTCCAGGTGAAATGATCTCTGTCTCCTGGAGATTAGTGGTAATCCTAGGAGATCTCCAGCTGCCACATGAAGGTTGGCAACCCATGGAGGCTGACCATCTGTTTGCATGAAGGTTATCAGTTCCACAAATGAATATTACTATTCAAATGAAATGTTGTTATATAAATATTCAGACTAGAGATCATTTCTACACTGGAGAACTGAAGTGTTCTACAAAGGTAATTCTTCACAGCCCATTCCAGTCAGAATCAATGAGATGATACTTCAGATGATACTTTATGAAAATAAATTAAGGACCTTGACTCAGTACAGTCACCAACTGGTGGCTGCAAATGCATATTTCTGTTTGACTCAAAAGATACATTTAGCCAGGCCAACAATGCTTATATGAGTATCACAATGTTAATGGGAGCTCACTTATCGGCATCATACAATGAAGGTTGCCAGATTAGGGACATGTCATCTATTCCCCTTTCATGCTTTTGATGATAACAAATTAGGTAGAACACTGGTAGCTCAATTCAGACATCAAGACAACCTGAGATTAAATTGAGATCTAACACAAACATAACTTCTTGCTTTGCATGTGAGCTTGCCTCTGTCCTCTGTCCTTCCTCCCTTCATGTGCCAAATTTGATTCAAAACTTTCAGATATGATAAAGTTCCAGTTCACCGTCACATCTGAATGCAGTAGTTTCAACGTATGGAACTTGTCTGCTCACCCCAAACTAGGATTTTACAGGGATTAAACCAAGGTTTAGATTATTGGTTTGTGGGGAGTAAAACAACGCAAAAAATCATTTACTGAAGTGCATGTCTTAGGACTGTTAGGGCGGGGGGGGGGGGGATCCTTCTTTGATAATACCCCAGCACTCACTGGATGAAGGATATTCCACTTTCTTAGAAATAAACAACAGAGTCTGCAAATGTATACATAATGGAGAAATTTCTGTATTCAAGATCAAGAAAGCTCTGTTTAATACAAAGCCATTGAAAACAACATCTTGGCTAAAGCTTAGGAGGCTTCATCAACTTTACCTCAGTATAGCAAAACACTAAAAAGGCAGAATGAGACAATGGCAGTAAACTCCATGAATAACTGTAAAGAAGTAGAAGGAAGGGGCTGATTCCGAAGGGAAGAAAGATCAGTACAGTGCATTTAGCCCTTCTCTCCTGAAACCATAGATGTTCCGCTCATTCAAATTAGGCTCCAGAAACTTTCCAACAAGGACATCATGGCAAATGAAAGCTAGAAACCAAGGCCGTTTTCTCCATTATGGCCTTCCCATGGCCCTCACCAAGCTAAGGCAAAAGAATTTTGTACACGGCATGGGGTTGAGAGGGAACCGCTCGCAGACGAATAGCGTCACGAGGCCGACCTCAGGAGAGGGCCGGGCGGACGCACAGGCTATGACTCTTGCATGGAGCCCGCTTTCTCTGCCCCCTTCCCTTGCCCACTCATGAAACTTGTGTCCCCGTCTGGTTGGCCAGCATTTGGCCTCCAGAAGCCCCATGCGACGCTGCCCCTCCGACCTCCAGTGGGTCGGGAGGACAGTGAGTGGAGAGGTGAAGCTTGAGCTGGAGGCCAGCAGGCTAATGACACGGGAACAAGGTGAGGGAAAGTGGAAGGGGAAACAGCAGAGCCCTCGGCGGTGCTGTTCGCGACCGCCGCCGGGAAGACGCTTGTTCCCTCAAAAACAACCCTTTAAAGGGTTGTTTTTTAGGGCGGCCTGACGCCGCCCTGAGGGAGGAGAAGGGCAGCCAGGTCGGTGCTGCTGCATTTCAGCAGCGCCGCCTGTGTGAACGGCGGCCTGGGGGCGGCGTTTTTACTGCCCCCAGGCCGCCGTTTTTGGCCCAAGCGGAAACGGCCCAAGCCAGGAAAAAAGAAGTGGGAGGAGTAAGGAGAGTGCACAAATGCAGCAAGGAGCTGTGATCACAATTGATCTTGGCTTAAGCTCATACAGTTCTGGTGTTTGAATGTACTCAATAACTTTTCCAGACAAACATTTTGCTCATCATTTCAAATCAGGCACATTTACTGAAGTGCATGTATGGTACAACTGCTAGACTGTCAGACTAGGATCTGGGAGACCCAGGTTCAAATTCTCACTGTAGCATGCAAACTTGCTGGGTTATCTTGGCTCAGTTATACACTCACGGTCTAAACTACCTCACAGGGTAGTGGGGAGAAAAAATGGGGAAAAGGAGAAGGGGAGGGGAAAAAACCGTCCACAGTGTAATTAAAGAACATTAAATAATTCCCTCCACATTTACCATTAATGAATGACCAATAGAATGTGAGGATCATTGCTGAGCTACTTTAACTGAACTAAAAAATCATAAATGTCAGACAACCTGATGATAAACATCCGAGTCACACACACACATAAATTCCCCAAAAGTGATTGCAACCATTATTTTGGGAGATGAGAAGGGAGGTAACTCCCACACTGCCCTGATATATTTGGCAATTTACTTCCTGTGTCATTATCGCTGGCTCTGGAATTACAGTTACAATACCTCATTATATTGTAAGCAGCTTATTTATTGACAGTCCTACAATAAAAAGGCCCATGGTAGGTTTACTTCAGAAAACTGTCAGAATAAATTTACCAAAACCCTCCTAGGACAGCCTTTAGCAAAATTTAACCAGGAGAAGCAGAAAGTATTTGCTCGGTTGGTTTATTTATTTATTGCAACGCTTTTTAGTGTCTCTCTTGCAGTGTCCATATGCAGGTCTCTAGCTAAATACCACTGAGCAATGCAGTTAGTTTAATTAACTGAGCAAAGTCCTAATGTTGAACTATCATGGATATTTGTTTGGAAGGTCAGCCATTGTCTTTTATTAACAAGCTCTTCGATCTTTGTCATTCTGTTGTTTGCCTCCAAGACACAATCATAAAAATTAGCATGTCATAAGTAATGAAAGCCCTCCAAATGTGGCAGCATAACAGAGTCCATTGGGTAACTTCCATTTTGTACAAGAAATATTTAAACTGTGTTATTTGATTAATATACTCAGACATGATGCTGTGAATCCAGTGCTTCACAAAGCTTCAATTCATTTTTATTAGTGATTCAGGGAACTAGCCTATTTTCTCTTACACTAGTGGCCCTCAGTGGATAGAAATATGCAATACAAATGTTATAAACAATTAAGGATATCCTCACATGCATCCCAGTCAAACAGATGACCTGGGCTATATCACATGGTTAAAACAACAACAGAACAGCTGGGAAGCTATTTTGCATGCAACTTTCTAAAGATTTCATCAAGGCCATGCTACAGAAGTGGTTGAGTTGGGTTTGTTCTTTCTGAAGCAGTTTGACAACGTAGACCTAAATCAAGCTCTTGGACTTGCCATTTTGTAATTCAAGTCCCACTTTTGCTATAAGCTGAAGTATCCTTTTAGTTCAGTTTCATAATACGATAATATGTACGGTAATAAGAATTATAGCAGCCACCTCAAAAGTTTGTTGTGGCTAACCTTCTTCAGTGCAATCTTGTACGTTCTGAAATCTGAAAAAGCCCCACTAATTTGCAGTTCATAAGGTTTCATTTTCACTAGAACTGTGGGAAACCAAGTGAGCTATGTGAAATCACAAATTTACATATTGCTCAATGTATAAATGGAAGGCTATTAAGCTTTGAAAACAAACAGGATCAATCTATGAAATCAAATGAAAGGAGCTGGCATTTCTGATGACTGAGTCCATTTAAATTTAAAATATTTCCTTTTATGTTGTCTAGCAGGAAAAAAAACCTTGCCAAGAAAGCTGTAAAGATTATTTGAGTTTTCAAATAAACATGAAATAAATTGCTGGATATTGGTTATGAAAAACAAATTACTTTGCAAGCACCTTATTTTTCCTGCAGATTTGACATTTAGCTGTGTGATCCTTGTGTAGATAAATTACATCATTATTTTGGGCCTTCCATATCTGAATCATTTCTTCTCCATCTCCCAATTTCAAATGTTGAGACCAAAATAAACAAGAGTTCACAAGAATGCCCAAAAGAGTCTCAGAGCACTGTATACTTTTTTGGTTTTTTGCCATTATGTCCCATTTGACTTAGGGCAACCTCTGGTGGGGGTTTCCAGACAAGAGATGTCCAGAGATGATTTGCCATTGCCAGCCTCTGCATCACAACCTTGATATGCCTTGTAGGTCTCACATCCAAATACTGGCCAAAGATGACTCTGCTTAGCTCTTGAGATCTGATGAGATTAGATTAGCCTGTGCACAATATACATTATGAGAGAAAAAGGGTTTTGTTACTGCACTGAATGAATAGATTACACTTTGGATTGGCTCTTGTTTTGAATGGCCCTTTCTTTTTAAGACTCCATCCACCATATGGTTGCCAATTCCAGGCTGGGAAATTCCTGGAGGTTTGAGAGCAGACCTTGGAAAGGCAGGGTTTGGGGGAGGGAGGTCAGCAGGGCTGTGATGCCATAGTTTCTACCTTCTGGAGCTCTTGTTTTCTGCAGGGGAACTGGCAGCTGTAATCAGGAGATCAATTATAGTTCCAGAACTCTATAATTTTTGTTGTGTATGTAAATCAAGCCTGATGGATTTATACTGTTATTGGTGTGAAGAAAGGAGCTCTGATTCACAAATGCTTGTGCTGGGGAAAAAAAACACTAAGTTTTTTTAAAAAATGCCACTGTAGACCTGTTTTATTTTGCTGTGGATTAATTTGGTTACCCATTTGGAATCTGCATAGCTTAAAGTGAGTTCGCAAGGACTTGTGTCTGTTTTTTTCACAAAGATTACATGGGAAAGAGCCCCATTTTTGTCTTATGGCTATGGTTTCGCAGTGTGAGTGGTAGAGTAACTTCTGCAACAGTAGTCTTACTGTCCTCATCATGTCATCAGGGCAATATTTTCTCAATTTGTACCTGCAATGGTACAGTGTAAAACAGTGTTAGTGGTGTTTCACATAAAGCATACATTACTTTCACATAAAGCATACATTACCATCACCCTCTATCTACATAGTTTTCTGTTCTCCACCATGAATCCCCAGTCACTATAGCACAATCCCCTCCGCCCTGCACACACACTTAATGAACAAACTCTCCCCTTCTGAATTTGCTACATCAGTGCCAGGCAGGAGTTTGGGTCACACACACACACACACCCTCCCCCCCACTTCAGGATTAATTAGCACTGGGAAACTCACAGGGTAACCCACCACCTTTTAATGAATTAGCTCCCATCTCTCCTATTCAGGGTTACATTTCAGCATTGGATGGGAGATGAATTGTGGTAGATGAGTAACAGTGCAATGATACTAGGACATTACAGAGATTTTTTTAAAAATTAAAAATGGATATAAAGAGGAAGGAGCTCCTTTCCACTGAAATGGAAAGCATACCTTTCATTTGAGAATCTTTCATTTGCAATCCCCTGCTCCTCTTTATTCTTGACTCAGATTCAGACATGTGACAGACATAGTTCAATTGCACAGTACCTACACTGTATTTCTTTCTTTTTTTAAAAAAATCATGTTGTAAAAGCCTAAATACAGCCTCCCTCTTGGCCCTGCAGTGAAGCCGAGAGAGATTTTTAAAAATAAACAACCCCCCAATATATAAGTGGAGGAAGGGGGAGAAGACATTCCTTTTCATTGAAATCAAAGACATACCTTACATTCTAGATACATTGAAAATTATGCCTCTAACATCATGCAGGGAAAAAAGTTTTCTCAGGTTTTTTAAAAAGTTATTTTTAGAGGAAAAGGGGGGCTGAATGTAGACAACATCATGCAGGAAGGGGAAGGGGGAAGTGGGAGGGGGCAGGAGAGAAACATGCATATGTTTAGATGGTTGAAATGCGGTAAATCCAGTGACGTAGATTTTTTTATGGGGTAGGTTCAGGGGGCGAGACCATGCCTCCCCAAGCTCTGCTCCAAGCCTCAGTGCTGAAGCAGCTCTCTGAGGCCAGGAACGGCCTCCTCTGCCCCACCCCCTGCCTCCACCCACTGGCTGGACTCCCAGCTGGCAGTCCCTTCTGCCCTCTCCTCCGGGCAGAGGTGTAGCTAGGGAAAATGGAGTCTGGTGCAAAATCTGATTTTTGCGCATCTCCCCACCATGGGCAGCTGCTGTGATGCTGGAATCCACCCCCAAACTGCATCACTTTCAATGGGGTTTAAACTAGGGAGCCCAGATTCTCCTTTTAAATCCACCTTAAAGGGAGAATCTGGGGTCCCCAGTTAAAACAACATTGAAAGTGATGCTGTTTCGGGGTGGATTATCCCCCACCCTGAAACAGCATCACTTTCAATGTTTAAACTGGGGACCTCAGATTCTCCCTTTAAATCCATGCCTAAGGGAGTGGATTTAAAAGGAGAATCTGGGGAAATGTGGAGGGTGCCTGCTGTCAGGGGTACAATTGTTCATCTAGCAGCACCAAACTTTCATAGTATCTTTAGGAGACCTTCCTGATGATACCACCCAGGTTTGGTGGAGTTTGGTTCAGGGGGTCAAAAGTTATGAACTCTCAAAGCTAATCTCCTATTAGCTCCTATTGGAAACAATGGGGGATGGGGCACCTCCTTTGGGAGTCCATAACGTTGGACTCCTTGAACCAAACTTCACCAAACATGGGTGGTATCAGAAGGAGACTAATCTGATGATACCTCCTTGGTTTAGTGAAGTTTAATTTTAGGGAGTCCAAAGTTATGGATCCTCAAAGGTGTAGCCTCCATCTCCTATTAGCTCCCATTGGAAACAATGCAGGATGAAGACACCCTCTTTGAGAATCCATAACTTTGGATCCCCTGAACCAAACCTCACCAAACCTGGGTGGTACCATCAGGAGTGTCTCCTAACAAATCCCTGAAATTGTGGTGCTGCTAGCCTAAAAGTCACGCCCCCTGCAGGCCAAAAACTGAAAAAAACACTAAAAATACAAAAAACCACAAAAGGGGGATGGATCTTCGGACATGTAATGGGAGGATTGAACCCAGGAACCCCCCCCCCCTTCTTTACCTACATCCTTGGGTAAGTCCAGTGGTGGGATTAAAATAATTTAACAACTGTTTGTTTACAAGCACCATTTTAACAACCAGTTCTGCCGAAATGGTGCGAACCTGCTGAATCCCACCACTGGGTAAATCTTTCATGTGAAAGCAACCCAAATTGGAGGCAATTGAGATACCTGTTGTCGAACCTCCCATACACTTTTGCATAGCAGAATTGTAGGCTGCCATGAAAGAAAGGCAGGTAACCTCACTCTTTTCCTCACACTACATCTCAGAGAATATCACACAATTGAGAAAGATGTTCACTATCTTTCTCCTCCTCCCTCCCTCTGTCTGTGAGATCTGGAAGGGTCTGAGTTTTCATGCCAATGCTTCTCCATTTTAGCTACCTGACTTCCTCTCCTAGTTGGCCTCCTCTGCTGCTCACTTTGGAAAAAAGCTGAATTCTGACTCACTGTAATGAATAGATGATGAAAATCAGTTTACTTCTTACTCCAGTCCTTCTTTTCCTAGTCCCTTTGTAGATTAGCTGAACTAGTAAAAATAGGAACTTAGTTCCACATTAGTCACCTAGGAATTTTTTTTAAAATATGTGGCTGTGTTGAAAAAGCTTCAGGTCTATCTTCCCTCAAAAGTCTATGAACAAATCATGAAGGATCCCCCCGCTTTTAAATAAGGCTATATTTTGTTGCTCGGAAGGGAGTTTCTTTTTTTCATCTAAACCTGCTTTAATGGGCACCCCAACCAATTAGTCTATCAGCCTGTGCTGCCATTCTTGCTGACGTCTGTGTCAATTTAGTAGAAAAATCATGGCAAGACTCTGCTCTAGAAAGCATTCATTTTCAAATTTTAACTGTCAGAGGAAAATTCCACCTGCAAATGGAAGAGATTAGTGACATTTTCTAACATTTCATCTCTCTTTTCTCTGCCCTGCTGCATCCTTGTAGTATTGACCCTGAATTACTGCTTAAATTCTTCTTTCGGTAATTACATTTCACTCTCATAAATTCCACCAGCTATTTCAATTTCATAGCATAATTGCTTTCACTTGGTAACCTAAATTATTGTATAGAGAAACTCTGCAGTTTTACATAGATTATATGCTCAGTTCCATAGATTATTCAAGAAGTCTAGATAAATGCATACATTGTTCCTTTATTATTTTAAAATACCAAAGAATCCTCTTCAGGGATCTTTTATTAATATAATTGAATCCTATTCCTTGAATAATTCAAGTCTAGGCCTTTTGTTGCAGGATTGGCCTAGATTACATGTTGTGATTCTTGATGCTGACATACTACATCCATTTTAAAGAAACATATTCCTATAGTTGTTCATTTTGGAAAATGTGTACCTTTTTACCCAATAGAAGAGATCTGCATGAAACATAGACTTTGGGAACCAGCACTAATGGGTTGTCAGGGCTCTGAAGGCCCTTTATTCCACTACCACAATGAATGGCCATCTTCTCTGTGACTTTTGACCAGTTCCTAGAGAGGTCTGATATCACTTCTGGGTTTCCCTGGAAATGAGATCACATCCTCAGCCAATGGTCACTTTTTATTTTAATTGTCCAGAAACACAAGCTTGGTGGCTACCACCCCTGTGGAACCAGAGCAGGAGTGACCAAACTTGCTTAACCTAAGAGCAAGATAGAATAAATTTCACACAGATACGGAACCAGTGGGTGCCCCAGACCACATGGAGGGCACCCCCCTCCCCCCCACTCCAGTGAAGATTTGGTGCACTGCCCATCTGCCAGGCCAGAGGGCAGAAGCAGCAGAGCATCCCTGTGCAAAGGGGTAGGCCACCCCTTTGTGAAGCAGCCAGCCCGAGCCCATGCCAGCCTGCCCCAAAAAGCTACACTGCTTCAAGGTTAGCAGGGGAGCAGGCCTTCGGCCCAGGGCACCCAGTCCAGCTCCCTGAAGTGCCCACCCTGCCTGCCACGGAAGTAGGCTCGCTGATCGCCTCTGCTACTGCTTGCAACCCCCTTTTGCCCATTTCTTCTGCTACTTACCTGTCTGCCCATTCACCTGCTGCCCTTCTGTCTGCCTCTGATACTTCTTGCTCATCAACCCTTTCACCTACTCCTCTTCCGCCCATTTCTGATGCTACCCACCTGCACACTGCTGCTCGCCCATTTCTGATGCTGTTCACCCACCTCTGCTACTGCTCACACACATTCCATTCTGCCCACTTTGATGCTGTTTGCCTGCCTGCTCGTTCACCTGGCACCCCTCCTACCTGGCTTTGCTGCTGCTTTCCTATCTACTCCTGCTCTAAGCCCATCTCTGCTTCTCCTCACCCACCCACTCACTCAGCTGCTGCCCACCTACCTACCCACCTATGCTGCTGCTGCTACTGGTATACCTGCCTCTGCTTCTTTCTTTCTTTCTTTCTTTCTTTCTTTCTTTCTTTCTTTCTTTCTTTCTTTCTTTCTTTCTTTCTTTCTTTCTTTCTTTCTTTCATCAGCACAGGCTGATAGCAGCAGTGGCGTAGTGGTTAAGAGCAGGTGTACTCTAATCTGGAGGAACCGGGTTTGAATCCCCACTCTACCACTTGAGCTGTGGAGGCTTATCTGGGGAATTCAGACTAGCCTGTGCACTCCAACACACGCCAGCTGGGTGACCTTGGGCTAGTCACAGTTCTTCTGAACTCTTTCAGCCCCACCTACCTCACAGGGGGTTTGTTGTGAGGGGGGAAGGGAAAGGAGTTTGTGATCCCTTTGAGTCTCCTTACAGGAAAGAAAGGGGGGATATAAATCCAACTCTTCTTTCTTTCTTTTCTTTCATCAGCATTAGGCTGATAGCAGCAGTATGTGAGTGGCGGGCATGCAGTGTACTCTAATCTGGAGGAACCGGGTTTGAATCCCCACTCTACCACTTGAGCTGTGGGGGCTTATCTGGGGAATTCAGACTAGCCTGTGCACTCCAACACACGCCCAGTTGGGTGACCTTGGCTAGTCATTACAGTTCTTCTGAACTCCTTTCAGCCCCAATCTGCCCCTGCAGGGTTTGTTGTGAGGGGGAAGTGGAAAGGAGCTTCAGATCCCTTTGAGTCTCCTTACAGGAAAGAAAGGGGGGATATAAATCCAACTCTTCTTTCTTTCTTCATCAGCACAGGCTGATAGCAGCAGTGGCGTAGTGGTTAAGAGCAGGTGTACTCTAATCTGGAGGAACTGGTTTGAATCCCCACTCCCACCACTTGAGCTGTGGAGGCTTATCTGGGGAATTCAGGACTAGCCTGTGCACTCCCAACACACCAGCTGGGTTTCTTTGGGCTTTCTAGTTCTTTCTGAACTCTTCAGTCTCCACCCACCTCACAGGGGGTTTGTTGTGAGGGGGGAAGGGAAAGGAGTTTGTGATCCCTTTGAGTCTCCTTACAGGAAAGAAAGGGGGGATATAAATCCAACTCTTCTTTCTTTCTTTCTTTCTTTCTTTCTTTCTTTCTTTCTTTCTTTCTTTCTTTTCTTTCTTTCTTTCTTTCTTTCTTTCTTTCTTTCTTTTTTCTCACAGTGTCTGTCTGTCTGCCTTTCCTTTCTTTCTCTTTCTTTCTTCCAATCTTTCCATAGTGTGGCTTGCTTGCTTCTTTTCTTTTCTTCCCTCATTGGCTATCTTTCTGTCTTTCAGTTAATCCAACTAGGGGTGCTTGGCAGCCCTCTCCCCCAGGGTACTGCTGCCCCATTGTGGTGGCCACTGTGATGTCTAGTGGGCGCAATTTCAGTGCTTGCCCCAGACATCATTTTCTGTAGCTAAACCCCTGACTTCAGATGTTTGAGAACCACCAGACATGAACAAATATTACACATGCATTTTATCATTATATTCACATTTTGTTACAACTCTTAATATAAATATTAAAAAACATACTTACATAATGTTCATGTATCTAATTTTTATTAACATATTGACAAAAACAAAAGGAATAAAGCAGATATTGCTAATGAAAGTTTTAGCTAAATCCCTAAATATCTGGTCAAAACGTTTAGAACAATGTGTAAATTAGAAATAGTTACTGGCTATTACTACCTGTAGAAATATTGTGAACCTCACTTTTGCTGTGAGTCATTTAAAATCCAGCTGATATATTGTCCAGGTTGGTATGAATTAGCTCCATCAGGAGTTGTAAGGATTGCATGACACTTCAACTTCACAAACTTCATTGCAGAATGTAGTGATCCACTGTTGAAATCCACATGATCTGTCTTCCTACAGAACAGAAATTTCAGGAAGGTCTCTCAAGTTTTTCAGCTTTTAAGCCTTTGTCCCTAAGCTAGGATAAGTGCTCAGGGACAGAAAGGGAAGAGCCACCTCCATGGGACACTCTTCTCTTCATTACCACCACCAGAGAGGAAATCTGGTGGACCATGCAAGAAGAAAAAAGAGAAGTTGAGGGTTATACTGATTAAATTTAGGAGGTTGGAAACAATGTGGGGACCCAGCCACAACAGTGCACGCTCCTGGTCCAGTTTTACATATTGTAATGATTTTGCAGCCAGCTCCAAGTGTGGGGAAAGAGTCAACGGAGATCTCTTTTTCAAGCAGCAAGAGTAGAGAGAGGGAAGCATCAAGAGCACGCGCACGCACACACACACACACACACACACACACACACACACACACACACACACACACACACACACACACACACAGAGAGAGAGAGAGAGAGAGAGAGAAGCAGTGACTGACTGCTCCATCAACCTGCTCTCAAAAATAATGTTGAGAAGCTACTTACACCTCCCTCAGAAAATCCATTAACAATGGTCCCCACTCACCATCACTGAGAACTGACAAAGGTGGGAGTCACCTCCTCCACC
The DNA here is from genome assembly GCF_021028975.2 of Sphaerodactylus townsendi. Lineage (NCBI taxonomy): Eukaryota > Metazoa > Chordata > Lepidosauria > Squamata > Sphaerodactylidae > Sphaerodactylus > Sphaerodactylus townsendi. The sequence continues at coordinate 110,847,090 of NC_059425.1, forward strand.
CTCCCAGACAGCAGTGGCAGCAACCAATGAGGTTGAGCAGAGCCAGTCCTGACCCAGCATCCCCCTAGTCCCTCAGCCATGGCCGCCCCACCACCTTCTCTTTGCTCATCTTGGAAGCGTTTTCAGGGGAGGCAAGGTACAAACATCAAGTCACTTCGGAGCCGCCACTGTTTGGCTGGAACTTCCTGTCCAGATAGTATCACACCTTCCTATTATTCTCTCTTCCCTTTCCTTGCCACCTATCCTGCTCCAGAGCCCACTGCACTCCTTAAGCAATGGGGCCACATCCCTGGAAGAGACTCGCATGCTGGCGCACATGCCACAGGCAGGATCCTTGAGAGTGTCAAGCTGGTCAAGGTATCCCCACTAATCTTAAACAGAGAGAAATATGTAAATAAGAAAATAAATAAGAAAAAGAAAACAGAGACACACAGACTTGGAAGTAAGCTGTGAGAGGGGAGACCCCAAGAGCCATACATTATGTGGCAAAGAGTCACATGCAACTCCCAAGCTGCAGTTGAGCCACAATTTGGCTATCCTTGAACCAGAGGCCTGAGTTTAAAATAAAGGTTGTTTTCCTGGAAAATGGACAGGGGAAAAGATAATGTAAAAGTTGTGCACCCTGTTTGGCCAAAGGTGGGAGCAGGGGAGCTCTTGAGAACTTTTCCAAATAAGGAAAGAGAGGAGAGCTTCCGTTGGGAGAATTGATGACATGTTGACACAGCTACCAAGACAGATGGCTTCTTGACGGAATTACTGGCTGGGGAAAGGTTACCTCCCAGCAGAGAAACCACTCTGGGCAAAGTGCAGGCTGGAGATCACCCACATAGCTTCAAGAAAACCTTTCCTCTCATGTGAAGCATGGGAATGGAGGTTTCTACGATTCACTCAAACTTATAGTCATGTTATACTTTTAACAGACTTTATTTTATATATATTATACGCTTATTTAATCTTTTCAATCATTACAATAAACTCATGAAATTCAATCTTTTCAATTGTTACAGTAAACTCATTAAATTCTATACAATCAAATCAGTATATCTTAATGTACAGTATGTAGAGTTAGTAAATATATGAATTATATATATGAGTATATACATTAACAAACCCAAGCTTTAACAAACCCAAACTGGAAGACTTAAGTTCAAAGATCTATTGCAGGCAAGTGCACCCCAAAACAAATACTGAATTTAGGCAAAAAAAGAGAACACTCTAGCCCCATTTTAGGGTGCTAACTAAAAAGTGGTCGAGAATCTTCCCAGCTGTCATTGCTAACTGGGGAAGGGCAGCTCGCCTCCTCGCTGTTCCCCCCTGGCTCTCGCAGGCTTTCATGCTGGCTCATGAGATTTTGCATGCCCCATGGGCATGTGCAGACCGGCCTCCATTACATCTGATGTCAGGACGCCAGGCAAGTCCTGACGTCATTTGGGGGCAGGCCCACCTGGGCCTTTATAAGGCCGGGCTGGGCAGGCCAAGCCCCCACTCCAGCGATCGGCTCCAGACGCATCCCCACCCTCCTCTCCCTTTTTATATCTGTTATTTTGTTTATGCATGCTTATTTTGTCATAGCCGTTTGGCAGGTTGCGCAGGGGTTACTGATCTGTTGGTAAGGGTTAGCAGGTGCGGTAACCTGCTTTTGATGGAATCTACCTAAGAGGTTTGGGGTGGAGCAAGTCGACGGATAGGCAGCCCAGACATGGGCTACTAAGACTTGTGCCCCTAGCAGCAACAGGAATCTTCAGGCAGGAATTTCCCACTGCTGCTCCATTGGTTTGTGATTTTCCTCAGCAGGTGGGCTTGAGGAGATTGATAGCTGGGGGACCTCACTTGGGCTGCCCACAACACAGATCAGACCCCCATACTGGGCCTTTCACTTCTTTTTACCTTGATCCCATAAATATAATGGTTATCGCCAACATGTTTTCCCACATAAGATGGTGTGGTCACTCGTTTATTGGTAGGGTTAGGGTGATAGAGGGAGCAGATCATTCCCTCAGCTGGCAATAGACTTTCTCCAGCCCCAAGACAAAAGAGCAGGTTCTGCTGGTAACTTTGTCAGCTGCTGGTAACTTTGTCAGCTTTCCAACTTCAGCATTCAGTTATGTTACAGAGAGTCCTCCACCTGCAACAATTCTACCTACTTCACCCCCCGCTCTGCAAAACTGCAGCTTTTAATCCAGATTATAGCCAATCCCATTCCTTCTGCCAGGTATTTTACTTTACTAAGCACATTATCTCAGCCTAAAGCTATATTATTTACAGCTGACTCTTTACTCTTTATTTTGCACAAATATTTTTATCAGTTTAAATTGTAACCTTCAAGAACATATTTTCTTCTTGACAGGTACCACCTTGAACTTTTCAGGCAAGTCCACACAATTGTAGTATGTGCACCCTCAAGCAAAACTTATATCATATAATATCTACACATTGTCTCTGAAGGTTTTTAAGACTTTACTTGCATATATCACCTTTGTTTGGAACCAACTGTTCTCCCAGTGATCCATCCATAAATCAATACTAGGAATGCTGAAGCTACACTTGGGAAACTGCAGACTATAAAAGTAGTTACTGAAGAGACCAATTCCACTGTCTGAGTCAGTGGCATATTAATCACAGAGAATGAAGAGAGCTCTCTCAGGTTTTGCCTTGACCCAGGAGAAAAGAAGCAGAGAACAAAGCGGCAAGGCATTTCCATTCTCACTGTTTAAATTTCACCCCTTCCAAAAAACCCCACCCCAGGCAGAAAGAAACTGTTTACAATCCTGAACTAGAAGGATAGTACCTATCAGGTGAAACAAAATGAAGAAATTGTGGTAAGCATACATTAAATTCCCTGAGTCACTTGAACAGACTTCCATTCAGCATCAAATCAAAGTAAAATGTTTCAGAAGAAAAATTATATGTATTTTGGTAATATCATAGTGTGTACCAAAAGATCTCAAGATGCCATCTTGAAACAAGACTTAGAGCTTGGTGGGCAAGTGTGAAGTTCAGTCAGAAAGAGATACAGCTTCTTGTTGACAGAGTTTTTCAATCTGAAGTTTATTGCCACTTTTTATATATGGTAAAAACACTTACTGTCAATCAGATCCTCCCTCCTGTAAACTGCAGCCTTAGCAAGGGAGTACAAACAGAAGAACAGCAACACATTTAACAAGAGAGGTGATAGAGGGAAAAGGAACAATGGAAGAGAAAAGGAAAGTGGGAGGAAGATCAATTTTAAATAAGCCATTACTAGTAAGTACTATAACAAGTTCCATAAATCTATAACAAATCATCCCAATTTGTCTGTTAAATTCTATTTCCCACTTTTTAAGTTCAGTAAATCGTCTACCCAGGCTTCTACATGTGGTAGAGTTGCAGCATTATACTGTTGAAGGACATCTGACAATAACAGCAGTCTTTAAAAAAAAACAGGTTTCTGGACCAATACACTTTCTTATAAGGTTCCGACCTGAGAACTAAAAGGTTGAGTCCAGAACAAAGATAGTTGGTTTCTGTACATCTCATTTTTAAAAAATGTATTGGATTTTTATCCCTCTCTCCCCAACTACAGTTGGGCTTAGGGCAGCATACAAACATTTAAAAACCATTTGTTAATCAAACATAAAATCGCTAGCTATATATCGTTAAAACACTCTAAAACACTGAAATCCAAGATGGCAAACTAATCCAGATGTAGGAAACCCTTCCCGCCCATTCAAGTGCAATAATTTATCCAACTTGGATCATAACAGAAAAAGAATGAGTGCAGAAAGACCTTCATTGTTTTTATATTTTGTAGATCTTGTAAGTTTTCATGTAAGCTTTTATGATATTGTAAGTCTATTCATGGAAAACTTTGCATATATGAGCCATATCAGCTGAAAGGGTGAAGTAAAGGATCTAGGTAATTTAGTGGATCATATGCAGAACATGAATCAGCAGTGCGATGCAGCTAAAAAGGCAAATGCAGTTTTGGGCTGTAAACATAAGTGTGGTGTCCAGATCACTCAAAGTGATAGTACCACTTTGCTCTGGTTATGCCCAGTGGTGGGATTCATATTATTTAACAACCGGTTCTGGTGGTGGGATTAAAATAATTTAACAGCTTGCTGTTTACAAGCACCATTTTAACAACTGGTTCTGTTGGAAGTGTTGCGAACCTGCTGAATCCCACCACTGATCCTGGTCCTTTTTTAAACCAAGCTGGTAGACTGGGCCATGATCACCACCTCGCCCAACACACACACAGAAAAAATTGACCCAATAGCAACAAGCCTTCCTCCAGTCATTACCTGAAATACTGTGCTACTGATTCTCAAAGATTTGAGGCAGAGAATTTTCCAGTGCTTTATTTCAATTTCTAAACATTCAATGTTTCATAAAATTAATAACAATCAGTAGATGGCACTGCTAATATGAATTTCATTTGGCAGTTTCAGAGTTTTAATCAATGTCTGTAAGTGATTGTCCTTAGGAATGCGTAGGCCAACATGTGTATATTTTATTGATTCATAAAACAGGGGCTGGGGTGACGGGGAATAAAACCACAAATAAATGTAATGGACTAAATAAAAACAAGGTTATGAGTTCACCTGATTGGTAGCCAAAGCTAAAATTCTCATTTATAGGTCTTCTCAAAGGTTGGAAGGATATTGTAACCACCAATCTGATTTGGAACTAACAAGCAATGTGAATTTTGGGGTGCCCCAGTAACCTCCACGGAAAAAGAGTTAAATTCTGCTGAAATAAATGAGTGAATGGCTGTGTCCATGGCGTCCCATGCATTTTTTGGGGGGTGAGCTAAAATTAATATGTCAATATCATTTCTCACTCTAAGGAAGGCATAATTTTAGTATTAAAATGAAAAGATCCAGAATTTTCAGAAGCATCAGGAAAAGCCCTGGGTAAGGAATTATGTATTGGTCCTGGCTAGTACTTGGACAGGTGACCATCATGGAACACCAGTATTGCTGTGCAGAAGAAAGCTATTGCAAATCTCTTCTGTTAGACTCTTGCCTTGAAAACCCTGCTGAGTTGCAGTAAGTCAGCTGTGACACTCACAAGAGATCCTTTACAATTATGTTGAGAGCATATGTTGCTATTTATGCTGCCACCTTGTGGAACATGTGAATCTGTTTGTAGGGATTTCCTGCTTTTACGCCACTGCTGCTCCTCTATTTATGCTGCCACCTTGTGGAACATGTGAATCTGTTTGTAGGGATTTCCTGCTTCAGCATTCTTGTTGCTTCATCTTAATTTTAATTCTTTATTTTAAGTAATATTTGACAGCTGTGATTATGATAATAATTTGTATGTAAAATCTCTGGGTATTTCAACAACTCTGAGTTTCCAGAGGACAATTTATGATAGTTTTTCATGATTCTTTGATCCAATAATACATGCTTGAATACTGCAATGTAAACAATAAGTCAGATTTTGTTTAAAATATGGTTTAAGCAAAATGCTTGGAAATATAAAAGCCAGTTCTCTAAACTATATTAGACTATTTCTGTCCAAGCTGATTTTCTACTGAATGTTGACAAAATTTGATTCTCATATTCAAATCTCAGAGAACAACTGTACATGTGAAGGGGATCTGGAAGTCTTAGTTGACCACAAACTGAATATGAGTTTGCAGTGTGATACAGCAGCTCAGAAAGCCAATGCAATTCTGGGCTGCATCAACAGCAGTATAGTATTTAGAATGAGGGGTGTAATCGTACCACTCTATTCTGTATTGGTCAGACCACACCTGGAACACTATGTACAGTTTTGGGCACCACAATTCAAGAAGGATATTGATGAGCTGAAACGGGTCCAGAGGAGAGCAACCAAAATGGTAAAGGGTCTGGATTCTATGCCCCATGAAGGAGTGGCTGAGGAAGCTAGGTAAATTTAGTTTGGAGATTGAGGGGTGACATGATAGCCATATTTAAATATTTGACGGGATATGTTAAAGATGGAGCAAGCTTGTTTTCTGCTGCTCCAGAGAATAGGAGAAGGAGTACTGGATTCAAAGTACAAGAAAAAGAGATTTTACCTAAACATTAGGAAGAACTTTCTAACAGTAAGGGCTGTTAGACAGTGAAATATGCTACCTCGAAGTATGGTAGAGTCTCCTGCGAAGTTTCTTAAACAGAGGCTGTTTAAGAAACATCAGTCGAGGATGCTTTTATTGTGTATTCCTACACAGCAGGGGATTGGACTTGATGGCTCTTCCAACTCTATGATTCTATGAGAAGTAAAATGATTTTTCAAAGATACTTGCATGTGTAAGCAGCTCATTTCCATAAGAACATAAGAACTAGCCTGCTGGATCAGACTAGAGTCCATCTAGTCCAGCACTCTGCTACTCGCAGTGGCCCACCAGGTGCCTTTGGGAGCTCACGTGCAGGATGTGAAAGCAATGGCCTTCTGCTGCTGCTGCTCCTGAGCACCTGGTCTGCTAAGGCATTTGCAATCTCAGATCAAGGAGGATCAAGATTGGTAGCCATAGATCGACTTCTCCTCCATAAATCTGTCCAATCCTTTTTAAAGCTATCCAGGTTAGTGGCCATCACCACCTCCTGTGGCAGCATATTCCAAACACCAATCACACATTGCGTGAAGAAGTGTTTCCTTTTATTAGTCCTAATTCTTCCCCCCAGCATTTTCAATGAATGCCCCCTGGTTCTAGTATTGTGAGAAAGAGAGAAAATTTTTTCTCTGTCAACATTTTCTACCCCATGCATAATTTTATAGACTTTAATCATATCCCCCCTCAGACATCTCCTCTCCAAACTAAAGAGTCCCAAATGCTGCAGCCTCTCCTCATACGGAAGGTGTTCCAATCCTTCAATCATCCTCGTTGCCCTTCTCTACACTTTTTCTATCTCTTCAATATCCTTTTTGAGATGTGGAGACCAGAACACAGTATTCCAAGTGCTGTCGCACCACGGCTTTATATAAGGGCATGACAATCTTTGCAGTTTTATTATCAACTCCTTTCCTAATTATCCCCAGCATAGAGTTTGCCTTTTTCACAGCTGCCATGCATTGAGTTGACATTCACAACTGCCATGCATTGAGTTGACTGATAGCACTGACCCTTGTAGCGTGTATATGAAGTTTGGATTTTTTTGCCCCTATGTGCATCACTTTGCATTTTGCTACATTGAACTGCATTTGCCATTTCTGAGCCCACTCACCTAATTTATCAAGGTCCGCTTGGAGCTCTTCGCAATCCTTTGTGGTTCTCACCACCCTACATAATTTGGTATCATCTGCAAATTTGGCCACCACGCTACCAACCCCTACTTCCAGATCATTTATGAATAAGTTAAAAAGCACTGGTCCCAAAACGGATCCTTGGGGGACACCACTCCCGACATCTCTCCATTGTGAGAACTTCCCATTTATACTCACCCTTTGTTTCCTGTTCCTCAACCAGTTTTTAATCCATAGGAGGACTTCCACTCTTATTCCTTCATTGCTGAGTTTTCTCAACAGTCTCTGGTGAGGAACTTTGTCAAAAGCCTTTTGGAAATCCAAGTAGACAATGTCCACTGATTCCCCCTTATCCACATGCCTGTTTACACCCTCAAATAACTCTAGTAAGTTTGTAAGACAGGACTTGCCTCTGCAAAAGCCATGCTCTACATGTTTAATAATTTTATCTTTAATGATAGATTCTACTAATTTACCAGGAACAGATGTCAAACTGACTGGCCTGTAATTTCCTGCCCCCCCCCCTCCAGATTCTTTCTTAAAGATTGGTGTGACATTGGCCATCTTCCAGTCTTCAGGGATGGAGGCAGATTTCAGGAATAAGTTGCATATTAAAGTGAGAAGATCAGCAATTTCATGCTTGAGCTCTTTAAGAACTCTTGGATGAATGCGATCAGGCCAGGGGATTTGGTAGCATTTAGTTTATCAATGGCTGCCAGAACTTCTTCCTTGTCTACCACTATCTTTGCTAGTTCCTCGGATTCACCTCCTGAGAATCTTGGTTCAGGTGCAGGAATTTTCCTCACCTCCTCTTGGGTGAAGACAGATGCAAAGAATTCATTTAGCTTCTCTGCAATCTCCCTGTCATCTTTTTGCACACCTTTTGTTCCTTCGTCATCTAATGGGCCTACCACTTCCCTAGCTGGCTTCCTGTTTTTGATGTACTTGAGGAACTGTTTGTTGCTGGTCTTGATGTTCGCAGCCATGTGTTCCTCATAATCCTTTTTTGCCTCCCTTACAGCTAACTTGCTTCTCTTTTGCCACCATTTGTGTTCTCTCTGGTATTCTTCATCAGTTAAGTTGGACTTCCATTTTCTAAAAGACATCTTTTTTTCTAATAATTTCCTCAACCTCCCTTGTAAACCATGGCGGCTTTCTTTTGGACTGGTCGCTGCCTTTCCTAACCTGCGGAACACATTCCAGCTGAGCTTTTAAGACTGTGTTTTTCAATAGCCTCCAAGCATCTTGGACAGTTTTGACTCTCTTGATTTTCCCTTTCAGCTTCCTGCGCACTATCCCCCTCATCTTTGAGAAATTTCCCTTTCTGAAGGCAAATGTAACTACATTAGTAGTTGTCACTTGTTCGCATGCAGAGATACAGAGATTCCAGTTAGTTCTAAAGTCAAATACCACCACAGTACTTTTAGGCCTGCTAACATCATAGTGAAAACTGAATTGTTATTTAAAGCTTTATTTGAAGTTTTATTTTTTCTTTCAAAGTAATAACATTCAAATCTCCACCTATGCCAGAGGCTGGTATTATTATTATTAGAACAAGCCCAGAATGTGTGCAAAGTGCTTGGTCCTCGTTCAGTTTCAAATCTGTTTCCTCCACCTGACTCAGACCACTGGTCGATCGAGCTCTGTTTCATCTAATCTATCCATCATGGCCCTCCAGGGTCTCACCTAGAGATCATTCACATCACCTTCTATCTAATTCCTTTAAATGGAGATACTGAAAACTGAAGCTGAGACTTTTTGCATGTAAAGCAGATTCTGTATTTCTAAGCCTCTCCCAGATTATTGAGGTACCTGGGCTCCTTATTTGTTTGTTTGTTTATCTTACTTATTACCTTTCTCCTCAGTGGGGATACAAAGCAAGTTACCTCACTGTCCATTTTATCTTCACAATAGTCTGAGAGGTAGATTAGGCTGAGATTGTGTGACTGGCCAGAGCTCCCCCAACAAACTTCCATGGCAGAGTGGGAATTCAACTCTGCATCTACCTCACCTGACACTCTAACCACTACACCCCACAGATATATCCCCTAAATAAATGGGTCTTCAAAAATATGTTTGGCTAGATTCAGATCAATCTGGTGAAACAATTACAGCATTGGAGGAAATTTGGGAAAACAAGAAACATTCTGATTCATTCTGTAAAAAGATCCTTACAAATACTTACTTGTGGCATATACATATGCCAAAAATACCATACATTTGTATGGTTACTGGCCAAGACCTGCCTCCACAGCCATGGAGATGCAGCTGTCTCTATGTAATCTTCTTTCAGTTATTTAGGGCTTATTAAAATAAATGTTATTAATGCATGTTTCCAAAATAATACATGCTGCGTTTCCAAAATATTTCTGATGCATGAAAGCGTACTCATTCTATAACTATGGAATGCAAATAAAGGTTCAAATTAACATTGAAATACAGTGAGAAAGTGTTATTATTTATAAACCATGAGTTCTTGTACACCATGGTTCAGTTCAGACATAATCAGGATTGGGTTTAGTTTGGGAAACTAGGATCTGATTTGCAGACAATCATGTTCATGTGCATCTAAAACTAATAGAACTTAAAATGTTTAAGTTTGGCAAAACTGAACCCATCATTTTGACTAATGGCCCATCAAGAATAATTTGTAGAAAGGAATATTCTTACTTATGCTTGCTCACCCACTGATTTGGTATTGGTGCTGCTTGTTTGTGAGTTCTACAGAAAAATACACACTATTTTAGGCTTGGCTTTAACATCAATATAGGTTTTTCCAAACTCTACCTGAGAAAGACACACCAGGTCACAGTGTCTTGTTCAAAGATTGTTCCTCGAAAATCCACATATATATCATATTGCAGAACACTGTTGTTTATGTATTGTTAGAAAATGTTTGTGTATGCTCTGATCTACCAGTTGGGTTTTGGGAAACACCACACAATTTTCTACTATGCTATTTTTAAAACCAGTGCCCATAAGGACAGTAGAGAAGCTCATTAACTGTTTTCCAAACACCCTTCTGCAGCTCAGAATTCATTTGACCCAATCTACTTTTTGATCAGTGGAAAGAAAGATGCTGGATGCCTATATCTTTCCCACATATGCCATACTAACGCTATAAATGAAAAACAGCTTGAGGAAGGTGACTGAGTGGAAAAACTACATGAAATGAAAGAATCAAGCACTTTTTCTCTCTTTGCCTTCAGCTTTTCCAAGCTTCTTTGAGTAAAAAAAAGAAAGTGTAGAGAATAACCACACAACTTTACTTAATGTGGAGTTTGAACCCATGTTGCTTGTTAAATGAAAATTCAGAAGCAGGGAGGTGGGGAGTTGCTTTAAATTTAGCAGCACTGTGTGAAGCATAACAACAGCTGCAGAAACGCCACATTGAAAATGTCAGAGAGATAAACCAACTACAGGTCTATGTGTGTCAAGAACCACAGGTGACTGTGCCATAAGAAAGTGGATGGTAAGATGTTAATCATGTTCTTGACAAGACAATGGCTTTCTAGCCAACCTAAATAGAAACCAAAAGATTAAGAGGCATACCTTCTAACACAAAATACAGTGTGAAGTGTATGTTTGAGAAAATGTTTAATTGACACTGACATCTTAAGCCATCTTGCTACAAAGTGATGCTATCTGTGAAGTGCAGGAGCATTAGATCAGCAGGTATGCAGAAACTAGTATCTGATAGCATTCAATGTATGAAAATGTATTGTCGAAGGCTTTCACGGCCGGAATCACTGGGGTGCTGTGTGGTTTCCGGGCTGTTAACATCAGTTCCTCTGAAGATGCCAGCCACAGATGCAGGCGAAACGTCAGGAGAGAATGCTGCTAGAACACGGCCATACAGCCCGGAAACCACACAGCACCCCAATGTATGAAAACCTTAAGAATTTAATCCTTTAATTTGTGTGAGTGTGAGAGAGATGAGGTATGTAATTGTAGCCAGCAGCTTGCTGCTGAAGTGTATTCATTTCAGTTTGCTCCAATATGTTATCTTTTTAGCTCAAACTCTAAGGGAACTGGTACTGTATGGTTGCTTCGAAAGCCAGGTGTATACATCTGTAATAGGCTAGATCCAATACATCATGAGAGGCCACCCCCCTGCTTCACCAAAGAGTTTTCAATAATTTTAAAATTGGTTGTTCTTCTTAAAAAAAATACCCGCAGGGCTTTGAAAATATAATATATGCTGTCACCTGAGGTCTGGCATCTATGCTCTCTAATCACATGACAGTGTAAGTATGGGTTTACTGCTCCATATTTGAGCAGTAAATAAAGCAGAAATTTGAGCAGAAATAAAGTAGGCAAGCTAACTTATCTGCATAGCTTCTCATCCTCATTTTTACTGTTGGTCCAGATTTTAATACTGGTTTAGCTTGACCAAAAACATCACAGAAAATAATACTCTTAAATACTCTCCCAGACCTGATAAGCACCAAACACCATATACCAGCAATAGAGATCTTTGAGTGGATGATGAGGTGCTACAGAGCTTGAAGGGGCAAAGGAACATTTAGCGAGACCCAATGGAATAAAATTAAAAATTGATTTCATTGAAGAGAAGCCATATGGAACAAAATAGTGTGGAATAAACCAACCAAAAAGAGTTATGTAGGTAGGGCCCAAGCCGTTTAGGACTGTATACATTAATGTCAACATCTTGAATTGGGCCTGGAAGTGAATTGGAATCCAGTACAGTTCCTTGAGGACTGGGATGATGTGCATCCTGCCAGATGTACCACCAGCCTCCGGATCGTCTTCAAGGGCAGCCCCATGTAGAGCACATTACAGTAATCCCATCAGGAGATTACCAGAACATACAACAATGCGGCCCTTTGCCAAAAATGGGCAGAACTGGTGAACCTGCTAGAGCTGCTGGATTATCTTTCTTTTACTATTGTTCTTTTACTGTTGTGATTTACAAGCAGTTTTAATGTTGAGTTTTTATTGTTTTATGGCCATTTCATTGTGAGCTGCCTTGGGAAACAACAGTATGGGTTGCAAACGTTCTGCTAAATTAATTCCTAATGGAGAGCAAATGCTAAAGGGATTCATCAGAATGTGATCATCAATATTCCCATTCATGACTGCAATTTTTCTTCTCTTTATACTTATCCCTGTAATAAGTAGGATTTTAATGTTCATGTCAGTTCCTGTGTTTGGCAAATATTGCTTCTGTGATTACAATGGTTCATTACCACATTTCCACATTTGTGTAGTCTGCAGTTTTGACATCATTTCTTGACATAGGTGACAAAGCTCTCTTTTATGGGAGAGCAGCAGCTCTTGCCTTTTAAAATTTATTTTTTATCTTAAGAGTTGTAAAATGTAGAACACATTATTTCTCAAGTAAAATATGTTATACTTTGAATTCCATTTTATATTTTCAGTTTGAGGACTTTTTGTCCTAATTTTTTCAACGATGCAAGAAGTGTGACAGCAAGGTGTAATTTTTATTTTATGCCAAAGTTCTTGGATAATGATTTTTCACAACCTCTTATTGTTGCTTAGCCTGGAGAAAGAGCTGTATGGTTACTGTTGTCATACTAAGTCAAACCTACTGCTGTAATTTTCAAGGATGTTGCATCCTTCTACAATTTTATAATCTGATGGAGGAGTGAAACTGTATGAAGACTAGAACAGTCCCAGACACTAAGGTGCCTGGATGGGAAGATATTTGACTTATGATACCTAAGAATGTCTGCTTAGTAATACTTTCCTCTAGAATTGTGATCCCGCCCCCCAGATCTGTTCTATATAACCTTATTTCTTAGACTGTGAGCCCCATCCAAGGGTGTGTGTGATTTGCTGCTGAGAGCAGCATAGGGCTACACCAACGGATTTGCCCTCCCTGGGGCACACGCCCTAGCAACTGTTTCAGCCCTTTACAGGAGCGGGATGCATGTGGTTCTGAATCAGAGGCATATCTGGGGAAATGGAGCTCAGGGACAACACCTGCTCTGGGCGCCCCTCCCACCCCATGCTCTCCCTACTCCTGCGTCTCCTCATGTTTGGGTGTGGGGCTTGGGGATGGGGGTGGCTTGGACGGCCTGGCCTGGCCTGCTGCTGCGGTGCCCACCTGAGCTACCCCCAACCTCCCTGCAGGCTGCCTCCTGCCCTCCCCAGGCCCAGGAGCTCAGCTCAGAATTATATAAACTTGGCCCCCCTGACCTGCTGCTGACTCTTGAGTAAAAGGAGGCCAGAACTGAAAAAAGGCAGCTGGGCTCTCAAGCGCAGGAGAAAAGAAACTGCTGTGTAAGGGGCAAAGAGTGGACTGCTCCTGCCCAACTCACCTAGCCTCCCACTCCGCCTCCCACTCCGCCTTATTTCTGTTGCAGCTGACATTAGGGTAGGTGGTGGCAGTGCCATGGCTGGCTGGCTGGCTGGCTGGCGGGGCTGTAGTGCGCTGTGCGCTGCCTGCCCAGGAGGACTGCCTTGGGTCATGCATGGCCGCTGCAGGCAGCGCCTTCGCTGTGTCGCAACCACGCTGCTAGAAGTGTGAGGGTGATTTTGCGCCCCGATGTGACTAATTTTCATGTGCCCAGGAACATGTGATCCCCCATGTCCTCATGACCCATACGCCCCTGCACTGAATGCCTCACCAGCGTCCCTGTGCCCCTGCTGCCACCAGTGTAGTGGAGCAGTCCGGGGGCATGGCTGGGGAGAAGCCTATGGCAGTGGTTGGGGGCATGTCATTGCCAATGTTGCTCTGGCACCAAGGCTTTGGTATATGTCCATTAAGCCCAATGGGGGGCTTGCTGTTACTGGGGTTGCTTTAGAATGGCAGGCTGGTGCAGCTGTGGCACCGTGTCCCGTCAACTGGCCTTTTGGATGGGGCTGTAAGAAACCTTAAGGATACTGTCCTCTATTATGGTACTTTAAATGCTCTGAGACACAAAAGTTTGCTAAAGCTACCATGGTTCTACGCTGTCATTTTGTACTGTAATCCACTTTCCTTGTCCACTTTGTTGTGGGGCAAAATTAGAATCCTGTTCAAAACAGCATGTACAAAGGAAACTTGCCAAGAAGTCCAGAGAAGGACACAGAGAATCTGAAAGCTTACTTAGTGCCTACCTGAGAGCAATCCAAGGTACAGTTGCCACCTTCATGTGCTGAACTGGCAGTCCCACTAATCCATCTGCACAGAACTGTTAGGGCTATTTGGGAATATGTTTGAAGTCCAGCTCAGCAAGCTCCTTGGGGCAAATCAACTGAACAAAGTCTTTTGGAGGTGACACCCTGCTAGGGACCAGGTCAAGTAAACAGATAATTGTGTCACACACTAAATAAGCGGAGAGTCAACTTATCCAGTATATATCCCATATATTTTTTACACATGTATTATTACCACTTTGTTATAAGACCAAACAAAGAATTAATAAACGAATTTGTAATCATCCAATCAATATAACATAAAACATTGGATGATTACAAATTCGTTTATGAATTCGTTGTTTGGTCTTATAACAAAGTGGTAATAATACATGTGTAAAAAATATATGGGATATGTACTGGATAAGTTGACTCTCCGCTTATTTAGTGTGTGACACAATTATCTGTTTACTTACCTTAGGGACCAGGTCAAGACATACCAGGATGAGCCCCTTGTTCTCTACTGCCATTCAGTAAAGTGGCAGGGAGAAAATGAGGAGCAATTCAATATTGTTCTGATGTGCAATGTCACTTGTGGAGCAAAACCAAAAGTACCTTCATTGTGCCAGAGATGATGCTCTGGGATTCATTCAAAATTCTGAAATAAAGGGAGAAGGGATCCTTTCATATTGATTCTTGGGTTGCAATGCTTGAAGTGGGAGTCGGGGGGGAGGTCAAGGTCTCTGCTGACTATTTTAACACCAAAGAGGAACTACATAGAGAGACGGTCTCTCTTTTCCTCCTATGATAGTTCTTAACAGAGTTAGACTCTTAAAGCAGTCTTCCTAAGAACACCACAGTTCCTCACATCTTAGAAATACCTTGCACTACATGGAAAAGTAAAGGTGACTTTCAAAATGTGCATTTTGTACCTTTTTAAAATTCTCTCATTGACTTCCATGTTTTTAGCTAGTTTCTTTGTGGAACAGTAAGGGTTAATATGTTTCTCTTGCTACAGATGTATATGTGAAAGATTCCTGTGTAGTTTATTTTTTTGCCTTTCCTGGTGAGCTCGATGATGGCGAATTTTACACCTTTATCATACCTATATGGAAACCTGGTGTTGATGGTGTGGGATCTGGGAGTGTTCGGTGTTATATAGGCTGAAGCTGCTTGTTTGGGACAGAAGAAATCAAGGACAGAATTCTAAACAGAGATCAGAACAGCCACTGCAAAACGGGCTGCATAGAGCAGACTTTAATAGTGATATAGTAGAATACATTACTCTCAGGTAGGTGTGTGGAATGGTCCTCTTGCAAGGAAAGACTGCTAGGCATATTTGGGGGGCAAGAGTGGATTGAACAGTAACTCAAATATTTAAACAATTAAAAATATATTTTACCCTTTATAGTGGAAGTTAACCTCACAGCACATGAAGATAGAGAAGTGGTCAGATGATCAAGTCTGCATCTGGTTGGTACAGAAAAACCTAGGGGATCTAGTTCCTAAATTTTGTGGTAAGATAATTTAAAGCATGCATGCATTTCTGTACATGTGTTTAATTTCATGTATGTGACTGGACAGACAGAGTTCATAGAATTAAGGATGGAATAAATGTAGTGTAACCTAAACAGAATTATACCCTTATAATCAGTGGTGGGATTCAGCAGGTTCGCACTACTTTGGCAGAACCGGTTGTTAAAATGGTGCTTGTAAACATCCAGTTGTTAAATTATTTGAATCCCACCACCAGAACTGGTTGTTAAATTATTTGAACCCCATTACTGCTTATAATCCAATTTACTTGGAAATGTATAACTCTGCTAAGGATTAAGAACATAAGAACATAAGAAAGAGCCTGCTGGATCAGACCAGAGTCCATCTAGTCCAGCACTCTGCTACTCTCAGTGGCCCACCAGATGCCTTTGGGAGCTCACATGCAGGATGTGAAAGCAATGGCCTTCTGCGGCTGCTGCTCCTGAGTACCTGCCTTAGCACTGCAATCTAAGATCAAGGAGGATCAAGATTGGTAGCCATAGATCGACTTCTCCACAAATCTGTCCAAGCCCCTTTTAAAGCTATCCAGGTTAGTGGCCATCACCACCTCCTGTGGCAGCATATTCCAAACACCAATCATGTGTTGCATGAATAAATGTTTCCTTTTATTAGTCCTGATTCCCCCCGCCCCCCCCAGCATTTTCAATGTATGCTCCCTGGTTCCAATATTATGAGAAAGAGAGAAAAATCTCTCTCTGTCGACATTTTCTACCCCATGCATAATTTCAATCATATCCCCCCTCAGACATCTCCTCTCCAAACTGCACAGCCCCAAGTGCTGCAGCCTCTCCTCATAAGGAAAGTGCTCCAGTCCCTCAATCCCTGCAAGACTTGTTAATTTTGAGATTGTAGGGTTTATTTGTAAGGGTTTTTTTAAAAAAAATCTCAACTAGTTTTTTTCTGGAAGTTAAACTTTAAAAGACCATCTGTGCAACAGGATGCATTCTTTGTATTTTAGCTAATGCATTTGGGATAGTAAAAGTGTGCTTCCTAAATGCAGAGTGAAAAAGTTGTAACAAGCGGAGGGAGGGGTGTTGAGTTTGCAGCCTAAGAAAAGCTTTTGCTTCTTTTCAAAACAGCAGCTGGATCTGAAATAGGCAGAGGGCTTTACATATGTCTTGGCTTAGCCCCTTGCAGGGCTTAGCCATGTTAACACTTGAAGCAATTGTAACGAGTCTTTGAGCTTGTGTAGAATATTTACCCCTCATGCAACAAGAACCAATCTATACACAACTTGCAACAAGAACCAATCTATACACTATACACAAGGGAAGATTCCTAGGATAGCCTTGGCAGCCCTCTTCTTTGGAATTAAGCACTGAGCACACTCTAAATCCATGAAGTCAAAAGCTTAGGTAAGACTATCAATATTCTGACACGGCTGAAAAGGAAAAGTTTGTGGTCCAAATTGATTGTTTATTACAGTTTACACATAACTCTTCTTTTTAGATGTGAGCAAAAAGACTCGATGCCTTGGGGAAACCAATTGCCTTTAAACATTTTTCTTCCTACAGCAAGGCCAATCCATAGGTAATGATTCCTCCCTTTGTCTTTTAGAGGAAGAAGTGAGTGGAGCTGCTTTCTTGGCTCTTATAATGACAGAATGGTTCAGCAGCTGGTGAAAAAGATTGGGCACCAGGCACTGCTAATGGATCTTATTATGAAATGCAAGTAACAGGCCAAAGGATCAGCGCTTACTTGTGAATCTCTTCCTCTCAATTGCCAGGAGCAATGGGAGGGTATGACTGTGCAAATGAAGGAATCAGATATGCCAGCAACGTGAATGCGTAAGATGAGCTCTTCACTGCACTGCAAGTACTGGATCATTTTTATACTTGCCTAGTTTAAACGTGAATTTGGAAACTCATGAGAACTGCACATTGATGGGGTGTTCTTTAACAGGACGGGTTTTTTTTTAAAAAAATTGAATATGACTTGCTGTTGTGAAACTGAAGTAGATTATTATTTAATGTTTTGTTGGAAATATTATGGATGCATTTGAGCATGGTTTTGTGAAGTTGGTCTACTATTTAGGGGACAGTTAATAAGAATTTCAATACACAACATGAAGTTTTGCTGCCTTCCAAGTGACAAAGTCCTAGAAAAATGTGGAGACTTCTTGGTGAGAAACAAAGATGGAAATAGCAGAAGGCAGGAATGATTCTCGGTAGTAGCTTCTGTTGGCCTGAAATGAGCCAGTGATGGGAGATCTCCTCTGTGTCCACAGAGGAAGGTTTTAACAGTAGATCATAAAATAGAAAATTGGCAGAGCATTTCAGAGGTGATCTTCATGAATGGACTTAGAGATGAATTAGTGGTTTGATTGCAATAAATCTCACTCTTGTAAGCTGTTCAGCTCACTGAGTGGATAATGTGGTCCCATCTATTAGATCCTATTTCTGTCTGCATACTAGAGTAGGGTATCTTTCTATAAAGCAAACTAAAATGCATGTTTATAATTCACACTGTGCTGTATTGGCTAGGGAAATAACCTGAGGTATAGCCCTTTTTAAGTATGGAGTACATAATGATATAAGTACTTACGTGTCTATTATAATAAAACAAATGACAGTGCTAGCAGCAGTGCACAGACCTTGAAAACAAAGTGTACTCTCTGATGGAGAAGTATCTACAATGAACTATTCATGGCTATTTCTACTCTTGACAGAAAAACAACAACCATGAAGTATGTTTTCGCAAGATACAAATCAGTGCAATTGACAAATTCATATATTTTGCCTGAATTTCCTGATGATGTCAAATGCATATTAGCTGAAAGAAAATGCCCTGATCACAGTATGAGAATAAGGATAATTGAATTCTTGCAGGCTGACATGACAAAGCACCTTAAAGGATCACTGTAAGTAAGCCTTTTTTTAGCATTCCTCCTCATGAATGTAACAGCAGGGTGAATTTCCATAAGGATGATAATCAGTCTTTGGAAGAAATGGACTTTGACTTAAAGGCTATTTGGATTTTTAGCTTAACTAATGAATAGAGTGCAGCTGTGCTGAACTTCTAAGAAGATGATTTGGGCAGACAGCTGGGAAAATGGCTGGGATACAGTATCACACATCTAGTGATCACCCTGGGGGGTAATAAGCAAGAAGATTGAGTTGACCAAGGGAAGGAGGACATACTGGAATTTTTACACTATTTAAGATTCTGTTTTGACTGTTCGGTGTGTGGTGTGTTGCTTTTAGAACTTGTTTTAATATTTTTGGTAGTCTTTTCTTAGTTGACAAATCATTTTGAACTTATATTAAAATATCTGAAATAAATACCCTGGAATATTTGTGAAAGATAATGGGGACTGCCCATGAGGTAGTACACAGGGACAGTCACAGCTTGAGTCTCTGAAGAGGAAGTCCGTTTTGAATGTTGTCAGGAGGTGGTGGTAGTGATGCTGGACCCACCTGGTGCAGGCAATGATGACATGGGCAGTGCTGGCAGAATATTATCTACACTATAACTGTGTACCTGTGTGATGCTGAAGGAGAAGCTCCAGTGTTTGAGTCACAACCTCCTATACCAGTGCTTTTAAAAAAAAAACATGGCTGTATTTATATATAAGGTTGTACCAATTTCCAGCACTTTCCCCCTCCAGTCTTTGGAGGGTCCCTCAGAAGGTTCAGGTGCCTAGTAATGTTTAATTTAGTCACATGCACACAGCAAAGCCCTGTTCTATGCCTTAGCACAATGTGGCTAAAATTTAATTTCCATGCCCTTAAGAGCAGAGCTCAGCAGGGATAGCTGTAGTTTTCAATTTGAGTCATTGCATGAGCCGACCCTGACAAACAGTGTCCCTCAACCAATCCTGTTTCTCTCTCCTCCCTCCTGCCATCATAATTCTAGCCTGGGTGCTGCTCTAATGGTTCCATGACACTGACAGCAATCTGGTTTCCTTTAAAAAAATCAACTCTAGTCTTCTTTATCATCTATAGTCATAGTTTGGTGATGGAACAAAAATATGAAAGGTTTGCCATGATCTTGTTACAGAATTTTAAGTTTCTGCCAGCATAAACAAATGATTGTATGTGGGTGTAGATTTGAATTGCTAAGGCCTATGATTTGATATTATGTTAAAGACAGACACTGCCATGAAAGCAGCGCTTTCTTTCTGTATTACTAATGTCTGTTTTCAGCCCAGCTCTTCAAATTGCTGTCCTTGGGCACTGAATAGTTGGTAAAGAGCGGCCGTGAATCAGCGCGGCCAGTGACGTAGATATAGATTTTTATTGGGGGGGGGATTTGGGGGCGAGACCACGCTCCCACCCACCCCTGGGGGTGTGGCCACACCTCCCCAAGCCCCACCCCTGGCCTCAGTGCTTATAAAAGCAGCTCTCCAAGGCCAGGGATGGCAGACTCCCCTGCCCTGCCCCCCCACCAGCTGGGCTTCCAGCTGGTAACCGTCAGTCCCTTCTCCCTCCCCTCCAGGAACAGGGGTAGCTAGGGAAAATGGAGCCTGGTGCAAAATCTGAGGTCTCCCCCCCCCCCCAAATGGGCAGCTGCTGTAATGCTGGAATCCACCCCAAACAGCATCACTTTCAATGATATTTAAATTAGGGAGCCCAGATTCTCCTCATAAGGAAGGTGCTCTAATCCTTCAATCATCCTCATTGCCCTTCTCTGCATTTTTTCTATCTCTTCGATATCCTTTTTGAGATGTGGCGACCAGAACTCCAAGTGCGGTCGCACCACAGCTTTATATAAGGGCATGACAATCCTTGCAGTTTTATTATCAACTCCTTTCCTAATTATCCCCAGCATAGAGTTTGCCTTTTTCACAGCTGCCGTGCATTGAGTTGACATTCCCATGGAACTATCAACTAAGACGCAGAGATCTGCTTCTAAAGGACACACAGGTTTCTTGGGCTTGTCCTGTACTTTTGAATATGGGAGCTGAGCCTGGAACTGTTGCAAAAGACCAACAGGAGTGTGTGTCTGTTTGGGATGCGTCTATCTGGAAATTTCCTAGGTTTTGGAGAGCACATGGTCTTGCTGGAAGGGGTTTTTGTTGAATGGGATGAGTCAGCTGCCTCCTATTGTCTAACTCCTAGGGATGGAGTCACAGCTTGCAGCTGCAAAGCAGAAGTCATTAAGAGTCTGTAAAAGTCATACCACAATGCCATTGAGTTCAACATTTGTGTCAAAGGAAAATTATCTCTGAAGTCCAAAATAGTATATATTTTAT
This sequence comes from Sphaerodactylus townsendi, assembly GCF_021028975.2. Lineage (NCBI taxonomy): Eukaryota > Metazoa > Chordata > Lepidosauria > Squamata > Sphaerodactylidae > Sphaerodactylus > Sphaerodactylus townsendi. The sequence continues at coordinate 110,868,142 of NC_059425.1, forward strand.
TTCAAAAGCAGGAACTTTAGAAAAATAAGGGGAATAGTTAGAAGTAAACAAAAAGAGAAATTTGAGAGAGTCAAATCTGTAGAGAACGCTTGGAAGCTATTTTAAACCACACTAATTGAAGCACAGAAAGAATGCATCCTCCAGATAAGTAAGGTACTGCCAAGTCTAAAAGAATACCTACATGCCTAACAACCCTAGTCAAGGAGTCCATAAAGAACAAAAAGCCTTTCTTTTTTAGAGAAGTAGAAGGTCTACCCCAGTGAGGTAAACAGAAGGTAGCACAGGGTTTGGTAAAGGAAATGTGATTTAATAATGAGGCAGGCAAAAAAAGAATTTGAGAAGCAATATGCTTAAAGCAACAAGCCAAAGAAAATTATCTAAATCTATCCCAACCAGGAAACTAGCCACAGAGACATTTGGGCATTTGTCTGGTCAAAGAATTAAAGGATTGCTAAAGGAAGATGTGTAGATGGTAGAGAAACCAAATGAATTCTTTACACCCATGTTCAGCTGTGGAGAGTGTGGGGCCTGAAGGATGATTTTACAGAAACCAAATCTGAAGAACTGTGCCAAACGGATGTGATAAGAGATGAAATTCTAGACCTGTTAGAGAAACTAAAAACTAGTAAATGTCCAAGTACTGGTGGCATATACTCGAGAGCTTTTAGGAAACTCAAATATGAGATCGTTGATCTACTAACCAGTATGTGTAACTTATCACTAAATTCAGCTGCTATACTAGAAGACTGGAATGTAGGAAATGTTACTCTGATTTTTTTTAAAGGGGCCAGGGGGAAACCGGAAAATTACAGGCCCGTTAGCCTAACATCCCTCTCAGGAAAATTAGTAGAAACTGTAATCAAAGATAGGATGATTAGGTGCACAGAGGGACAAAACCTGCTGAAGGAAAATCAGCATGGCTTCTGCAAAAGAAAGTCCTGCCTAACCAACCTTTTTGAGTTCTTTGAGAAAGTGAACAAGCAAATAGAAATTGGTGACTCAGTATACATTATACACTTGGGCTTTTAAAAGGTACCTCACAAAGACTCATGAGTGAGCTTAGCAGTCATGGGATAAAAGGGCATGTTCTTCTATGGATTAAAAATAGGTTAAATGACAGGAAGCACAATTCTGTTAATGGAGGGAATTAAATAGTGCAGTCACACAAGGGAAGTCATTGGAGCCAGTGCTATATAATTTGTTCATAAAAAATCTGGAACTGAAGTGAGCAATGTAATTTTCAGATAACACAAATGTATCCGGGATAGCGAAAACCTAGGGAGACTATGAATTGCTCCAAGAGGATCTCCACAAATTGGGTGACTGGGCAACAACGTAGCAAATAAAGCTCAATGAGGAAAGCATGAAGTAATACACATTAGAACAAAAAATTCTCAGATGTCTAAACTTGCTAAAAGGGAAAGAGACCTTGGGATTGTAGTGGATATCTCAATAAAAATGTCAGCTCAGTGTGCTGCAGCAGAGAAAAAGGTAAATTCTATGCTGAGGATAATTAAGAAAGGAATTGAAAATAAGAGAGCAAATATTATAATGCTCCTGATAAATTTATGGTACAACCTCATTTGGAATATTGTGTGCAGTTCTGATTACCATATCTCAACAAAGTAAAAAGGTATCAGAGATTTGGCTTCAACAGACTAATTGTATAGGTAGTCAGTGGACTACTGAAGACTACACTGACAAGGCATTGTACTGCAGTTAACAAAATAGCATACTTTACTGAATATTATTCATAATATTTGTAGGGGACAGTTACTATTGATATCAGTTTGCATTTAAGACATATGACTGATCAATTGATAATGGTAAGTAACAGCCCAATCCAGACTGGAGGAGGATGCGATTGGGCTGTGGATATAGCACCAGGCTGCGCTGATATGTTTGCCCTTTCACCTGCTGGCAGAGAAGGCAAAGTTGCTGGCAGCCGGGCACCCCTCAGCTCCATGGCAGTGAAACCCAGAAGTGGGCACCATCGTGGAGAAACTCTGGCATCCAATGGGACACTGGTGAAGGTGAGAGGGCGGGGGCGGCTGATGTGTTCCCAAGGGTGGACTCAACTTTAGTAGACTTCCACCCAGGCTTTAGAACCAGGGACACCACAAGCAGGGCTTCAGAATTATACCTTTCAGGTGGCATAACTCCATTTAGCCCTATGAAGGGCTTCATAGAGGCCAGATTTTTTTTTAGCTGCCTCCCCATGCTGTCTAGAAGCCTCCTGGAGGTGGCGCTGCACACAGCTGCACCGCTGTTCCCAGCCACCTCAGAATTGGGCAGTCAGTGTTGGCAACTTATCTCTCACTTTCCTGCATTTTCTTCACGAAAGATCCTTGAACTCCATCCCACCCCACCCCCCCATGGTATTAGTAATTATCACCCATTTAACTGATAATTACTAGTTTCATTGTCTTACTGGTAAGATTAAATTTACTAACACTATTATCATCTTCTTACCAACTTAAAATTACCAGCTCTTCTAGAAGATCAACATTTAAATTACTTGTGGTGATCGTAAGAGCTTTGGAGGTGGTTTCTTTCCCTTTGTTTTCATCCTAATGCATAATAAACACTTAAAATTGGCACAGAAGAATGCTTCTAATTTGGTAAGTAATGATAAATACGGAGCACATTATCTACAGGAATGGAATGTGCTTAAGCACTCCAGTTTTGCCGGAAGACTCAGCAAAATCACAGCTACAAATTTTGCTTACAAGTAGAGGGCTTTATTTTGTGAGAAACATTTAAAATGCCATGAATACCAGGAGAATAACACAAAAATATATTTAGGATTCTGGAAAAAATATGAAGTAGACAACTGCTTTACTGTTGAGAGTGTAAAGGTATTGGATGAATTTCTTTGATAGAATTCTTTCATTACTATCTCTAAAAACAAAACTGTGTGTGGAGGACTGGGGTGGGATTTATTGTAATGAAGTATGAGAATCATTGAGGTGGATAATTAGTTAAATTAAATAAATATGCCATACTAAGTTGATGAATGGCACTATATGATATACTTCTGAATATTTTAACAGGTTGAAAATATTTACAAAAAAGTTTGATGCTGAGATAAATGAGCATATTAATTGGGTTAATGAAGAATACATGAAAACTGAAAGAAATTTGGTAGAAGTGGACAACAGGATGAGCAAGAATTTAGAAATAAGAAAGATAATAAATAATAGGATCCCTTTGAGACTGTTCCCCTTTCTTAGATGTCCTTATCAGGTAATGGTATTTTCTGAAGTATTATGGACATTCTAATGGCATCACTGGTTCCAGGAAGAGCACCAGATCAAGTTCAGAGTGTTGGTATTAACCTTTAAATGCCCTATCCAATGAGACCAGGCCCTGAGGGCAGTGGTGGGATCCAAAAATTTTAATAACAGGTTCCGATGGTGGTGGGATTCAAACAGTGGCGCCGCCGCACACACGCACCTCCAGTCCCTATTGGGCAGGGAGGTTGCTTTAGTAACCCCTTCTCAGCTCTCAGAAAAAAATAGTAACAACTTCTAGAGAAGTGGTGAGAACTGGTTGGATCCCACCTCTGCCTGCGGGACCTATCCCAGTTCCCCAGGGCTTGTAAGACAGAGTTGTTCTGCCAGGCCCAGTGTTGCAGATACCAATAGTATCGCCTAGTTGACCTCTCTCTTTTTACGTATTTTCATGTTTTTTGACATTCTTTTATATTTTATGTTCCTATTGATTTTATTTCTGTTATTAACCCTACCCTCAGGGTTGAAAAGGGAAGGATACCATTCTGTACGAATTGAAATTTTTAATTTTTTTGTATTTAATGGTATTTGAAATTGTATATGTTGTTGTTTACTGCTCTGAACCCCTCTCATTGGGGGAGAGCGGTTTATAAATTGAATAATTAAATTAAATCATTTTCTATAATACATGTGATAAAGTGTGTCTTAATTATGTTCCTATATGTTACTCTAAAACATAATTTGAACAGCTTTTTTAGAGATTTTGCTTGTAAAATATCACTTTGATCTACTGATCCTTCAATAACATGATGAATCTAAATGTGTCCAGAGAGAGCATCATTCTTTTTATTGATTTCCCACTTGAGAGGAAAGTGCTTCTTTCTGAATCTCATACTATTTTTAAGCAGATCACAGATGTCAAGTGTGACTTTTCAGGTGGCAGAGGAGCCGGTAGAAGAGAGGGAGATATGAGAAAAGATCTGTTCTGCTCACTTTTCTTTGAATCTAACCCAGGGGTAGGGAACCTGTGGCTCAAGAGCTGCATGCGGCTCTTCTGCCCTTGCACTGTGGCTCCACGAGCCAAGCCGCCAGCCCCATCCTTGCCCGCCCTGCAGGCAGCAGGGTGGGCGCATCAACTGCCCGCGGTCGGCTGGGCCGCGCCACGGGCTTCCCCTCTCGCCTGCCCCGTTGGAGCGGGGCGGGTGTTTTCCCGGCGGCCGGGGAGGCCGAGCCACCGGCTTCCTTTTAAATGTCAAAAATTATTTGCGGCTCCAAGTGTTTTCTTTTCTTGTGGAAAATGGGTCCAAATGGCTCTTAGAGTGTTAAAGGTTCCCTACCCCTGATCTAACCTATAGCGCAACTCTTTTGATTTGTTGAATGGCACTTCTGTTCATGGAAGAGGGTAGAGTGATTTGCCAATTCCTCTTTTCTAGTTGGAACCTCTAGGTTGCATTCCTGAATATCCCTGATCCCTCCATTGAAACTTTATCCAATTTTTTTGTTTGTATGTAGACTGCCCTTTTGAGAGATCTGTGGATACAGTCAGTTATATTTTTCAAGGTTTATTTATTTATTTATTTATTTTGAGTTTTTTATACCGCCCTACCCCCGAAGGGCTCTGGGCGGTGAACAACAGTCTAAAACATAAAAGGTTTCTTTCTATATGTTCCCTGCTAACTGATCTTGCTCCTGGTATCACTTTGGCTGTGGATTAATTTCTGTCAGCTGTGGCTTCTGTGCAAGGATAGGAAATAGACGGTGGTATTTGTAAGGTAGGTTTTGCCCAAGACAGCTGAGTCATTGGATTGTTAACTAAAATAAGAAAAAGAAAATTCAAGTTCTATTTAAATCAGTGGGGGCAGATTACTTGGTTTCAGTGGGACTTTAGTTTTACTTATATTCTCTAGAAAGGAAAGAATTCTTGGAATTATTAAGAAGGATGCTTAGTTCAAACCACGTCTACACAATTGTCCTGTCACAACCTCTGTGGCGTAAGTTCAAGAAAGCTATTTTTACCACCTTCCTCACTTGGGTAGATGTGTGTAACTTTTTCTGATTCCATCATAAATTCCCACACAGGGCCACTGTACAGATCACCTTGTGTTTCTCACACTATATTCTGGATAGTCTTCCCAATCCTCAACAGCAGCTTTTTAGGGATATAGAGACTTCTTAGTTGGTAGAAATTGCTGATAGGAAACTGCTCCATTTGTGGAAATCTTGGATGCAACAATGCAATCAAATCTTTATAACCCACATATTTCCAATGAAAATCTCAAGGAGCCTGAACAGAAGGAACACTTGCTATGTAGTTTTCATTTTAGACATTTCCAAATATATCCTCTCTGTATAAGCCTAAAACCCATAACACTTTAATTAGGTATTTCCTTAACATGTTTGACCTATCTCTTGTGGTCTTTCAGTTTCTGAACGTAATGCATTTTTCTGTTTAGTCGATCTATAAATTCTGTAGGACAATGAATAGATAAGTTATAAGACTGAGTTTTCAGTCAGCTATTTAGATCCAAAGAAATATCCAACAACAAACCACAAAACTTTTATTAAGATTAACCAAAGTACCATAAAAGAGCATGCAAACTTTCAAGTTCCTCAGAACACTTCCTCAAGCTGTCTGTTAAAGCCCCCCCCCCCCCACACACACACACAAGAGTGGGGACATTTCAGACCATAAGTTACGGTGAACCTGGTATTAATTTGCATTTTAGCCTTTTTGGAAGAAGACGTGGGCAGGTTGTATGTGTGTGTGTGTGTATTTCAATCAGATATGTCAGAAGCCCCAAACGGAACACACAGGTTCTTTAAAAGCCCAAGAGCAGAGGGAAAATGTGAAAGTCAGTATGATAACAGAAGTGGTGATTAATTTTAATGATACAGAAAGTATGATTTCAAAGCAGCGTTAATTGCTCTTATCAGCTAACTGCCCTCGTAAATCTCTGCTCAGGACCCGCTCTCTGGAGGTCCCTCTTTAATGTCACTCTGACCTCAGATAGCAGTAGAAAATATACTGCAGTCAGGCTGAAAAGCAACTAATAGTCCAATGAAGAGAAGGAAATATTGATAAATAAATCAAAGCCAGCTTACAGCGCGCCGTCTCATCGTTACCATCTTGGTTCCATTAAAGGTTGAATTGAATTGATACAGAAAGTAAACATTAAATGGAAGACACATGCAGTCACTGTCACTGTCACTGTCTTTAATGGGATAAATGTGCTATTTCTCAAAATAAATCGAGCTGTAATTATTTCGGTCCACAGAAAAATCCAAAACAACATAAGACTTTTTATTAGGATCAATGTAAATATCACAAAACAGCATGATAGTGAAGACTGAGTGCTATTTAATGATATTTTAGTTGGGCCTCATAAAAGGTATTACATGGCTTTTATTTAAGGATCAAGATATTATCTCTTACACATGCACTTTTAATTTATTTCTGTTGTCTGAACAGGCTGCAGACTAAAACATGTCAGTAATACAATACAAAATTTTTGTTCTTCCTGGACAGTGAATGAAGTTTGCTGGTAGTTCTTATTGTGGTCACACTAAGAAGGCTAGTGGAAGAATTTATTAAATTTTTTTAATCGTGCAAAAACAAAATATCAAAAACGGCATTGTCCACCAACAATTTTGTTTCTTACAAGAGAATAGATAAATCAGATATTGTCCAATATCAGTTGACAATCTGGCCTCTGACACAAAATGAAAAAAAACAACATTAACCTTAATTCAGGTTAAGTAAGCAGTGAATAACTTGCTATGGAAAAATTAAATGAAAGGAGTAAAAAATGTCCCATGGTGAATTCATGTGACTCCTTAGAATAAAACTACTATTTCCATAATTTTAATATAAATTAGAGATCCCCCACCAAATTAAAGAAGCCTAGTTGTGAGCTGTCAGTTTGGTAGCTCCTACTCTTTTTAAGAGTATCTTTGCTAAAAACCCATAAGCACTTCCCAGAAGTGTTCAGTGGCCCTGGCTCTCAGAAAATATTAACACTCCATCCATTCCAGCTTACTATTCTTCCCTTTGGAGAGTTCTTCTTTGATGATCCCTTTAAGATTTTGTGCTTTGAATAATCTTCAAACTGCATGGGGCAGGCTTCTCCTGTATATACTTTCCTCCTGTCAGAGCTCATTGTGAGAGTTCTTCTCAGCAGCTTTGAACATCAGGATTGAGTTGAAGATTTTTAGAGCTGGTCCAAGTTTAATGCTCATTATTTTGACTATGTCTGCTTGGGTCATTAGCAGAAAAGCTTCTCCATCAATTTGCTTAAAAAGAAAAATGCAAACAAAAAATCACATCAGTCACTCTGAATGCTTGCTTATATACAGACTTAAAAACTCCATCATCGTCATCACCATACAGCCAATTATGAACATTGTCTAAAATGTAGGTTGTTAAATCTACAGATTAGGGTCACATGCAGAAAAGGAACATTTTCCTACAAATTTGGGGGTATCCCTGGTTTTCAGAAAAAGTCTAAAAATAACAACATCCAGAGGTTTACAAAAACTTCCCAAACAGAGAAGTGTTCCCTGAGTTTTTGCTGATAATGCAAAGTAAATAGATCCTGGGATGTTGCATTGAGTGGGTAAAGGAGGCAGATCATAGAGAGGAAGAAGCCGGAGGGACAGAAAGTGTGAGCTGCTTTGGCAGTGGGGGGATATCATTGGAAAGACAAGGGAGACTATGAAAGACAGGAACTGAGCACTGGCAGCTTATGGGCCACTGCTGCTGTCCTCCCTTTCCTCTACTCATCTTCCCACCAGTTCCTCCTCCTCCTCTTCTTCACTGCTAGGTGGGGAAAAGGAGGGCAGCCAGGGAAAGTGGAAGTGACACTGCAGTTTTTTGCTGACCTTTGTCCCCTTCTCCTAGTTGCCAGGTGCGAAAGAAGAGGGTGGCTGGAGCCAGTGGGCATGAAATGCTAGTAGTGTTTTGGCTGGCAAATGAGCTGGATGCTTGTGATTAGCCCCCATGTCTCAGCAGCCCCTTCCCCCAGTACTGCAAACTGATCCTGGGACTGTTGAGTACTGGCTTTTTTAGACCAGGAGGGAGCCTGTGACTGCCTGGGCACCCTTCCAGCTCAAATAATGCCAATGCTCAATGCTCACCTTTCCAAGTTGCTGTCCTCAAGACTGTAAGAATTCTAGACTGGGTGATGAGTAAGGTTGAGGAATCTTAGCATTTTTACTCAGAATCTGCGAATAGCATTTGTATCTGCGATCAAGATAAATGCAGGACACAGGAGAGCTATCAATCCCGAGACATTATTGAACTTTCCCCCCCAATGGTTTCTTTGGAAATATAGTTACGCTGCATCTCTTTTTATGGGATTGCTGATACCCCTCAAAGCTTCTTAAGCAAGTGATTACTGAACCATCTATTTGAACTGATTACTGCTGGATTCTTGCAGGGGAAAACGAAGGAATGCATGTGGTGGGGTTATTTCCAACTCAGGCAACATAAGACAAATTAGGTACAGTTATGACAAAAGTTTCTCATTGATTTACATAGAATTTATGCTTGGATGCCTTCAGAAATAAGTCTAAAACCAATAATAATAAAAAGTATTCATTTATCACGCTTACTTCATCTTTGAACACCTTGCCATGTTCCTCACATCCTGGTAAACTGCGTATGAACTCTGAGACCTGCCAACAGATTGTATTAGCTTTATAAATAGAAACCTAATAACCACCTTACTCAAACAAACCAACAATCCACCTAGTTCAGTAGTTGGTCTTGAACAGCAGTAGATCATGAGATTTATAATACAGAGGACAACATTAATATCTACCCTCCACGAACTGGTGCCTCATAATACATGTTCACTTAACAGATAGGATCACAACTTTTTTATATACCATCCAACAAATTTTGATTTCACTAAAACTTGTGTGACTATTTAATTTAGATGTAATTATACTTTTTACCACTTCTCTTTTTACTGGCTAGTATTGTTTGAAATGTCTTGAACTGGTGCACTTATTCTTTTAATGAAAGAAGAGATGAATTCATGGTTTCTACAAGCTCGTTTAGATGCTATGGCCTCCCTATGCATAACTAAGAATGAAAGGAGAGCACCTTAACTTCTGATCCACCAGATGTGCCAGCCTCACCACCTAAACTAACCGGCATCCATATATTGCTGAATCCTATGATCTGACCAGTCTACGACGCCTTGCTGGTTGGTATTCGCCTGGTTCATCCAGATTTAAAGATAGTTAAGGCCGGAGTTGGCACACCCGAAAGCAAGGTTTCCTGGCGCTTTTCGGCCCACTCGCCACTGCCAGGATTAGCCAAACATTACACTATTCATGAGAATGGTTAGGCTTTTTAAACAGTAAATTTGTGCAAATCAGACACTTAATAGCCCAATTCAGATGGGAGGGGGTGAATCTGTAGACAGTGGAAGACCTTGCTGGCATGTCTTCCCCCTTTTGCTGCATAAGGGGCAGCCCTGCTGGCACAGGGAGCAAACGCACCAGTGGCCAGCTGTCCCTCTGCTCTGTAGCGCTGAAACTTGGACGTTCAGGGCACTGCAGAATTGTGCTGGTGTCTTGAGTGGACACCAGTGTAAGGGAGCGTGGAGCATTTCTTGGGATGGAGCCGATGTTAGTCAGCTTCCACCGGCATTCCAGCTTGGGAATGCTGGTCCCCAGGCCTTCAGGCTTATGCCATATTTTTGTACAGCATAAGCCATTGTAGGCAAGAGTGTGAATCAGGTGAACGGGGGGGGGGGGATTTGTTCTCCCTCCCTTCTGTGCCACTTGAAGCCTGTCTAATTGAGGTGACAAAAAGAACCAACTCTTGCTGTTGTGACACTATTTTGTTTTCACTTTCATACCCTTTTTTAAGGTGAAAGGAGAAAAATAGAGGAAGCAACGAGATGGATCCAAACCTTTGCTATAAAGTAAGTGGGGTACTTTGCATCATGCAAAAAGGCAGTTTGTGAAAATTACTTTACTTTAGGGTACATAATGTAATCAGCAATCATACCACAAGCAGTTCTTACCTGTGCTCCATAGCAAGCAATGTACAAATAGGAGAAACCGTTTTGGGTGGATGCTTGTCTGTTTTAGACTACAATATTAACCTAAACACAATTTATAGAAGGCTTGGATTTGTGCATTATGTTTTTATATAGCAAAAATTAGGTTTCCATATACAGCACATATTTCATACAGCATATTAGGTTTTCAATAGTACAAACAATACCAGTTCTTCAGAACACGTGAAATTAAATTCATTACAAACCCACATGGGTCAGGAGTTTTTCTAGCTTTCATATCTTTTACTTTATTTCTTCCAATTGTGTATGTGCATCCAAAACATCTCATATGTTCATAGCTAACTTGGAACCTCTGACTTTTTGCTAAGAATTTTTTTTCACATCATCTGGCTACACTTGCTCTTCTTTATGTATCTCAGAAAAAAAGTTCTGAAACTCTGAGAATAAACTAACAAAAAGGAGAAACTGTTAAGTGAAAATCTAGCATGGGATCTCTGCTGAAGTAAACATACCTCATCTGTGCTCCACTTGGAAACTTTACTGGCAGGGATTCCAGCCACACTGGGAAGGAGCTTGCTCTGTTGTTCCCACCGTAATGGCAAGCCTGGAACTGCAAATTTGGAAGACAAAATAACTGGCTGAGGATGGAACCTCTGATTACTGGATTCCTTATTGTCTGCAAAACAAACAAACAAAACCACCACCGCCGCCACACATTTAATGAATTTCAAACATTTATTTATTTATTTCTTCAATTTCTATACTTTGTTTGTATAATGTATTCTTATCCGTAACATTTCTAAAGCAATTAACTGTAGTGATTTCAGTTCCTTCCTGTATTAAATGCATATCATGTTTAACTTTAATATTTCATTAGAAACTTTAAAATATAGTTAGCTAATTTCACACTATAGTTTTAAAATATATTCCATAATCTTAAAATTATACAATAAAAGATGAGCAAAATCTTTGAAAAGCCTCTGTGCATTTCAAAGTATTATTTTTAATGTTGTTATCATTCATTCATTCATTCATTCATTCATTCATTCATTCATTCATTCTATTTTCGTAATTCATTCACTTATTATGAGTGATGCCTAAATGTCAGCTATCTTCTGTGTGTAAAAGAAAAATATTTAAGAGAAAAATAAAAGCTAAAGAAACTAGTGCATTTCTACATTGCTCCTGTAGCACTCATTTTTTTGTTTGAAAGTATTTCACTGCGTCAAAAACTTCAGAGTGTTTCTTGACTCTCCACAGCTTCTGAACATATTTCCTGGAGCCCACTTCCTGATCTTTCCAGGCAGCTTCCTTACCTCCTGGCATCAAGTTAGTTTCTTCAAGTTTGTATGGAGGAGAGTTACAGATGCCCATGTTTGTGCTGGCATCTAATAATTGCTTTGTTGTATTGGTTTAGGTGTAAGCTGTCTTAAGGTCATCTCTCGACAGGTGGCATTTACATTTTCTAAATAAATGAATAAATCCTCAAAATTTTTGCTTAAAATACCACAAAGGCCTTCAGGTTCAACTTCGGCACAGTGGTTTGATGTCTGCAGTTCCAAACTGGGCATTGCATTCCAATTGAAGAGACATCAAAAGCTCCGCTTGCTGCAGAATTGTCTTCCTTCCTGGAACCTAAACAGTCCCCCTCCAGGTGTTTTGGTTCCCTGTGTTTGGTTCATCCCTGTGTTTCCTCCTAGAGCTTTCTTCTCTTTTCCATGAACACTCTTCTCTTTACCTAACCAACAATTCTCTTTTGTTCTCTTCCCTTAAGGTACAAAACCCCTTCAGTAACAAATCCAGGCAAAACTGAGTTACAAACATATTCTATGTAACTTATCAACTTGGTCAAGAGACCCTTTCCAGCTTCAAACCAAATATCTACAACCTCAAGCACAGCAGGTACAGAAGATTCTCCGGCTGCTCTTAGGCTGCCTTTTGTCAATATGATGTATTATTTAGTTACAATGATGTTTCATATTATTTATTATAAGCTGCGTGCTCACAAGGAATTGTAGTGTGCGTGTCTGTGTGTAAAAAGCTATCTAGAAATTCCATCCCACCTCCAAAACCTCAACCTTAATAAGCTCCCAGGTGTTTAAATAGACTAATTTCTCCCTCCCACTCTTCCTTTTCAGTGACATCCAGCTACTCTCAACATTTCATTCCTTCTGGACAATTGTTAGTCCTCATCAGGGTATTGTTTGGGTTATTTTTATTCTTTTGGTTAATCTACAAATCAATATTTTTTCTGTATATTTAACTAATTGTAGAGACTGCTCTCCCACACTTCAAGATGCTTGAATTACCCACACAAGAACTAACTAACTTATTATTAAGATCTAATGATTTGATTTTCATCTTGCCCTTTCTCCAAGGAACTCAGGGAATAATCCTCTTAATTTTGAATTCAAAATGACTCAGAGAGTTTCAGTCTCCCCTGAACTAGTTCATATAATAAACACTACAACACACCAGCTCTCTTCATACCACAAGATTTAATAGAGACATATATTATGGCCTAGATCCCAATGAAATTCCAGGCTTCCCACATCCCATTCCAATCCGCCAATCTCCCCCAACATGCTACTTCTGAAGGACAGGGGGCCCCTGGGAACATCATGAGGAGAGGATCAGAGAGGTGAAGTAGAGGGATAGAATTGGTGAAACTCCACCCCTCCCTAGTCCCTTACCAGAAATTATCACTGAGGTCTAATCCTACAGCTGCCTTACAGCCTAGTCCAGATTTTATTGGGCAAAGTATTTCGGAAAAGCTTACAGTACTAAATTTACCTTTGGTTTCATTTAGACAGGACTCTGTGCTTTCCAGCTTCTTTCCTTCAGACTCAGTCTTCTTAGCAAATTCCTTAGCTGTATGGCCAACCCTATGGAATATAAAAAAATCACCTTTAATTCATTAATATAATTTTTATGATATCTATATAAACAATTCTTGTTGTTTTCACACAGAAGATATAACAAAGGGATGTAAAACATAAGACCTGGGTGCCTTATTAAGACCTTTGGAATCCCCTAAAAAATCTGCAGTGGTTTATTTGCACCCATAAAAATTACTGAACTCACTTCAGGACTAGAAAACAATGTCCTTAGATGGATAAAGAGATTCTTCCATTGGTTGTGGTGGGTTTTCAAGGCTGTGTGGCCGTGGTCTGGTGGATCTTGTTCCTAACGTTTCGCCTGCATCTGTGGCTGACATCTTCAGAGGTGTTATCACAGAGAGAAGTCTGTTACACACTGTGTCTGAAAAACCTGCCATTTACAGCATCTATTTATTAAATCTTCAGGTTCTCCTCTTATCATTTTGGGGCAATTTAACCCCTCCAATATCTTTTTTAAAGATTTTATATTTTTCTGCAAACATGGAACTTTTCTCAGGTTTGTAGAAAGATCTGACTTGTCTGTCATGTCCCCAGTCACCAGATTTATGTACCCACAAATGGAGCCACGTTGAGAATTAGATATATTGATTGGAACTTTAAATGGTATTTCCTTAATTTCTGAAATCAGGAAATAATTCTGCCAATCATTTTCCTATATTTAAAAAAATGTTTTATTGTATATTTGAAGGAACATCCCCTGATTTTAAAACAAGCACACCATAGGAAAAAAACAGGGAAATGGCTGGGATAAAGGTATCCCTCAAATTAAAAAGGGTTAGAGGATTCTAAAAGCGAGGACCCTAAAAATAAAAGGTTTGAAGTAGGTTTGAAGTAGGTTCAGCTTTTGAAAACAACAGTATAATTTAACAAATATTGCTGTAATTGCTGCATTGTTTCATGCTGAAACAGAAAATAGCTTTTGTAATATCAACAGATTGAATAAATAGGTACTTCTTACAGAAAGTTATGGAAATGGAAGCCAGTTAATGAGTATTTATGATACAATTGACTGCCACATAGCAACACATTGCTATTTTAAAACAAAAATGATGATTGTTCATAAACAAGTTCACTCTATGAGAAAATTATATTCTAGATGGGGAGCCTGAAGCTATGAAGGTACACAGAAAAACTAACTTATACAACCTTGATAAAAACAAAGTCCAATTTTAAAAAAAAGTCTTCAATCTCAAATATATTACTGCTGCACTTTTCAGTGATAATACAGCAGTCACCTGCAACTACTAGTTAATGTAATTCTAGAGAATTTGGTGAAAAAATTATAAAAGAGATATAAAACTGAACAGCAGTCAATTTCACAAGTTATTCAACTGTATAAAAGAGAATGAAATTAGAAGAGTCAAAAACTCATGTTAAGGCTTTACAAATATTATATCTGTATTTTTTTCTCAGCTTGTGCATACTTTTTGCTCAATTTCTACAATGTATCTTTCAGCACATGAAGTTCTAATCACTGAAAAATATTCTCCAAGATCATTTTATTGAGGTAGCATTTGGACTATTCAATACTGCATACCATGAACCCAAATGGCTGTCTCTAGTTACTTCATCTGGTAAATTGTAGTCTCTAGTTACTTCATCATCTACTATTTGGCAAGATATGGACTACTGTTGTCATATGCTTACTGCAGTAATAGTCTGTTTTATAAATTCAGTATTAGGTTGCAAGGACAGAAATTCACTGTCTGCAACACTGAAGAGGCACTGGAACATTCTGTACAATTATTTTTCCCCACCAAATTCTAATGGAGAGAGAGAAGCAAATAGAAGGAATGAAAAAAAATTATAAACTTGGAAGAACAAATTGTAAAACACTGCCCAGTTAGATGCTTACAGGTGATGGAGCTAAGATTTGGGTGATGCAGCTAAGAAAGGGATTTTCACACTAATGATCTTGCCTCAGGACAGGGAAAAGGTTAAAAAGTTATAATATTTTGAATACTGGTTTCACAGACCCTGAGAACAAACTCTGAACATGGCAGCAAGTTTCGGGATTCTTCAGGCCCCTCAAGGTACACTGCATTTGATGTTTTGTGCACTGACGTGTATATACAGCATCCATGTGACCACTCCACTCATATGAAACAATGCATTTTCTACACCAGGATGGGGTTTGAAACTCATTTTTAAACCCCATATGCTGGCCTACTGTGTAAACCAACTCTGATCAAAACTAGTGATATTTACCAAATCAATTAAAAAAAGGATCACAGAAACTAAAGCTGACAATCCCTGCCACATAGTAAAGGAGAATATTTCAACAGTCTGAATAAATCTTTTATCTTTAGAAAGTAAATATTTCCAAAGGAGTTACAACTGAGCAGATCCACAATGTGGCAGGATTACAGCCCAATCCAGAGGCCTGGAATGTCCAGGGACGGTGCCACTGCTGCTTCTGTGATGTGGGGAGGCAAAAAACAAAAATTCCTCCCTCCCGCCAAAAAAGGTCTCCGTTGGGCTCAATGGGCTTATGCAGGCTTTCTCTTATATTTTCTAAACTATAAGCATCACATTTCTTGGTTAATATTACAGAGAAGTTGTACAGCTAGTTCATGAGTTTAATAAGATAATTTGTGGTAATAATATCTTCAGAAATTGCCATTGTGGATTTTGCTGGTTTATGTTGAGGTAATTTATCATGTTCTGACACAACGTGGTATACAGTGGTATGACTATGATTAATTAAAACTCAAATTCTTCCTACTAGAAAGAATTCAGGCACCACTTTCTAAATACCTGAAATAACCAAACCATTGGAATTAAGATACTAATTCTGGCAAAACAGAAAAGGTAGCATATCAAATAACTGATATACAAAGCAAATTTCTAAAAATCTTGTGCCAACTCTATTAAAAACTATATGTATAAATAAGAAATATTAAACTATATGTATGAATAAGGAATATAAACATAGGAAAGTACTGTGCTTTATTTTTTGGGGTGTGTGTGATTTATATAGACTTCTAGAACAACAATTTTAGTTCAATACACAATACGCTATGTTTTAGCCCTTCAAAATGTGGAACAAAAATTCAGGGAAACTCTTACCGCTGTGTTTTAGATGGTTGATGTAAATTAGTGCCTCGTTTCTACAGCAACAATACACAGGAGAGCACTGCCACTTGTATCTAAACTCCATGCCATTTCCCCTGTCCAACAGACAAAGCACTGCCTACAAGTGGTTTTATTGAAATAGCTTTAACCCCCGCCCCCTTAATATTTGTATCAGAGAAACTACTGGGTAGCTCTGATAATGTTGATCATTTGTGGGAAGTAGAGAAGTGAAGGTTTGTCTGGAACCAAAGCTGATCCCACCAGCAATTGGTTTTTTATCAGAGTTGAAAGAATTACAATCCAATCCAGTTTGGGGAGGAGGGAATTGGTTTTGGGAGGTGGTGCAGGCCCATGCTGGTGGATTTGTCTTGTTCAGGACACTTACCCCAAGGGAGGGGCAAAAAATGCTACTGTATTTCACACAAAATCAAGGATTAAACAAAATTGTGTGTGTGTGTGTGTGTGTGTGTGTGTGTGTGTGTGTGTGTGTGTGTGTGTGGAAAGCATTACTGAATTGCAGCTGACTTATGGTGACCCAGCAAGGGACTTTCAAGGCAAAATGAGAAGCAGAGGTGGTTTGCCATTGCCTTCCTCTGCAGAGCCTTCCTTGGTGGTCTCCCCTCCAAGTACTGACCTTGCTTAGCTTTTGAGATCTATAGCATGCTACCTTCTCTCCTAAACAAAATCAGACGCTTTTAACTATTTCAAAAACTGTTTGTTTTTAATGTTGCCTTTTACTGCTGCCCAGTTCATATGCTACCCTGACCTGGATAGGCCAGGCTAGCCTGATTTTGTTAGATTTCAGAAGCTAAGCAGGGTCGATCCTGGCAAGCATTTGGATGGGAGACCTACAAGGAATACAAGGGTTGTGACACAATGACAACTCACTTCTAAAAGTCTCTTGCCTTGAAAACACCACCAGGGGTCACCATAAGTCAGCTGTGACTTGATGGCAAAAAAGAAAGTTAATATGTTAATAATGTGCATGGGCTTATTTTCTCATTTTTCATCCAAATAGCTGAATTTCCCTTCATTATTCTACTCAAACAGGAAGTAACCTTAGGCCTAATTTAGTAGCAAATAGTGCAATCCTAAGCATGTTTACCAATAATTTGGTTTCACTGAGCTCAGTCAGGCTTACTCCCTAGTAAGTAAACTTAAGATTTTTATATAGAGGATGCAGCTTTGGCACAGGGCAAATTTTCCCAGCACAATTTTTGAAAGTAAAGTAGCCAGATCAACAGTTCCTTTCTTTAAAAAAAAAGAAGCATGCTTATAATTTATACAACTCCCAAATAAACAAAATGTAAATATTTTGTCTGGATTCAGAGAACTGCGCAAGTAGCAGAGCTTATTTTTCTAGAACAGTAGTCCCTCATACACACTTTAAAAAAACTTGTGAAATCACACAGTTCCAAAAATGTTTTCTGGTATAAGACACACAGGGGTATGCCACTCAAAGTAAAAAAACAGACACACACTGAAAATGTATCATGCCTGAAACAGAAATCTGCATCCCAGCCTTGGAAGAACAGCCCAGTGATTCAACAGAATGGGCATGTAAGCCATCACCGGCCCATGAGTTGCTAACATTCCCCAGTAATTTACAGAGCACAGTACTTCCTTCTAAGCCTTCAGGCACTGTGAGCTGCGTAATAAAGCAGAAATGCAATTTTTCTGTGATCATAATTACTTGTTTACAGGAGAGGCTGATCTTTCAGTTACTTCTGATTTTCGATTCCAATGCCCTGGTGGATTATTTAGAGGCATCTCACCACTCAAACGATCTGGAAGGATAAGTTCTTTGTTCAGGTTCATCTCGGAGTATGGACAGCTGACAGCACTGAAAAATTGAAAAGGACAAGAGAGTCTTCCATTAGCTCAGACACTGAAAAGACCTCCTAGTTAAATTGAACACCTGAAGAATTACAACTTGCCAGGAACCTGTCTGGATTTAATAACACAGGTAAGTGGAAACACCTTACGGCATTCCAGGTTCAGAAGACTGCCAATTAAATTTAACTGCCAGAGTGTCACAAAGCACTTTTTAGGAACCCTTACTGATTCAGACACTGCATTTGTGATGGAAATTATTGAGATACCCAGTTTCTTTAGTTTCAATGCTATTAGAACTAAGAGAGAATACTACAGATTTCAGACTTCATATTTACCGCCCAGGGTTATATTCTGAAAACCCTAGCGAACAGGGTTTCCCACTGTGAGCCTTGCATAATGGTTACTTTTTAGTTTGGTTTTGGGGCAACCATACTGAACACATTACAACTTTTCAAATATGATACTGTCTCCTTGTTTCAGTTTACAAGAGAAATGTATGAAGGACGTATCTGACCATTTGTGGCAGTTTTAGGTCTTTACTGTTTCTTTCTGTTCATAACAGGAAAACAGTACAAGACCTTCATGGTTGCGATAATTTGAACGCTGTATTTTAACTTTTTACTTTGTATGATATTTTATTTATCCACTTGTTTGCTGTTAATGTTGTGAACTGCCCTGAGCCCTCCGGGGGAGGGCGGTATGTAAGTGGAACAATAAATAAAATAAAAAATAAATAAAGTGGACTGGGTCTACATGGTTCTTTAAACAGCATTTGTGTCACAAACATACACAGCCATCATATGCCAACGTCAGGATTTCTGTTCTTCAGTCTGGCTGCTTTTGCCTAACAAATGAAGGATAGGTAGCGGGGGGAACACATAGAAAAATTCCCCCTGTGCCTCCCTGTTTATATAGAATTTGGCACAAGGACTATTTTGCCACACTCTTAAACCTGCTGACTTGTTCTAGGGAAGAACTGAATAGGATGGTGATACTTTGCCCTTCAAATCATGGATGTTAGCGATAGTTCCCTCTATGTTAGAGAATATTGCCAAGCTATTAGCTTCAGTGAAAGAACATCTGAAAGTAGGATTTTGCTTCAATCTTAAAACAGAAGGTCTATGATCAAAGGAATATGGACAATGTTGTTTGCTCTGCTGAAAAAGCTTCAAGAATTTCCTGGTAACTTATGATCATGTCCGGTTTTGCCATAGTACTGTAGGCACTAGGTATTGCTAGTTAAGGAGGTCATCCATTAATACCACTATGTAAAGACCAGGTTCAGGCAGGTAAGCCGAAGTGGCCTCCCATGAGCCACCTCTTCTTGTCTACTAATAGAATCTGCTAAGTTGTTGCATAATAGTCATCATGGATGATTACCCGTGTGCTTTGATGTCAAATTCCACATACAGCAAAATAGGTGAAGAGGGACCAAGAACTACTCTTTCCATTTGCACACATATTTAATGACCCTGTTGTCTATAATAGAACAGCCCTATGACACACCACCGACTGGAAGGATCACAAAGCATTATGAATAAGGAGCGTTTAATCAGTGGATGTGGGAGCAAAATTTCCAGGGCATCTCACCAATCATGTGTCCAGTGAGAAGACTCCCCTTCCCCCAAGACAGGTATTTGTTATTTAGTTTTTATAAGGGTATGGCATGAGGTAGGTTGGAGAGTTCCAATAATGCGCCTGTGCAGTGGTTGAAAAGAACAATGAAAAGATATAACTACTGAAATGTCACAAAAGATTGGGTAGCCTAATAGAAATGCTTAAAAAAGCCTTCAAGATCTTGAAATCTGATTTGCCTTCTCACACACTTTTCATCTTTGCCAGTACAGCAATGTACTTTCCAAGGACAAATTGCTGGTGATAATCTGAATAATTTCAGAATCTTTTACCTCTTACTGTAAGCTGTCTTTGAGGTTTGTTGCGTGGCTATAACGTGGTATATAAAGGTTTCAAATACTTATGCTAGAAACTGGCAATCTTCTTTATGTATTTGACAGCATACATTAAAACACAAGGAAAACACGATAAAATTCAAATTTCTTTTGTCAGAAAAAGTTTCAAAGGCAAAGTAATCTAATTAGGAACAGAGATTTGCATTGTACTTCATAGAGCTCCTATGTGCCAGTTTCTCTAAAATTATTCTTTCACATTTTGACAGTAAGATAGTTATATTACTAGCAACAGGATGCACAAAATGATGTTCCCATTTCTACTAACAGAGGTAACGGAAAGTATACCAAAGCAATTCTCCTTTTCTTGACAGTAAGCTAAAATACCTGCTGTGAAAAGAGTTACTCTTTCCTTTTCATTTTTCCTTATTCCAAAAAAGTCAAAGGAAAAAAAGCTTTGTGCATCGTACCTGTTGTTTAATTGTCAAGCCTGTACCTGTCTTCCCATTTGCCGTTCTGTTTATCGCTGTTACATGCTTGACTTTAATACCATAACATCTTTTTTCAGAAAAGGAACCTTACAATGTGTTAGCAAGATGCATAACCACACTGAAATGGTCAACATAATGTGCAAGAGCAATCACACTTGTGTTCACAATCTTTCATTCTTTTTGTTGGGTTTTATTTGGTAAGATGCTAGAATTGTTTACTGTATTAGTCCTGCCTTATTTATCATTTGCATCCACATTCCATTTAAAAATCACATTACCTGTGTTCATGCATCCTATCTTGTCCTTTCTACCCTCCCACAGCTTTATTTTCAGTTTGCTTTCAACACAACCCATAGTTTTTCACAATATCCAGAAGTGCAAATTATTGCTTGCACTTGTCTTCTAACAAGTATTGGAAATCAAGGTTTGAAGTGGGTTCCCCAGTTCTGTTTTGGAGTGCAAGTGCAAAAAAGTTTCCTGATTTTGACATCTACAGTTTGTGTGAATCAGCAAACAAAGTAAAGGAGGTGATAATAGAAGGAGGAGAGCAAGATCTTTCAGCTTAGTCCCAATCATAGTTTGGAGGACTGT
This sequence comes from Sphaerodactylus townsendi, assembly GCF_021028975.2. NCBI lineage: Eukaryota > Metazoa > Chordata > Lepidosauria > Squamata > Sphaerodactylidae > Sphaerodactylus > Sphaerodactylus townsendi. Next base: position 110,889,209 of record NC_059425.1, read on the forward strand.
CTGAACTGATCTTGACTGGTAAATCCTCCAGAACCATACAAACTCATTTCTTAGTAACGTGACACTCTGCATCCATCTGCCTTTCAAAGAAGTCTGAAAAAGAATTTATTTCTAGTAACTTTGATAAAAGTCTTCATTGCCCTAGGGAAATCTTTTATCAGACTCTGGAATATTCAGATAATTCTAGGGCTGGCGAGTAGAGATTGGAAGTCATCTGGATTGAAAAGGAGAGAGGAAGGCTCTGGTGCAATCATTTATTCTGAAAATTCCATATCCTTCAGACACCTCATATAGTAGGCTCTGTGAAACCATTCCCTGCTGAGAGTATTCTCTCTTGCCATAGGCAGCTACTGTTTGGGGGGGTGCCTTAGTTGGCCAGTTGCTTCCCACACCCACTGTTTTACTTTAGGGGCTGAGTTCCCACCATATTTTCCCACATGAATCTCTGTGGCAGCTGCGTTAAAAAATGACTTGGTGTCAGATATCAGTTTCTTCCGACCTGTAGTGGCTGCTTCTAGATTACTATTTTGCAGCCACATAAATTCTTCAGTCATCCCTTGTCACAGCTATTTCTGGGGGAACTTGAGAGAGTTACTGAGGGGACAAGATCTGCAGCACAAGGTCTGTGCACCAGTGTAAAGGATGGGGTTGTTTTGAGAGTGCTCAGCTAGTGTTGTGAAATATGGCAGAGTAGGGAGCATTTTCTACAAAAAGTTCCTCTTCTTCCCCTTCCCTATTGCTATGCAGATGGACAGCCTTTATGATCCATTTCCCTGGCCCTTTTATTGCCTTGCCTAGAGTTTTGTTCATCAAGAGAGGAAAGACAGCCATTTCAGGCATCTTGCTCTCTGTCTGGAATAGGAGACAACTAGAGGATTTTTTAAATGGCTTGAAAGGAGAGTGGAAGGATCAGCAGAATGAAAGAGCGACAGTATAAGCAAAAAGAGAAGAGCGACAGTATAAGCAAAAAGAACGAAAAGGAAATTAAGCCTAGAAGGCTTCTGAACAAACCTGTACTTTCCAGGAAATGAACTGGAGAGTGGGTGACCTCCATCACTGAAAACACCCATTAATGTATGAGAATCACCCATGCCCTCCTCCTCAGATTGTAAAGTACTGTCCAGGTACTGGCAGAGGCTGGCAAGGGAGATGGGGTGGGTCTGAAGGTCCACTAATGTTTCCACTTTGAGTTATGGAAAGGAAACCCACTTTGCACAGACTTCAATATATATAATCTGTCACATAAAACCAAAATGAGGACAGTGAAACATCCAGTGCCCTAATCAGTATATGTTTGCTCATTTGTACGCAGGTTTGAACACCTCTATCTACCACTACAGAATCCCTATTAACATTGACATTTTAAAATATGCTCACTTTTACCCTGTCATGATTAATCAACCATAAGTTTGCATTCGTTTTTTGAGTAGTAAGCCATCAACATTATGCCAAAACTGCTTAGCATTGTAAATGACCAGACTTCCTGCTTTCAGACATTTCTTCTGGCAACATAAATGCACCTTGTCATAATTTTGTTTTTAAAAGCACAGTTAAACTTCAGTCTCAACTACTGAGATGAAAGAAGCAATGGACTAAAGCCTGAGGTAGATAATTACACCAATTTTACATTGTCTGTTAGCTGAAGTGGGAGATCATGCACTATGTTGGAGTACTAGGATGACCTGGATTTTCAAACATGTAGCTCCTGATTATATTTAAAAAATCACATGTTTCCTGGCTGCTATTTAATTTGAAGCTCCCAATTGTGGAACTTTAAAAATGAACTAAATGAAAATGAAGATGAAACATCGGCAAATACAGCAAGTAAATTACAACTGCATAATTTTTATTCATATTTTGCATCAATAACCTTGTATTGTTTTTAATTAAAATTCATTTCTAAATATACAGGCCACATCCCAATGTTATGGCAAAGCAGAGTTTGCAGAAGGAACAAATAGCTTGTTTGCTGTATACATGTGCTCTTCTCCCTTTCTTTGCTTAATAGGAAGATTCTTTGTTTAGAAACCGTTCAATCAAACTCCACCTTGTTTTTATGAAAACTTCTCGAAAGAGTTTGTTTCCTACCTAGAAGCTGGAATTCCAAACAATTTCAGTTTTAAACTATAACAACGTAACATAATCACACTGATATGCTCGGGTCAAGCTACCTATTTTCCAGCACAGACACAAGAGAAACTGGGATAAAACAAAGAACACAACAAGAGCTGGAATGCATGCTATATATCAGGGTGTTTATCTCAAAATCTAGGGTTTATCTTAATTACATCAACATGAACAAAAGTGTTGAAGAAAAATATGAAGAGTTTGTAGCAAATTTGCTAAATCGTGAGAAAAGACAAGTAGTATTAATTGAATGGCTCACGCCATTACAAATAAGGGACAAACTATACAATACCGCACTCCTAGAGTCCTCTACAGGGACATGGTGCCATTTTAAACTTTTAAAAAATGCTTAAAACTACCATGGGGGGCTGACCATGCCTGGGCTCCTGTCACCACCCATACTGTTTTGAAGAGCTGCAACTCCCAAGAAACGCATGTGTGTGGTGGGGTCTCAGGGACATGGTGTCCTGTAGTCCAGCCCTTAGACCATAGTCAGGTAGAGTATAGTGGTTAGAGTACTGGCCTAAGATCTGGGAGACCTGAATTAAAATTTCTCCTCTTGCAAGGAAGCTGACTGGGTGACACTGGGCCAGCTATTCTCTCTCAAACTAACCCACATCTCAGAGTTATTGCTGGACAGGAGGATGACATATACCATTCAAAAGGAAGGACAGGCACTAGAGAAAAGTATATTAGATACTTGAAAGCAAGCTCCACTGAAATTCATAGGATTCACATCCAAGTAAGTATCCTGATTTCTCCAAACAAGTCACAGATTGCAAATCGGGAAAAGTCCAGGATTTGATTTGTTTCAAATTCCCATTGTTTTCCAGAAATTTTGAAAGTGAGGTTCAATATCCACAGAAGCTTCTATTGTGAAGCTGTGATAAGAAATCATAAGGATATGATTTCCAAGTCAGTTGATAGCTGTATGACTCATAGAAAGAATAAACTGTATTGCTAGGTATGCTCAGTAATATATTTGTCTAGTCGACAGTAATGAAAAAACACTGTTCTTTCAACAGAAGAGCTGTGGATACTGTTGATAATTCCAAATATACATGTATTCAAAGCTGAAGCAGCACAGTTGTGTTCACCATCTACACCAATTTGTGAGTCACATGAACACAGGAATCTGCCTTACACTGAGATAGACCATCTCAAAGTTAGTATTGCACACTCAGTCTGGCAGGACCTCAGGCAGAAGTCTTTCACATCGCCTACCATCTGATGCCAAGGACTGAATCTGGGACCTTCGGCATGACAAACAGATGCTTTAGAACTGTGCCACAGCCCCTCCACTCGACCTCCTGTAAAAACAGCCTCCTGTTGCAAACCCGATATATGTCAGTTAGACCACATTATGCAAAACGGTTGTCATACAACGCAGTTTAAAATATAAATACAGCCAGTAAATCTGCATCTCATTTATGCTCATTTCAAAGTGCTCACCATGGCAACATAAATAAGCAGATGCCAAGTTGTTTTCTTCCTCCTGGGCCAAATTTATGTCTCAGAAATTGTGATTAAACCATGAAGCATCCTAATTAGGTATCTTTAGCTACTCCCACAATAGTAGCATGCAAGACATACCTGGTGTGGCCCATGTGCTTGGCTCTTTTTGTATGCCCAACTCCTTTACATCCTGGGGTAGGACACCCTCCTTGCTCAAAAGCTTCAACTAATTCCAACAGACCTAAACAGACATTATGAAAGGTAAAAAGATACATTTATTTTTTCCCCTAGAAAGAGCTACAAGCACAAGTGGTGAGCACTAACTTCACTTCCTAGCAGTGCAGCTCCTTTCATACCTAGCCTTGTCCTGTGGCATCTTGGTTATTTTTTTAGGTGGTAAGTAAAGTTCAGTCTGTTTACTAAATCTGTTTGGGTTTATCTTTATTGGTTTTGCATTACTTATACTGTAGGTGTTTTTCTTATTAATATTTCCTACTGATATTTACATGGTTTGATGTTATTGATTTTAAGGGCAACATTTATAATTCGCTTTATGGTGGCTCACTCCCGCCTCCCAATAATAACATTATAATAAGATGTATTAGTAACGTCAACATTTTCAACAATAATTATGAAACAGCAGTATCATTTTTGGATGGAAACATCCCTGGTTGCCGTCTGATGACCTTTGCCATCCCTGTTGATTCTCTAGGGCCTCTCAGAGACTTTTTAACTATTGACCATAGTATCCTTCTGGAGAAGTTGGCTGGACCAGGAGTAAGGAACACTAGGCTTCAATGGTTCCACTCTAACTTGACCAAATGATTTTAGAAAGTTGTACTGGGGGACTGTTCCATGGCACTGTTTAACGGCTAGGTGGGTTCGTGGAAGTTCTAAACAGGTACCTGAAGAAAATAATGGAAAACTATGGCTCAGTTAAGCAGTGTGGCCATCAAGCTGGGCCCAGATGCACAGCAGGAAAACTGCAAGGTCTTGATAGTAGGGTTGTCAACCATCAGGTGGACTCTGGTCAGCTCCCTGAATTACAACTGATTTCTAGGCCATTTCCACATGGTCAAAATATCCCAGGGTGAGTGAAAAAAACATCCCAGTTCAGGTGTGAATTCCACAGGGCTCCCGGTGCTAACGCAGGCCTGCCCCAGTGCTGCCCTGCGATATTTCCCTTACCTCGTGATATTCAAAAATGGCCAGTTTGGCAGTTCTTTTAAAAGTTCCCTGAATGACCCCGCTGCCATGCAAACACCATGGCAGCAGATCCAGTATATTTTCCCTGCCTCGCCACTTTCCCGCTGGAGGGGGAAAGTCATTTCCTCTGCCAAAGAGGCATGGATCATGTAGGAAGGGGAAGCTGGGGGAGGAGAGCCATTTCCCCTGTATTTGGAGCTGGCAAGGCATGGATCATGTAGGAAGGCGAAAGCTGGGGGGGGGGAGCCATTTCCTCTGTCTTTTGTCAATGGAGGTAAACACAAAAGATCTGGGCTGTGCAGAACAAACTGGAGTATTACCTTCCGGTCCTGCCTCGGCTCCTGGGAAGCAGGGAGCCATGCGGAGGCAGAGACCGGGATAAAATAGCCCCGGAATGTACGATCCCGGGTCTACCCCAGTGTAATTGTGCTGTGCTGAAACGGCCAGAGCATAGGGATCTGTTTCTTGGATAAAAGGTTGGTTTGGAAGATGGACTCCGTAGCACTTTATCCTATTGAGTCCCTTTCCCAAATCCCTCTTCCTCACGTTCCACCCCAAATCTCAAGGATTGTTTTCTGCTGCCTCAAAGACTAGGACACGGAGTAATGAAAAGAGATTCCACCTAAACATTAGGAAGAACTTCCTGACCAGCAGAGTTGTTCGACAGTGGAATTCACTGCCTCGGAGAGTGGTGGAGTCTCCTTCTTTGTAGGTTTTTAAACAGAGGCTGGATGAAGATATGTCGGGAGTGCTTTCCTTTATTGTGTGTTCCTGCACGGAAGGTGTTAGACTTGATGAACCTTGTGGTCTCTTCCAACTCTATGATTCTATGATTTTACCAATTCAGTCGGCAACCCTACTTACAAAGGGCACTTCTTTTCATATATATCCACTCTCTGAACAGCAGTTCTTCTCTCATTCCTGCTGGCCACCCATATATCCTACCCTGCTTCCTTCTCTCTTTCCCATCCACTCATCACCTTTTGCCTGTCCACATCTTCAACTATGTGATTTCCATTATACTATGCCTTCCTCACAATGGGGACTGGGCAAGGCACCTGGTGTTTATTGCCCAGAGTAGCCATGATTTCTCCTCCCAGAGCAGATTATCCATTATGGGCACCAGGATGCTTCCAATGGCCTCCCTCAACCTAGGCCAGCCCAGCCCTGTGACAGAAGGGGAACATCTGGCTCAACTAAGTTCTGAAGGGAGACCAAGTCCCACATGAGGCAAAGGAACCTGCAGTTGGCCAGATGGGCATCCTCCTATCTTTGGGATGGTGGGGAAGGAGAAGGCAGATTGATTCTCTCTCCTTTTCTCCTTTGGGGTGGTGGGGCTGGGGGACGCTTCCTAGGACCATTTTTCATTCCAAGTCTGCCCCGGTCTCCTCCCTCAAAGGCCTTCCTCCTGCCTTTTACTCACAGAAACCAAGGCTGGAAGGCCACTGTGGGTATTCATTTCTTTAAACTACAGGTACTGCTTCTATATTTCATGAGTTAACCCCCCCCCCCAATTTTTAAAGATTTCATTTCTTTTCTACAAACATGGGGCTTTTTTTCAAGTTTGTGGAAACATCTGTTTTGTCCTTTCACGGCTCTAATTTCTGAAGTAGTGTATCCACAAAATTAGCCATGTTGAGAATTCGATATATTAATGGCAATATTTATTTCTTAAATCCCAGTCTGGTACTTGAAAATGACAGGGAGCTGTGATTTATATTTGGTTTATTAGCAGATCACAATCCATTGTATCAACAGCTGCAGAAAGGTTGAGCTGCATTAATTGGAGGTTCATATGTGTATATCTCATGGAGTTCAATCTTTGATGAGAGTTGCAAGGGATAAATGCTTAAAATAAATAAATAAAGTTGACTCATTATTATTATTGTTGTTGTAGATTTCACAGCTGCCAGATCTTTAGCTGGTTGTTGGCCTTCATTACAATTTAAACCTCACCCAGAAGACTAGGAAGTTGTAATGTTTATGATGATGATGATTGATTGATTGATTGATTGATTTTATATACCGCCCACCCCCGGAGGTGCAAATATAAAATATTTATTGCAAATATAAAATATCATTTCCAAGGACTTAATGATATGCCTGTTACACAGGTTATTACTACTAGTTCTATTTTCCTCAGATATTCCTAAACAGAGATGATCTTCAAAAGGCAAAAAGATTCTCTAAAGATTTAAGTAAGGAGGACCTAATTGAGCCAACTGCAATAAAATCCATGGACATCTGTATGGCAATGTAAAACTCCTTAATGTATACAAGCCCCACCCTAATTTATGTAATTGTGATCACTAGAAGGTGCAGCAGAAATATAAGCGCTAACCTATAATTATGCACAGACTCTCATTATATACCACAACTATTTCATCATCTCCTTAGTAAAATAAGTGGTTCATTTTGTTGGCATATGCATAAGGCCAATATTATGACTAGCTTACACGAATATTGATCATACATCAGTGATTCATGTCATTCTGTGGGGAAAAAAACATTTTGGCATTAAAGAGCCTACAGTCTTTTTCTTAATGGGCTAAGAAGCATTTATGTTTTCTATTGTTTCTGATACCTTCCAAAATCACAAAAAAAAAAGGCAAGAACAGAGCGAACAGAAAAAAGCCAAAATTAAGAATAAGAAAACAGAAATCAAAGACTACTGATCAAAGGTGTCCATATGTATAAAAAGCCAGTGGCGTAATGGTTAAAGCACTGGACCAGGATCTGTGAGACCAAAGTTCAAATCCCGTTTCTGCCAATGAAACTCATCGTTGACCTTGGACCAGTCATTTTTTCTCTTAGCCTGACTCACCTAAATGAGTTGTGGCTATGAGGATAAAATGGCAGAGGAGAGAGCAATACTGTAAGCTCCACTAGGCAGAAAAGCCAGGTACAAATATCTAAATAAATAAAATATTGTCAACATTTTCTAACAGAATTATGTTTCACTGACTGCAAGTATTTAATTTATTACAGCAACAATCATGTTGGCTAAAATGTGGCATTTCATTTTGTCTGCTATTTAATAACATTAATATGTTTTGAGTGTAATCTTAATGCTCCTTCACTAATGTATTAAATTAAGCTAGGCAACGTTTTGCTGAATTCCACATATGTGTATCTAGAAGCAAGTCAAATTGTGTTCTGAATATCTTCACCCTGAGAAAAGTGTGCATGCACACAACTCTCCCCTCCCCATTAAAATTTTACTGTATTATAGTGCATCTTACTAAGTGGAGGCTGAAGAGGGTGTCCAGTTTTCCCACACCATCCTGCAGGATGAATATCAGGACTATCGGCATCAATCCAATAATCATAAATATTATCCCAGCCATCAAAGTGGACCTAAAACACAAGGAGTAGCAAATTTTAGTCCAGGGGGGCGGGTAGGGGGGTAATCTTCAGAGTACTTACTTTTATCACTGTTGGAGAATCCATTTATTCAAATTACAAACGTTATATGGTAAAAAAAATGTACAGGCAAGTAATACAAACTTAGCTACTGGATTCTTATGTTCCAATTATAAGGGCTTTTACATTACCTTATGGAGACATTATACTATGAACAATTACTTTATTAAGGGTTAAAAATGCCTTGAATATAGATACTGCCATGAATGCAATGGATTTCCATACTGAACCCTGCCACACCAGCCATGTATTGGGATCTTTCTGGAACTTAATATGTTTCTATTTTTAAAAATCCAGACACACAACAAAAATAAGACACTTATCCTGATAAGCTGCAGTACATGGCTATATGGGCTTTGCTGACCTTGGTGTGTCACAACTTGTTCAGGCTTGATTTATCTTGTGACTGTGTTCAACTAAATGATTTCTGAACTACAACTGGGTTAACTCCGTTAACAACATGGCATGATGCATTCCATCGGTTTCACTGACATGAAACTCCTGTGTGGAAGGGCACCTTCACTAACTGTAACTGAACGGAATATATCTGCATCTGTGAAGCTTCCACCATCTCCTGAAATAAACGAAAGACTCATGCTAGGGAAGTGAGTTATATGTAGCACAGCATCTGAATTCACAAGGTATTGTTAAACTGTTGTAAAAACATTTTTAAAATTCTTGTAAAACAGATATAGGCAAAACAAAAGTTTTAATTACTTTAATTCTGTGGTCATCAGTATCGATGACTGTGGCTACTCTGATAAGCGTAGGGTTCCTCTTATCAACGACTTCAAGTCTCATATTCTTCTGAAATCCATGGGTAGGTTTCTAAAGCAGAGAAAGACAGTTATGTCAACATTATTTTGAAACATAAAACATAGATAAGATTTTCTTACAGTTGCAAATGCTATTCTGCTAAAATTTATACCAGTGTCTGCAATTGTTCAACTGCTCAACTGATGCTAGCATCAGGAACTTTTAAGAATCTCTTACTGTTGATTTTTTCTGCTGAAGTGGTTTAACGCAATTTCAAGCAATATTCAGTCGTGGTACAGCACTAACAGTCAAATCTAGAGGGCTGCGTCAGCTGGACAGTGCAGGGACAGCGCCGCCACGGCATGGCCTCCGGAGGGGATCCAGATGGCTCAGGAAGGAAGCAAAATGAAAAACCCGTAAAATGCCCCCAGAGCCCAAAACAGACTTGCATCACACTTTTGGGTGGCATAAATTGGACTCCTGTGTTGGCAACGTTCCTGGGTTGAAAGGCCAATGGAAGATGAATAAGGTCAGCTCCACCTCTGGGAACATCCCCAGTTTGCCCTTGACCATGCCAATGAGTTTTCCTGTGCCAGTGGGGTTTGGTAATGGCGGTTGGATACTGCAAGCCACGCAGTAGCACCAAGTCGCCCAGATATTTGCCCCCCTCCTCTGAAGCATTTGCCACTTGCATCAGTGAGGTGGGTACCCTTTGGCCCCCCTCAGATTGGGCTGAGTCATCTCCTTATAGAATTACTGTACTCAAAAGTAAGAGAGAAACTAAACGAACATTTGTTCTTAAAGTAATTAGTTCCATGTCACACATGATTGAACAATATCATGGAGACATCTTTCACAGCATTTTATGACACCTACATGTTATTTATAATGCATTAAAACATATTTGAGAAAGGGCATCTCATAAATCAGATGAAATAAATATTTCTCAAAAATATACTAAGTTTCCCAATAGCAAGGCTCCATTCAACATACCTAGACAGAACATACCTACTGAACTTTTCAAAAACTAATCAGAAATTGGAGGGGTGCCTTTAATACTTTAACTCTCTATAATTCTGCATATCTCAGTTCTCTGCTTGAAATGAATACTGTAAAGCTAGTGGCATAAAACTTGGTGAACTTTGCTTCTGGGGGTTCAATTTTATGGGCCTCCAAAAGGCTTAATTTGGTTCCCTGCTCCTACACATGAAGCCTGCTGGCTGAGTTATTTCAGAACTCTCTTAACCCGCCCATCCCACCGCCCCCAGAAGCAAAGTTCACCAAGACTGGATGCTATTACTAGGAAGGTCTCCTGGAGCCACCTTGAAAATCTGGTGCCTCTATCTTCAAAAATGTGCAGCCTGCCACTCAGAAATTCCCCATTGGCTACAATGGAGCCAAGGCATTGCAGAGCAGAGAATCTTGGGCAATTTCTTGGGGTGCCTGTCAGGGGCGCATTTTTAAAGCTAGTGGCATAAAATTTTCAGGGACTGAAATTCCGGAGACTGTTTTGATGATACCACCCGAGTTTGGTGAAGTTTGGTTCAGGGGGTCCAAGGTTATAGACCCTCAAAGGGGTAGAAGCATCTCCTGTTAGCTCCCATTGGAAACAATGGGGGATGTGGGCACCCACCTTGAGGGTCCAAAACTTTGGACCCCCTGAACCAAACTTCACCAAACTCGGGTGGTATCATCCGGAGAGCTTCTGACATTCTGGTGCCGCTAGCTTTAAAAAAATGCACCTCTGCAGGCCGAAACGTGAAATAACACAAAAAATCAAACTAACCCGAATTTTTGCGGCATATCCGAAATTGCTATTTGTCTTATTCGGGCAGACAGATAATTTTATGCCTGAATAAATCTGAATTTTACCGAATTTCTAGAATAGTGACCAAGACTAGCTAGCACCTACTGATACTAATAAAAGTTTTTACATTTAGATATCCAGTAGAGCATAAGAATTATTACTCCCACAGCACACCTGTTGAAAAGACCCATACGAGACAAGTAAGGGACACAAGGGCTTTGTGATAAGTAAATTGGGCCCATGTATAAACTTCTCTAGGCTGAAAAATTCAGGATGTTGAATTTGACCTAGGGATTGCTAGCAACCCTTGGCTTAGACAAATAGCCTGAAAAATGTATTGGAAGGGGCTTAAGAAAATAAATACAGCTTTAGATGAAGCAAGAAGGGTCGATGGCAAATCACAAGATCCAATATACAGTGTTGCCAGCAATCTGGAGAAAAAAATGTCCTGTCTCTTTAAAAGAATCTTAATGTGCAGAAATGGCACAGTGAAGCTTTTCATGACATGAAATTAAATACTATCACCTAGTAAATACCATCTCATTAAGTCTCCACTAAAGAAGCAAGACACTTTTTCTCCAGGCTGTTGGCAAATCTACTAATATGTACATTGATTCCAATAGCAACAGTAGCAGTTGTACCTTATTAGCAAGATAAAGTGTGAAAAACTACAGGAGATATCTCTTACCACTTTAAAAGCTCTGGCAGGTGCAGGTAAGGAACAGGTTTCCTCCAAATATTTATCCCAAGAAAACTGTTTTGCATGTGGATAGTCTGGCAGAATAAATGATAATAAGAGGCTTAGCTATTTCATGAGGAATATTTGCGATGCTCTTTGAGCAACCTGTACATTTTTCACGACAAATTTTGAATCTGTGACATTTTGAATCTGTGAAATATATCACATCCTCATATTGTATACTCCTAGCTATGTACAATTTTCCTCTCTTCATTTATTCTTTCTTCCTCAGACTTCTCTCCATTTTCATATCATCAGCTCTTTTCTCATTTTTTCCTGTGCATTATCTTAACTAAACCTGTTCACAACTGGACACATTCTTCATGTTCAATCTTTTTTTCAGATCCATCTGTCTCTATTATCTTTTTCTGGTAAGCACACATTCCTTCCAACTTCCAGCTATCCTCTTTGCTCTTCTACTCTTGGTCCCCCTTTTCTTAGTCTCCATTTATCAACTTAGCCCTGATGAGGGCAGAACAGAATAGTACAAACTTTGTAAATAATTAAATAACTGTCCCCCCCCCCTTTCTTCCAGCCCTCCTGCTTCTTTGACTTTTTCTCTTCCTCCCCCACTACACTTCCTTAGCTGTTCTCTGGTGCCAGAACAGTTAGCAGCCAAGGCAGAAAACTTCAATACTAACAGAATATATGTTCATAAAGAAAATATTACTAGGTATTCCTCTTGAAAAATTCCAGCTGCAAAACAACAGATTGAACCTTTCATTACAATACTTAAAGAACAAAAGACATCATGCAAGCTTGCTGTGGCTTTGAACATGAAAGAAACTGTGACTGAGAGGACTGTGTGTTTCACTTTAAAGCTACAGAGTAAGTACTAATTTGCACCTACAAGAGGTATGCATTGGTTTTAAATGTAGATGGCCACCTACCCAGCCAACAATCTCTTAGTAATCTTGCTTTAAACAAAATTCCTGCTGACACTGTCAATGCAGAGTATATCTTCATATCGACTGAAATCATGGGGAAAATATTACCACTGTGAGAGAACCAATTTGAGCTTTCAGTGTTTATAAATGCCTACTGTTCAACAGTGGCAGTTTTCAAAGCACTACTTTCCTAAGATTTGAGTCATAGTATGGCAGTGAATTACACCAATATCCTGTGTGGGCTATTTTACAAAATTTGCTAAACAACAAGCTGCAATTAAGACACTGACAGGTTAAATATTTATAGTACATGTAAAGGTTGGGCTATAAATAGACCACATAAAATAATTTCATCGTCCCAAGAGATGCTTCATGCTTTCTGAAGCTTCTCTCAGTTTATTGATTTCCACTTGCTCGTTATTACAGTTTTTCATAATGAAATGTTTCTCACAGTAGCTTGCATTACTTTAGTCATGTGACCATCTCATGTAATTAAGTTCTATACACTATTAACATCTTAAGTGCCTTCTACTAAATAATCATGACAATTTCCAAGAAAAACATGGAGGGTTGAATATGAATAACAGTGAGCACAGCTCCATTCATGGAATGGATCTTTTTGATTTCTGTCTGCGTTTTGCAGTCCTCTGTGCCTACCTGAGTACTGGGAACAGAATGGAATCCAGTGCAGGGGACCATAGCTGGATGGGAAAACCTGCAAAAACTATGCCCCCCTCTCATCCTTACACTAGTTGGCTTCCATTCACCTTGGGCCTAACTTCAGCCCTTACTGTCTGGCACTCTTCATTTCAAATTACAGATTCAAATCTTCTGAAATGAATGTGCACAGATGTGCTGTTTCACACAGACCTGGAGGAGTAACAAGAGTCCTTCTGTGTTCTTTGCACCATCCAACAGGATGAATGTGTGGACTTGCTGCTTCACACCTGCAGGGAAAATATAAAGTCATTTTTCATTTCTATACATGGCTTCATGGCAGCTTAGGTTCCACCAAGAACCTTGTGGGACACACAAAAGAAAATACCGTGTTTCCCCAAAAATAAGACAGTGTCTTATATTAATTTTTGCTCCTAAAGATGCGCTATGTCTTATTTTCAGGGGATGTCTTATTTTTCTGTGTTCTGTTCGTCGGGTGTGCTTCCAAACAAAAACTTTGCTACGTCTTACTTTCGGGGGATGCCTTATATTTCGCACATTAGCAAAACCTCTACTACATCTTATTTTCAGGGGATGTCTTACATTCAGGGAAACAGGGTATGGATTGCCTGCTAAATAGGGAAAGGGGGTTATATTTCCTAGGGCAAAAGAAGGAACTAAGTTAGCGGTGCTAATTTTCTAGTAATAGTCTGCTGTTCTTTACAGGTTTTTTGTTGTTGCTGTGTTTCTTAACGTATGATTTTAAAAGACTTTTTACAAGTTCTCTGCAACCTTTAATGGAAAGAGCAAATAAATATTATAGCTAATAGAATAAGGAATGTTTAAATTTTTTGTACTAGCACAACTTGCTCATTAATGCAAAATAATCCGAATAACTTCAACAGGATTACTTTCTAGAGGGCAGTTTAATGACTGAGGCATGGAGTTTAAAACTTATGTTTACTTTTTGAATTAGGTAGCTCACTGTGTTACTGAAACAGAATCCAAATATACTGGGATACTGATTTGGGTAAACATTTAATAGGAGTGTATCTACAATGCTAAAACAACAGTCTTTCAATAGTGGACAGTCTTTTATAGTTATTAATATAATAAAAGGGACTGTTATTTCCACTAGTATCTTGATGAATTCCTGGAAATAAGACTGATCTGCTATCTAATTATACAGAAGCCACATACCCCCATCTAGTGTTCACTGTGAATTTTACATGCCTTGGATTAATCAAGCCAAAACTTGAATATTCACAATTACGGTTGCTAGCCATTGGGTAGCAACCAGTGGGTGTCTACAGAGCGCCAAGGATATGGGGTCACTGGGGAGTGGTGTTAAATCACTTTTTGGGAAAACCCAGAAGTGACATCATGCCTATCATTCCTAGAGAAGTGTGACATTACTTCTGGGTTTTCCTTGGAAGTGGCCTAACACAGCACCTAATGGCAACATTATCTCTCCTACTGGCTACCTGAATGCCCATGGGCAATGGGAGCCAGGGCAGCAGGTCTCCTATCCCCAGCAGGGAAATGGAAGGCCTAATCACAGGGCTCAGCAATCATAAGGCTTGTGAGCTGTATGCAGAATTCCCTTATTCCCACAAACCCAGCCAAGCAGTTTTGATTAACCTGAAATCTGAAACAGCAACATTTCCCCTTGAAGAATGCTTTCTTGGTTTCAGGCCCAAAATTGAATTAAAAAGAAAACAAAGAATCCTCACCCCAGAAGTTCATGAGCTTTCTCACATTCAGTAATTTCACACTAAGTCAATAACATTACCCAGTATCATGGAATGGTAGCAGAAGCAACATTTATCAATTACTTTCCTTATGTAACCCACACAGCAGCCTTTAGAATATTTATCCATATCCATTTCGTTATTATTCAAAGTAGGAAGGATGTGAAAATTAAGCGCACCATTGTTTTTTCCAGTCTAGATTTTTTTTTAATGAATGCATGATGCTCTTACATAGTGTTATATGTAGTCTCAGGTAACATCACAAAAAAATAACAGAGTTAATGCTGAGAAGGATTTTCCTTTTGGTTCTGATGGGTTTTCCTGGCCGTGTGGCTGTAGTCTGGTGAATCTTGTTCCTAACGTTTCGCCTGCATCTGGCATCTTCAGAGGTGTATCCCAGAGGGAAGTCTGTTACACCTATTTAAAAAATAGGTGTAACTTTCCTGTTTTCTGGTACAGTGCCTGATTTTAGTATCATGTTATATAAATGGCTAAATAAACAAGCTCCCTTCTGAGTTCCCTATAGTAGTGCAATCCATGGGGGAGGGGGGGAAATGAATGGACTCCTGGAAGTGGAATAAAGGTGCTCTAATGCAGGTGTCTTTCTACTGGTGTACTGGGCAAATATGCCAGAGGGAGAACATACATGCCAGCAGGAGGGTGCCATGCAGCTTCATAGCACCGGACTCTGGCAACTGCAATGGTGTTCTTCTGGCACAGGAGCCCAGTCTTGAGGCTGTCTGATGGCATTCCTGGTAGCAGAGCTGACTTTAGTCAAGTTCCACAGGGTTTTCAGCCCAGGGATGCCTCCTCGGCTGGCTGCCGACTTACGCACCCAAAAGTGTGGCATAGCCCATTAACTTCTATGGCATTTTTTGGGCAGCATTTCTCCATAGTTTGTTTTCCACCCTGCCTGAAATCCCTTTGGAGGTGTTATATGTCCTCTGTAGACTGCATCTTAAGAACACCTGGCTGTATGCCACTATGACACATTAGTTTTTTTGTTTCCCCAGTATGTCTAGAACTTCATCATCACCTCAAGTTGGTTCAGTTCCTCAGGCTGCCTTTTTAAGAACAGTGGCCGTGGGTTGTGGTCTCACATTTTCTACAATGAAGTCAGATGCAAAAAATGCAGCTAGCTTCTCTAACTCACTTCCCTGCTTCCTTTAACAATCCTTATTCATTACTAATACAAAGTCCCAATAGCTCCTCTGGCTGTTTACCTGCTCTGGATATCCCTATATAAAATTTGCTAAGGGTTTGGAATGTCCAACAACAAACCCGCAGCCAATGGGTGTGCAACCTCCCATTGGTTGGAAATGTGGCCCTTGAATTCCAACTACCCCCCACCTCTCTTCCCAAGACCTGCAGGGCTTCGGAGGCGAGGGAGGGGGGAGAAGCAGAAAGGATTGCCCCCTCCCCACCTGCCTTCCCTGTTTCCAAAGCCACACAGGGCTTGGGAAACAAAGGGTGGGGGAAACAGCCCAATCCTCCATGCAGGGCTCATCTAGGATCAGGGTCTCTTCCCTGTTTCCCACACTGCTCAGGGCTTGGAAAACAAGGGGGGGGGGGCAGACTTCTCCTGCCTACCCTCTCCCCTGCATCTAGTGCCCATTTTATTTCATTTTAAAATGGGCTTTACTGCTAGTATTTAAATAAATGTTTATTGTTTATCTTGATTCTTTAAGAAATCTGTTCCTCAAATTCTATT
Source organism: Sphaerodactylus townsendi (assembly GCF_021028975.2). Classification (NCBI taxonomy): domain Eukaryota; kingdom Metazoa; phylum Chordata; class Lepidosauria; order Squamata; family Sphaerodactylidae; genus Sphaerodactylus; species Sphaerodactylus townsendi. The sequence goes on from NC_059425.1 coordinate 110,905,728, forward strand.
TTTGCATGCCTAATATGTTCTAACATGTTCCTCTCACTATCTATATTTACTTCACTCTCTTCTAAACACTTTCAATTTCATTCTGTCTTCACTAGATCTCCTTGTAACCATGCCTCATTAAGAAACCTGCCTCAGCTAAATTGAGGTTGACTGGCTGAAGAATAGCAGAAGTATCAAAATAGAGCAACAGTTGTCTAACTTCAGAAATGGGTAGTCTTGGAAAGTGTTTTATGACTCCCTCCCCCACTTTTTACATTGAACAAGCTGTGTCAGTGAATATGTTTCATGTTATTCCACCCTTCCATAATCCTTTGTGGGGTCCTAGCTTATTATTTATATACCAAATTCTATTTTAATAAATCTGAACAATTTGTGAATAAAATGCACTACAGCAAATACAATCAATCTGGAATGCTTTGTTTCTATTTGAGACAATGGATTCAAATGGACATAATAATACTTTATACAATACAAACTCTGTATGCAAACTGCAGTGGAACTATCTCTGAGATGTTTCAGATGTCATCCCAAACTATTGATAGGTCTTCTGTCATCACTCGAACAAGGCTGGGATTGTAGGCCCCTTATGTATGCAGTCAATTCCAGTGTAGCATGTACTACAAGGTCATTACATTCATAAACAAACCACTTAGTGATCCTTTCATGGGTGAAGGGGATTAGTTTCTGATTCTCTCTTTCTCCTGGCATTTTTCTATGACCTCCTGAAAAGGAAGTATTTGAGACTGCACAGCTGTTACAGACAGCCAAGGCCACAGTAAGAAGATGAATCAGGCAAAATTGCCTTTCTCTCCTCAGTGAAATGCGCATGGGATCCAACCGCTTGTTTGGAGTAGAAATACAGACTGTAGCTTGCCTGTTTGGATGAAGTAGCAAACCATAGTTTGCACTAAATGGTAACTGCCAACTGACTACAAGTGTACAAAAGGAACACTTATTATTTACAAAGCAAGAAGCTATGTAACCAAAGAGTAAGTAAGCTATGTAACCAAAGAGTAGTAAGTCAAAGAGCAGACACTGGTTTACAGATCCAAGAAGTATTTTGATTATTATGAGACTGAAAAAAAGTCAAACAATTATTTGATAGTATGATCAGCACTTTGACTTAGTAAATTATCATAAAAATGCCTGCAATAATCAGGCCACTGGACCCTGTCATACTTCTTGCATTAACAATCATAGACCTAAGAACACTCTGATAAAATACAGAAATTACAGTTCATGAAAACTACAGAAGAGGTGGGAAAATTAATCAAAATTCCAATTACTATTATTGAGTTAAGAAAACTTTTAATAAGACATACCAGTAGTCATAGCTCTCATCCCAGTTGTCAAAATGAACCAGGAAACGATTTTCTACCATGTCTGTTACTGTAGCAACACATATGAAAGTAGGGTTCTTTTTGTCCACCGCTTCAAGCTTCATCCCCATTCGAAATCCTGATGGAATCACTGTCTGAAACACATAGAGATTGAAAAGAAATTATCAGTAGGACCATGGTGCATTAGTAATATTACATACAACCAACAACACCATACAAAGAAGAAATAATGAGAACAGTCTAGTCATGTATCCCCAAAAGCCCCTGAATTATCTACAGCCAAACATTCTATGGTTCTAGACCATAGGTGTCAAACTCGCGGCCCTCCAGATGTTATGGACTACAGTTCCCATCATCCCTTGCCATCATGAGCCCCCAGGGGATGGGGCGGTTTATAAATCAAAACAATAAATAAATAAATAAATAAATAAAATGATGCTGGCAGGGGATGATGGGAACTGTAGTCCATTAACATCTGGAGGGCCACGAGTTTGACACCTGTGTTCTTGACTATGTAACAGTCAATTGCACGAATGTGGTACAATATTCATCATCATGCATTTTGAATGCCCAAGATAATCTGAATGTGTCAGAAAATGTATTGTTGAAGGCTTTCATGGCAGGAATCACTGGGATGTTGTGTGGTTTCCAGGCTGTATGACCGTGTTTCTCTCCAACAAGCTTCACAGTTCGAAAAGACATGAAACAGGAGGTCTGCTAGTCAGTTACAGCCTCATGCTCTCCAAATGAAGAATGGATTCAGGGAACCATTTTACTACAGACAGCATCTAGGAACATTCTCCTGAAATCATGATAGGCTCATTCAGAGTGTGGATATAGGTGATCATTTGCTACAGTGCAAGTGTAATTATTAGAGCCAAGAGGAAAGGGTGGGGGTATAAACATTTTAATAATCGATTGAAAACATACTTGTAAAACAAATATCTGAAATACCCTGCCAAGCTGAGAAAAAGGATCTACGCAGAACTGTTTGCATGCTGTGAAGCAAAAATTTTCGGTATCCATCCAATGCCTGTTCCTGCTGTTTCATGTGTAGCCTCTGGAAAGATTGTTATGGATTGCCGTGCCACTTTTCTGAGCCATGTTTCTCTTGCAGACTGTTTTTGCAGATTGTTATTACAATGCTACCAAGTTCATAAAAAGCAGAGTTTATGGCATAACTAATTCAAGCTACCCCTGAAAAAAATGCCATCCTGAGGCTCTCTGTGATGTCACTGCGCCACAGCAAACAGGCAGTAGGATGGTAATGGGAAAATACACACAATTTTTCAGCTGTTTTATTTAAGAGGTTATATCCCTTGTTTCAGACTTAAATGGTCCAAAAATATACTGATAAGAAACCACTGTATTTCCAACAAAGCCATGTATTAGTATAGTACACAGAAACAACCCTCAGCAGAGAAGAGAAAATCAGAGAACACTTACTGTATTTTGATTTTCAAACAAGATTTTAGGGGCAGCTTGAGCCTTACATTTCTTCAGATATGAAGGCCAATTAAATTCATCTTCTTTATATCCTAGAGAATTCCATGAAAGAGAATGAAAAGGAAGCTAAAATATTCATGGAACTTGAGGCACTGTTATCTCAACTACAGTCACCTATCAGCTTTGTAATTGTTTTTGCTATCTGCTGAATCAAAAAGAATTAAATATTTCTTTAAAATCCTTTGCTTTTGGAATATTATTGTCTGTCCCATGCTAACTTGGAATGCAAAAGCAGCTGTTGCTTATCCTGAATGCATTAGACATTACGGAAACAGAAACAATTATTATATTCACTACTAAAGCAATTAAATGTTTAGTATTTGAACCCAGGATATAGTCATGAATTATGATGAACTCCACTAACAAGACATAGGTCCATGTATTATGGTGAGTTTTCTGGGCTGTGTGGCCGTGGTCTGATGAATCTTGTTCCTAGGAACAAGATCTACCAGAGCATGGCCACACAGCCCAGAAAACCCACCACAACCAGTTGAATCCGGCCGTGAAAGCCTTCAACAATCCGTGTGTTATGTTTTGAAGGAACACAAGTAAGTTGCAGAGAGTCAGATCAAAATTTAGTATCCCAAGTTCAAGGACAGAAAATAGTCTAAGTTTTGTTCTAGCCACAGATGCACACAGACAATAGCTCTGTAGAAGCTGTTGAAGCAGGTTGGATTAAGGAAAACATTGCATTTTATGTGTTGTTACAACTTTTTTTCTTCACTTTTAATAGCTTCACTTTTAATATACTGAGTATACATATGCTGGCTAATCTATAAAGTAAAATTCAAAATAGGGCAATGAAGTCTAAAATATAACCTACTGGTATATAGCTTTCATCCATTAAAAATATGTCTTATGGCACATGTTTACATAAAACTGATAGGATTGCCACCCAGGTAAATAAATGTACTTGATGAACTGTATTGATTCCATTGTATTAATTTCCTAATTACATTGTATTAATTGCCTAAATCTGCAAATATTTGCTGATAAATAACACTAGTTCAGGAAAAAAAAGTTTTTATATGATGTTTATACAACTTGCATTAGGCTCAAGAAACCTTTTTTTAAAAAAAAACAGGAAAAACCTGGGGAGGTTTCAGAATTTACTGCATTTTTCCTCAGAGCTGATACAGCTGAGCAGGAGGAAGGTGCCTTCATTCAGGCTGGTATAAAGCCAAAACCTTTCAGAAGAACCAGTGAATCCGAGGCTCTATCAGATCACCCCTTGTCACAGAGGGGAAGGTGCTTTCATTCAGGCTGGCACACAGTTGAGACCTTTGAAAAAGAGCTCTTTGGGTCCAGCTCTATCTGATCATGCCCTCAGGAGCAGACTGGTGACAGCAAGCACAGGCAGCTTTGCTTTATGATCCCCCAGGCAGATAAGGCGTGGAGAATGGGTATATATCAGCACCAGTGAGACTCCTCAAAAGCACAATTCTGAAGTTGACACAATCCTGAAGAAATTCTCCTTGGGTCATAACAAAGTGGAAATCCATAAATAAGGAGGAGGGGCACTTCTAGTCTGCTAGAAAGCTTTAGAAAGCTTTTCTGTGGCTGTCCCAATGTGTGCCTGCACAAAAGCCATGAAGATGGACAAGAAAAGAGAATAAATACATATTACCACCATAAAAACTATACGGGAGAACAGAAGGAAGAATAATTAGTTTTTATACCCTGTTTTTCTCTACTTTTAAAGAGTCTCAATTGCCTTACAATCATCTCTGATAGACTTTCAAGATGTTTCATAAGCCAGCACCCAGAGGTTCATGTGTTAACTCTGTTAACTACATGGAAAGGTGTAATTAACAACTCGCTTTTCTTCAGATTTCTCAAACCTTACTATTTTCTCTTTCAAATCTTGTCTGAAACTCTGGCCATTCTGCACGGCTATGGTGGGGGTTGGGTTGGCGTCGCCCGGTCGACTTACTGTCTCTGCGGCCGTCGGGCGCGTCGCCGAGGCCAGGGGACACGCCCCCCTGCCCTGCGCAACTGCTCCGGCGTCGCAGGGCAGGGGGGGCGTGTCACCAGGCCTCGGCGACGCGCCGGACGGCCACAGAGAGGGTAGGTCCACCGGTCACAGGATGGAGGGATGGTGCCTTCCAGCCACTGCCGTTTGCACGGCAGTGGCTGGAAGCCGCCATTTTCCGTAAACCTTGCTGGGGAAGCGAGGTCGGAAAACAGCAGCTTTGCGCCGCTCAGGAGGCGCGAGGGCGGCGCTGCTGTGCAGCAGCTGCACCCCCCGTGCGAACAGCTCCCTGGGGACAGTGTTTTTGCGTCCCCAGGGTGCTGTTTATGGCCCGTGCGGAAAGGGCCTCTATCTCCTCCTACAACTCCACCCACTCCCTGCCTGTCACTCACACTCTCAGGCTCTGTGAAGAAAGTACCGGTAAGACCTGGATCTTTGGATTGGGAAAGAAGCCAGTGTGTGTACAAGGTGAGCCCCTACAACAGGTACCACTATATTATTAAGAGCTGTTTACGACATTACAAAAAAGAAGCAACTTGCAGTAGAAAATGTGTTCTACAGAATGATATGTATACAACAGCTTGTGGGTGTAAAGGCTTCGACTCTTCCCCGCCATTTGTACTTCTTTTAAAGGAGTTGCTATGCTTATAAAACTGGATATTGAAACTCAAATATCATCAAATTAAATTGTGAATCTTTAAGAACCTAATAATTTTCAGTACAGTAAAATATGAATAGAAATGAATATCCTTCATTGTTCCACAACTAGAGTTCGTAACATGTGTACCAATTTACTATTATGTGTGTCCCAAATCCCTCTTTGCATGAATATGTCACTTTGTTCACTATGCAAAGCAAAGGAAAATGCCTAACAGGAAATAGGTAACATACTACCTTTTGGGGGATGAAGCTTGTGTCCTGTTTTCTCACACCAACCAACTGGGTGAATGTCAGAAGAATCAGCATTCACCCAAAAATCATAACAATCTGGGTATTCATCAAAGTGAAGTCTGATTCTATAGCCACAAACCTAGAACAGTAAAAGGAAAAAAGGTATATTCAAGTATAACAAAATACTCTTTAAAAAAATGACCAAATGCAACCAGAAGAATTCTCAAAATAGTACTCAAGAGGGCTACACAGAGATAACTTGGTTCTTTGAAAGGGAGAGGGGAACAGTCAGCAACTGAAGATAAATGGCAACCATAATGGAAAAAGAACCTAAAACATAATTCAGTATAACGCAAGCACATCAATACACGTGAGCAACAGTTTAACTAGGTTTATATACAATTTATACATGGTAATTTGGCTGCTGTGGGTTTTCTGGGCTATGTGGCCAAGATCCGGTTGGAGCAAAAACTATGCAGCCCAGAAAAACCCACAACAGCCACTTAATTCCAGCTGTGAAAGCCTTCGGTAAATTTTGTTTTTTCCTTTTTCCCCACTGCCACAGTGAGCCCAATAATTGTTCAGTAGGTTTGTTTCTTACTGACTGCTGTTATACTTTACTAGTAATCTCTGCTTGGTATCAAATCTTCTTTCAGATCATTTTTTTGCATTTTTTTTTACTTTACTTACCATGGTAACCCAGGTTTTTTTTGGGGGGGGGTGGTGGTTGCAAATGCATGTGACAAGGTTTTTTGGCATTTTATTTATTTCTGTCATAGAATTATGCCAAGAAACGCTAAAGTTCAACACCCCCTGTGCTGCACCGTTCTTACACTCACCTCAGCCACTGTAACGACACAGTACATTGACTGATGTTCGGGATCCACTCCTTCTAGTTTCATTCCAACTTTAAATGAATTTTTGTTGTATGGGATGGACTGGTACTGAAATGTCAAGTTTTCGTATTTGGTTATTTATTCATTTAAATTTTACTATATTTTCAGTTCTACAGTTAAGATACTAACAGGGCAGTCCTATGCAGAGTCCAGTCTAATTTTGCACACAAAATTTAAAAAAACCTGTTTGTGGGATGTATTTAATTGTGTGTAGAAACTGAAGCACCAGGCAACATTTTTCTCTTGGTCACTATCCTCCAGGTTCTCTGAACTTCAAAGAAATCTGTCACATAAGAATCAATTATATCCCCAGCAGCTGAATTATACTGCACATCATTCTCACTATTGGAATAAGGATGGAATAACATCAAAATAGATATGTAAGAAGGAGACAAAAATAGTTGCAAAATTATGTACAGAAATTACTATAAATAAATCATATAAATTTGAGACAGCCTGAATTTTTTGCAAAATTATGGCTTTTATGTTCTGCAGTTTCCAACAAAAAAGCTCTTCTCTTCAATTTAAACACAAAATCACAATATATAACTATAATTACATACAACTATAATTTTACAGTGGCATAGACATGGATTTCAATTATTATGGTCGTAAGCTATGTAAGAATTATTACAGGCTAGTTCGTCAACTGTTTTTTTAATAAACTGTTAACTACATTTGCTTTAGATGTTTCAACACAAATTCACATGTTACGACATGTCACAGGTCTGCTCATAGGATAGCTAACATCATAAGCAAAATACACTGCAGATACTGTACATATACAAGAGGGGAAACAGGTATATGCTCCCAATTTGATAGATCAGGGGTCTCCTTGTGGGAAAGCTGTGTAAGTTCCTTTTCTATTCAAAATTCAGGAAAAAATGGTATAGAAAACATGCTGCTTTCATATTCTCCTTTGATGCATACAGGTTACATGAACACAAGAAGCAGCCTTATGAATCCTAAGTCAACCAAGGTCACTTCTATCTCTTCTGACTAAGAGTAACTCTCAATATTTGGACACAACACCTTCATTTTGATATTTGCCCTGCACATTTATGCCAAATACAAGATCAAAGATACTTCCAAGAGATAGCCAGCTAGGACTTTAAAGCACAGTGTACCTCTTTAAAAATCTTAGGAGGTGCAGCTATAGCTTTTTCTTCTTCCAAGTATGATGACCAACTCCATGCTTTCTTTTCCTTTGACATTAAAGCTGAAATTAGAAATTAACAGCTTTATGTACGGATGCAGGTACAGTTTTGCAACAAATTATTGGCATAAATCACTGGAGGTGATTTTATTTAATGAAGTTTTGCCCTGACCTGGATAGCTCCAGGCTAGCTTGAACTGTCAGATTTCAGAAGCTAAGCAGGGTCAGCCCTAGCTAGTATTTGTATGGGAGATCTCCAAGGAACAGCAAGTCATGAGGTGGAGGCAGGCAATGGCAAATCACTGAAAGTCAGCTGTGACTTAATAGCCAAAAAAAGTAGTTCAGTCAATATCATTTCATACAATTTTGAGATATGGCTGATCTACATATTCTGCCTTTAAGCTGAAAAGTAGAGATTAATTTTGCTCAATGATTATTAATAACGACAAAGATAAATGGTAATTGTGAAAGAGAAAATCCTTGCCAGTAATCAAGCAACTTATTCTAATCACATTTATACTTCTACTTAAAAAAAACTCTTGCAGAATGGAATTAATGGAGCTTAAGTGTAAATGACACTATCAGACAAAATACTAAAACTTTTAAAGACAGTACTTGGAGACTTTACTTTTACAAAATACAAAGTAGTTGCTATATCACAAATGGATTAGGATCTCATGTCACAGCAAATAGTGGGCCACTTTCCACAACAGATTATCAGTAACTATATCTTTGTCAAGAATCAAGATCAAGTTTATTGCAATGGCCATTGGCCTTCACAGTTATTACACAAGACATTAAAACTATAACTCAATGGTTACATATACATAAAAGAGGAATAAAGTAAAATTAGACCCTTGCTGTGTTGTTTGGTTTCTGATCTTTGTAGTGCAAATGGAACTAGTCTATCAGAAATATAGTGATCAGTATCAGACAACAAAAAAAATCAATGTATCATGATTGGACAAATCTGGCCTGTTGGGCAATACCCTATTGATATATTTACTCCTTGGACCACTGTAAAGGGGGCAAAAAAGAAGATAGTGCAATAAATCTTCAACCACTCCAGCTCTGCAAATACAAAGGTGCTGAGAGGCAAGGATGTGTAAGAAGCAACCAGTTTTCATTGCTGAAGCACAGCATGAAATCTCAAATAGGTAAAAGCCATCCTTACTGCTTAAGCTGTTAAATTCACTAAATACAAGGTGCTGGTTTGATCCCCTTTAAAAAAATTAAACCAGGGGACTACTTTAGATTGTTTAATTAAGTTGAAGTCTATCACAGCATCATTTTGGAAGATCCAGTCACAAAGGCTGTGGTCCTCTCTCCCACTGAGCAAATCATCTGGGATACAGTTTTTTGATGGAGGTACTTTTGATTGAGGTAATTTCCTCAACCCTAGATTTTGACAAAGTCTTCAGGAGTGAGCAACTCTGCTGTCCAAGAGTCTTGTTTGTCTGCTTCATTTCCCAGTCAGCAGTTTAAAATGATCATATTAATGCAGGCTCTTGTTGAGGACAGTCCCAGTTCCGCCCTCATTAGAGCTGCAGTTGACCCTATTGGGAGTGTAAGAATTGTCCCCATAAATTCGATTCTGCCGTCTTCCCAAGCTCAGCAATATTTGGTTACCCCACTCCCATATTTCAGTTCCATTTAATATAGACGGAAGTATTTTGCTGACAAACAGCTTAATGGCTGGGTCCACTAGATAGCCTTCCTTTAAATTAAATTTTTTTATTATCACCCCCATATTTTTCAAGATTTATGCTCTTACAGAGGCCAGGTGAGCTTTCCATGAGAGAGTTTCACTAAAAGTTGCTCCCAAATACTTACAGAAGCAACATTGTTCAATTGGAGTGGCCAAAATACTCCTGGCAGCTTTCTTTGGTTTTTGCCTAAATACCATTATCTTAGATTTGGAATTTATACTTAATCGCTCTTCCTTACAGTACTAACTGATTTTAGATCCTGAAATCAATACCATATTGTCAGCATACAGTAATATGGGTACCTTAGACTTGCCCATAGTGGGGGACATACATTCCATACCCTGCAGTTTACCCACAACATCATTGATAAAGAGGTTAAACAAAATAGGTGCAAGCACACAACCTGGCTTGACGCCTTTCACAACTGGTATTTCATTAGTTCAATGTACCAGAGGTTCTTACAAAGGCAATGTACCAGAGGTTCTTACAAAGGCATGTTGATGAAATTGCCTTATGAGGTGTATTAAGTATTGATCTAACTTAAGGTTAGATAATTTCAACCATAACCTTTCTCTGTCCAGAGAACTGAAGGCTGATGCCAGATCCATGAATGCTACATACATGGCCTTTTGATAACCTTTCATAGCAGCAAGTCTTCTTTTTGAACCCAGTTTGGTATGGGTGTATGGTATTATTAGATTCAACCCATTCATCTAATTCAAGTTTTGGGTATTTACTGAATAACTTTGATGTTATGCTCAAGAGACTTGTTGGTCAGTAGTTTTTGGAATCATTTTTGTTGCCCTTTTTATAAACTGGAGAGACAATTCTGGTTGTCCATCGAAGGGGTGATTTCCTAGTCTCATTTATTTGGGTAAAAAATCTTGCCAATACTGGAGCCCACCAGTTAGCAAAAACTTTGAAGCACTCTGGTAGGATCAGATCTTCCCCCGGTGAATTGCCTGATGGGAGTGTAATAATTAGCAATTTAATCTCACCCTGTGAAATTGGGGACCAGGTAGTATAGGTCAAGGGAATTTCCTGGCACATTAAGTTGGTAGAAGAGTTTCCAAAAACTTAGAATAATAGTTAAACCATGTTGTACACTGGACTGGGGAATCCACCCAATACATGGAACCTCTAAAGACAAGCTAATCAGGTGGCAATTACAACTTTGTGTATACACCAAACTAGGTGTTGCTCATGAGTCGAAATGTCCTTTGGAGGAGCAATTTTGCCCTGCTGTTCAGTGTACATGGAGCAATCAGCCTCCACATTGCATCTGCTTTAGGAAAAAACTGCAGGAGGGCAGGCTGAAGTCCCTCCTTTTTCCACACCATACTTCTGAGCCAAATGAGGCCCTGACAAGGTTGGGACGTTAGTTTTCCAACTTCATTTCTTTCTGTAAAAACTACATCGTTGGGTCAGGGATATAATCACATACCAATGCAATGTCACAAACAGACTTACTTTGCTTTAAAATTGCCATCTCTCTTTTCCTTTTCCGTGTGGCTCTCTGAGAAGCTCTTAGTATCCTCCCTTCAGGCTTGTCATCCTGAATTGAAAAGTTAGACAATTACAAAATTTTCCTTAGCAGTAAATCAAAGTGTAATGTTGGATCATTTGTGAATGACTTTGTACAGATTCCTACCACGCTGCATTAATATAACTGATCATGAAGAGTTAAACATGTATGAATAAACATAAATTAGTATTCCTCAAAGAAACATCGTTTTTCACTTTGACAGTTCCAGAATTATCACACCCTGCAATCTTAAAAGGCACAGGTAAAATTTGACTTTATCTGAATGACTTAAAAATGAATAAAGATATATAAATTCAGAATCCTTAACCTAGTAGACCATCAGATACTCCATACTAACCATTTCTCTTTTTTTCTTCTCATCTCTGTCTTGATCACATTCTCCCTTTGGGGATGTTTTGGCTTTTCTTTTTTGAGTGCCTTTAGAATACTCTTCACCATTTAATCCTGATACTCCCTTGTCTTCCTTTTGTTCTCTAGAATGAAAATGAAATTATAATGTCTATATTAATTTTCTTCAATCTGCAAAAAGCAATGGCGCCAAAGAATAAACGTAAATGAAGCCCAAAATGCCTACTTCTAAAGATACAATTAAAATGATGAGTGCCAAAAATATAAAATGGGAGGGATACTATAGAAACTGCAAAAGGAAAGGTTGACAGCCTTCACTGAGCAGATTTTGCCTATTTCAAACTATGTGCCCTCCTATTAAAAGCAACAATTTCAACTATTTAAAATATTGCAATACCTTAAAGAAAGTAAAGAATTAGCAAATTGTAATACTAATACAAATGCAACTAAAATAATCTGAAACCATAAAACACATAAACTAATATGAGAAAAATTCCAGCAAACTGCTAAATACAACACAAATTGAAGCAAGCACAGAATCAGTATTCTGTGGTGATTAGATCAACCATGTAATATGGTACTGAAACAAAAGAAACCTAGACAGATTCATTTAAATCAAGTTTCACGTTTTGAAATTCATGAATTTCTTAGCTGGCACACATGATAACTTGTTGCTATAACAACATTTACCGTAAATAGAGTATTTATACAATCCAAAACCATGCTCAAAACCTTTGGTTGAAAAGCCCAATAGTCATTTTCCAAGAGTAAATATACTGTTCCCTCCAGATTTACTCACTAATGGGCAACATTCTCCTCATGGTTTGGGGGACAGTAAGTAGCTTTCATTGTGCGGATTTAAAAAGTCCACTGCAATTCCTCACAGAAGTCATAGGACATTTATGCATGTACCATTTTCCCTGTGGCTGAGAAGGAGCCAATTCTCTAACTTTGCTTTGTAGTGGCATTTTTCATTTTCACACTTCTTTGTTCCACTACTATTTTGTTTACACAGGTTACCCTCCTGCAAAGTGTCCCTAGCCAAGCTGATCTGCCATTTTGCCCACCCACCTCCTTGCTGCTTCCATGCAATCTCCATTTGGGGAGTTTGCCTGTGGATTTTTTGTTGCTATTGATGTCCTTGGCCTAGTGTTACTTTGCCTTGTCAATTTCACCGGGGTCACAGACTTTAATTGTTAAAATACATTTTTAAAAAGAAGCTGCTATGATTGTCCTGAAATGGTGGCCGAAAGAGTGGTAGGAACTACTGTGGTGTGAACAGGGGAAGGCAGTGAGAAGCAAGAAAACCCAAGGAAAGCTAAACACATGGTGATCTCCTTTGCTTTCCCTGAGAAGGCAGGGGAAAAGTTGCACTTAAAGAGTTTTTGGAAACTGTGGGGATTTTCTGAGCAAATGCCGACTGGGGGAAAATGTGTGCATAACCAGTGGTGGGATTCAGCAGGTTCGCACCACTTCGGCAGAACCAGTTGTTAAAATGGTGCTTGTAAACAATCAGTTGTTAAATTATTTGAATTCCCACTCCTGTAACTGGTTGTTAAATTATTTTAACCCCATCACTGTGCATAACCAACAATCAAGCTTGAAGGGAATGTACCCCAAAGTAAAATAGACCACAAATGTGTAAATAGCCATAGAGAACTGTGCTGTTATTATTAATTATTATTATTTATTAAATTTAGTATACCTCCCACCCCCGAAGGACTCTGGGCGGTGTACAATAAAACCAAACAAACAATACAAAGGAAACCAATATACAACATAATTCAGCATAATTCAAATCATAATGAATACATTAAAATCCAGTAGCAACATCATAACCCAACTGTGGATGGCGTCCGAGATTCCAACCCCACCACCTCCAGGTGGCCAGCAATTTGCCAGATAGATGGTACAAATAGATGGTACGTAGGGGTACAATGGTGGCTGTTGCTGTCAATACTTAAGGTGAGTGTGTCAGGTCTTTGAACTGCAGCTCTGAGTTTGATTCTGCTGGAAGACAGTTTCAATCTTCTTTCCTTCTGAGGTTGGAAAAATGAGTACCCAGCTTGCTAGGGGTAAAGTGTAGACAACAGGGGAAGGCTGTGACAAATCACCTCATAAATATAGTCTGCCTAGCAAATATTGTGATGTGCCATAACTGCATGGGTCAGTAATGGGATGGTGCTTGCACAGTGACTACCTTTACTTTTACTGAAATCAATAGAACATTTCCAAAGAAGTGCATTTAGCAGCCTAATGTCACTTACTTGTATGTTCAGTCTTGCACGCTTTATTTCTGGTATGATATTTACAAAAGGCTGGAAAAAGTTCATGGCCCATTGAAGCGGTTTGCAAAGCTCCCATGAATTTAAATAGTTATTGACAGCATCAAATATATTTTATGTCATAGAACCTTCAGTAGTCCCATATACAAGAATACTGTTCTTAAACTAAAACAAGGAGGACTGTACAATAAAACTATCATGAAGATTCTGATTCAGTGATGTGGTAGTTTTTTGTCCTGTTGGTTTGGTGTTTACTTTCAATGCAGCAGCAGTTATACTAACTAATGCATTTATATAACTCTTACCTGTTTTTAATCTGATGGCAACATTTTTGGCTGCAAATCTTTTCTCCAGCTACAAACTCCTCTAGGGAACCAGGAAGAGAACAAGTGTCACAGACATTATTCTCACCAATTTTGGCAGTTTCTTTCAGTGCGGGTGATATTTCTGTCTTTTCTAAAAAGACTGCAAAATGGAACAAGGAGTAAATGGTCAGCTGTACAGTGGGGTTAATCTGTAAATCAAGTCAACAAAAGACATCTTCCTGATAGTCAGTGGCAGTACACAGTTTATATAAGCCCAGGAAGGTTTAGGCATATTCCAGTGATGTTACAGTATACTCAGCCTCATGCTAACCAGTCTATTATTTCTGCCAAGTGCATGCTGTTGTGTGAACACGAAAAATTAGGAATATATTACCCCTTCATGTGTTCTGGAATGGAAGCCAACATCAAAGATAAAGTACACCACATAATCCAAGGTAGTAATATCATAGGAATACTCTTGTTTTCAATTCAACTATTGTAAAATAGTTTCTAAGGGCAAATCAGTCTGTGGTCATATTTCACTGTTATCACATGACAAGTAAAATTTAGGTTCCCACCTATCCAGTAATTTTGTTTTAAAAAAACCCAGACCCTCAAAGTTGCTACAATTACTGATGCATGAACACATGAAGCTCTCTCTCTCTCTTTTTTAAATAAGATCACTGGTACACTAGGACCAGTACTATCTACTTGGACTGGCAGAAGCTCTCCAGTGTCTCAGGAGGACTACATCCCCTGCTATCTGAGGCTTTTAAGTGATGCTGGGGACTGAACTTGGGACCTCCTGGAAGCTGAACAGATGCACTAAGACTTCCTCCTGGCGCCTGATCTAACCCACCATCCCAAGAGAGAACACGTATGGCTTCGCTCTATCTAAGTTTTATCCCTATGAGTAGGTTAGGCTGAGAGAGAGATGGTAACAGTCCAATATCACCCACTGAGCTTGAAGTCTGTCAAATCCTAGCAGAGGCGTAAGGAGGCAAACTGTAGCCCTGGGCAAAACCTGAGTTGGATGCCCCCCACTCCACCACAACCAATTTTTTTTTGCACCAGGACATTGGTGCATGCAGGGGGTGCATTTTTAGACATATCAGCACCAGAATTTCAGTGTATCATCAGGAGACTGTCCTTATGCTACCCCCCAAGTTTAGTGAGGTTTGGTTCAAGGAGTCCAAAGTTATGGACTCCCAAAGGGGGTGTCCCATCCCCCATTGTTTCCAATGGGAGCTAATCCCCAAATTGCGTGCCCTATGCAGCTTTTTGTCTGGAGTTAGGTCAAAACTCCTTGGAATCAGCCGCTTGGCTGAGGGCTTTTCGATTCTGGCTGTGAATTCATTTTCTCTTGTAATTCCCTGGTCCACCATCTGCTCTCTGACACCCATTCCAACCCCTGGTTTTCCATAATTGAAGAAAAAATGGTCTCTATTGGACTGTCAGTGGATTCACTTTGCCCTAGAGAGTTCTCTACCCTAATCACCACAGCCAAGAAAACATGCTCCCTCCTGTATTTTTCTCTCTCATTTGAACGGGGCCACTTGGCACACTACCTGTATTGCTTAATAAACCCTGCTCAAAGGAGAGCCATAATGCTCACCAGGTTTAATGTTATGCCTTCTGCCTTGTTACATGGCAGATTTAATAAGCAAGAAAAGGCTAAAAGATTGTGCCCATGTAATGATGGCTCAGTTGAATCTCTGGCCCACCAATTACTATACTGTCTCAGATTCAAGGAAATCAGATCCAAGTATGTGAATCTTACTCCTTTACATTTACCAGATCTCCCCGGTTTAATTAGATTACACTACTTGTTGGACAATCCTGATCCTTCTCTCTGTATGATAGTGGCAGACTTTCTCCTGGAAATTACTAAACGCCAATAGATTTCCTTCGACATAACATTTATTTACTGAATTGTATATGCTTTTTAATCTGTTTTTTATTATTGTTGTACTGTTGTCTATGCCAATAAAGGCGTGCAATGGGAGCTAATAGGAGATGGGGGCTA
Source organism: Sphaerodactylus townsendi (assembly GCF_021028975.2). Taxonomy (NCBI): domain Eukaryota; kingdom Metazoa; phylum Chordata; class Lepidosauria; order Squamata; family Sphaerodactylidae; genus Sphaerodactylus; species Sphaerodactylus townsendi. Next base: position 110,921,708 of record NC_059425.1, read on the forward strand.
CAGTTTTGAGGGTCCATAACTTTGCCCCCCCTGAATCAAACTGCATCAAACCTGGGGAGTATCCTCAGGGCAGATTTCTGGGATGTTTCTGAAGGGGGCGGCACCAAAATGTCAGGGTATCATCTGGAAACTGTCCTGATGGGACCCCTCCAAGTTTGGTGCAGTTTGGTTTAGGGGGTCCAAAGTTATGGACCCTCAAAGGGGGTGCCTCATCCCCCATTCTTTGCTAAGGGGGTGCCATCATCTCCAGATGATACCCTGAAATTTTGGTGCCAATACATCCAAAAATGCACCCCCTGCAGGAACATCCTAGAAATTTGCCCAAGAATCTTTGTTCTGCATTGAGTTTTCTGCATTGCTGTCAATGGGGGTTGCAGGCTGTGGGGGGCACATTTCTAAAGGCACAGTCTCAAAACTTTCAGGGTCTCATCAGGAGACTGCCCTAATGTTACCCCCCCCCCAAGTTTGGTGCAGTTTGGTTCAGGGGGGCCAAAGTTATGGACCCTCAAAACTGTAGCCCCCATCTCCTATTAGCTCCCATTGGAAACAATGGGGGATAGGGGCACCCCCTTTGGGAGTCCATAACTTTGGACTCCCTGAACCAAACCTCACCAAACTTGGGGGGTAGCATAAGGACAGTCTCCTGGTGATACGCTGAAATTTTGGTGCTGCTAGCCTAAAAACTGCGCCCCCTGCAGGCCAAAAATGGAAAACCACTGAAATACCCAAAAACGAACCCAGCATTTTGATGCCCCCCACAAGGTGATGCCCTGGGCAGCTGCCGACCTTGCCCAATGGGCATTACGCCAGTTTAATCCTAGTGTCCTACTAACTCCAATATCACACGGGGCAGGACTTCTAACATACAATTCAGCTACAGTCTAAGCAAAACTATTTCTAAATAGCAACATGATAGTTCTGCTGAAGATGCTAATTTAAGAACAAAATTCACCAAATTACGCTGATCTAGTGGAAATTCCATTTTTTTCCAGTGGGAACTATTTAGCAGAATGTAACAAGCTTCATTTGATTAATTAAAATGATCAGAAATCTTAATTTCTGCCAAATATACTAAATAACTTGGCTTTTGTATAGTAATGAACAAAAAAATTACTATCTGACCTTCTTGAGCAGTTGGCACCATCCATGTTGTAGTAGCTGTGGCCTTCTTAACACTTTCCATCTCCATTTCATCTGTGATCACTTCCAGTGCTCCAAACTCATTCACTCGAAACTGATTTTAAAAACAAGGAAAACTTAGGACGACTACTTTTTATCCCATTGTACAAATGGAATTAGAAACAATCTGGTAATTGGCTACATCACTTTTCTGAAAGTATCATTTCATAAGTAGGAGACAAATGACTGCCTCTTTGATGGCTGAGGGGAGGTACTCTGTTATTGGTTTAGGGTAGATAACTCATTCATGCAGTTCTTACATAATTTCAGCTATCAGGATGGACAAGGATTGTACAAATAGTAGACTTCACAGATACTGGAGCACAAGTAATAGCCTTCATAGATCCCAGAATCTTGTCAACATTCAATCATGGTAACTGGGTCAATGTGATCCATAAACAGACCAGACAATGTGTTAGATATTTCTTCAGTCTGGTTCAGGTTACAACCCAAGCCCAATTCAGAGTTTATTGAAGAGATTTTGGCCCAATCCCGTGGGAGCAGCTGAGGGCAACACCAGTGCATTTCAGATTCAGATTTATTGCGGTCTTAGACCAACAGAAAATACATATGTCTCACAAAATGTCTCACCCCCTATCGATCGCTTTCTGATCTAGCTAGTTATCCACACGATGGTCACCTCCAGATTGGACTGCTGCAATGCTCTCTACGCTGGGCTACCCTGGAGACTGATCTGGAAACTGCAGCTGATTCAAAATGCAGCTGCCTGGTTCCTTTCGTGGACTTCATTACAGGCGCATGTGTCACCTATGCTGCATGAGCTGCATTGGTTACCAGTTGAGAGACAGATCAAGTTCAAGGTTTTAACGTTAACTTTTAAAGCCCTTAATGGTCTGGGCCCAGCATATTTGCACGACCACTTCTTCCAATATAATCCCCAGCAGACATTAAAATCAGGAGCAAAGATGTCCGTTTGGCCTTTTCAGCCTTGGCCCCTACCTGGTGGAACAGGCTCCCAGAGGAGATCAGGGCCCTGTGGGACCTCATGGAGTTCTGCAGAGCCTGCAAAACTGTGCTGTACCGCCAGGCATTTCGCTAAGGTCCAGCCGTTTTCCATCTACCCCCATGGTAATGTGCCTCTCCACTGCAGTTGTGAATTCCCGTGGTTGTCACCATCTTTTTATTTGGCCTACCTTCCGATCCAGCCACAGTGGTTGGTTCAGTTAGCAGCATTCATCACATTATTAAATTTTAATTAGATTAACTATAATTTAATTAGATCCCTGCTCTACTTTTTATTTTACGGGTTTTAAGTATGCTGAGATAGTATCACCGTTCATTCTTTAAATTGCCCCGAGCTAGTTCTGGGAGGGGCAATTAAGAAATTTGAGAAAATAAATAAATAAAATGAAAAATAATAGACATAATAATAATAGGCACCTAATTTTATCACAAAAAAACTGGGAAAACTTATTTGGTTCTTATGATGAAGCTCTAGGGTGGGAAATGCAGCAGCTACTGGTAAATTTCAAAAATAAAAATAGATACCAATAAAATTACATTAATTGAGGCATCAGTAAGTTAAATGTTTTTGAATATTTATTTCAAAGAAAAACTGTAAATTAGCTCTGTAAGCCCTGATTCTCCCTTTAAATCCACTCAGAAAGGGGTGCATTGATTTTAAAGGGGAGAATCTGGAGAAAATTTGAGGGTGCCTGTCAGGGGAGGAATGTTTATGTTAGCAGTACCAACATTTCAGAGTATCTTTAGGAGACCCTCCTGATGATACTACTCTGTTTATGAAGCTTGACTGAATCCGTGCTATGGACCCTCGCAAGGGTAGCCCCCCATCTACTATTAGCTTCCATTGGAAACAATGGGGATTGGAGTTAATACCTTTGGGGATCCATAACTTTGGACCCCTAAACCAAACATCACTAAACCTGGTTGTATCAGCAGAGATTATCCCTGATGATAATATCTCCAGGTTTGGTGAAGTTTGGTTCAGGGGTCCAAGTTGCACCTCAAAAGGGTAGCCCCATCTACTATTAGCTTCCATTGGAAACAATGGGGGATTGGAGCACCCACTTTGGGGATCCATAACTTTGGACCCCCTAAACCAAACATCACCAAACCTGGCTGGTATCAGCAAGAGATTATCCTGATGATACCACCCAGGTTTAGTGAGGTTTGGTTCAAGGAGCAAAGTTATGGACCCTCAAAATGCAGCCCCATCTACTATTAGCTCCCATTGGAAACAATGGGGTGTTAAGGGGCACTCAGCCCTTTGGGGGGGGGTCCATATAACTTTGGATCCTATCACCAAACCTGGCTAATCAGCAAGAGATTATCTGATGATACCACCCAGGTTTAGTGGGTTTGGTTCAAGGAGCAAAGTTGCTGGACCCTCAAAGTACAGCCCCATCTGTTAGCTCCCATTTAGGCTCTGTGGGGTGGGGGCACCCCAGTCCCATAACTTTGGATCCCCCAAACCAAACTTCACCAAACCTGGGTGGTATCATCAGGAGAGTCTCTTAAAGATACCCTGAAATTTTGGTGCCACTAGCCTATAAACTACTGGCAATGCCTAGAATAAAATTAAAACCCTAAAATATTTTTTTTTTTTTAAAATACACACTCACCTTCATCATTGATAAATCAGTATATTTTTTCAGCACAAAAAATGTGCTGAAAAAGTCAACTTATATGTGAGTATATATGGTAGATAAAAATTACTATATCTACCAAAAGCAAGTTAAAGTACCATTAAGCTTAATTTACATTTAAAAGTCAACATTACCCATATGTTGGTTATTTAGCCCACTACGCACTCTAAACACCACAGCACAAAATTTAGCAACTTGTTTTCAAATCTTACAGTTTTTCATCTATCAGCAGTTTTTCAAGGCATAAATTATCAGGGCATCCTAGTAATGTTCCTACTAATGACCTTGTTTGCAGCTTGTTATAAAAGATACAACCAAAAAATACATTTTCTTTGGTTTTGATTTCTCCAAAAATGCATAGGAGTTGGGAACTCATTAAAAGTGGAATCTTATTATATTTGCCCTCCAAGCCTGCTGAAGGTAGAGCTGCACATCTGAAGGCTCTTCTAAGCTTTTGATGTCTCTTAGTGTAAGATAAGAGAGCAAAGAAGTCAGCATGCAGGCGCTACACAGTTCCACTGCAGCCACACTCAGAAGTAGCCACCATCTGAGGGTTATGTCAGTGCAGTGGCGGGCAGGGGCAGGCCAGGGACATTCCCAGAGGGTGGAGCTGAGTTTAATCGGCTTCTACCAGCCTAACAGCCCAGAAATGTCCCCCTCTGTGGCTGCAGACTTATGCCACAGAAAAGTGTGCTATGAACTTGTTTAACTTATGGGGCTATTCAGGCAGCAGGAGTATATTTAAATTTCCTCCTTTCTGTGCCACCCAAAATCATGTTGAAATCGGCACCTCCATCACACCATCCCCAGCCACTGTGGAGCTGTTCCCCATAACTGGATTGAGCTGTCCATCAGTAAAAAACTTTGCAGAGGCATTACTACTAATTTTCTGTTCCTGAGACAATAAAGTTTCAAATTTACACATCAGTAGATGTCAAAATACCTTAAACAATTTGCATAGCCATGAACTAGCAGATGAAGTGGTCGCAGATAAGTAACTTTTCTTTGCTGCTATCACTGCTTCTTCAGCGTCTTTAAGGGAGCTCTACAACACACTTCTGCAAATTCAGTACACATTTTCCCCCAGAATCATTCTGCACATCTCCCAGCCCTCGTTAAACCACAGGGCTGGGTTCCATCCCAAGAATGGAAGTGATCAATAGGGGCCAACCTTATCAATAACTACTAGGAGCTTCACATCCCAAGCTCTTAACACAGCCTCAACAGAGAATGTGTTTGAAATTTTATAATTCCCCACAGTACTCTGGAATCCAGCAGGATCTATGATCCTCCATTTAAGTTGGACCCCCTCTCCTGCAGGGTGTCAGAGCCACATTCACCTGGGCTTCAAATAGTCAGGTACACTCACTCCTAAAGAATTCTACTCTTAAACAAACGGGGGTGGGGGGGAATTCTATAGAGCCAGAAGGTTTCAACAACTATAATCTAGTCTCCAATGGACCATTCTTGAGCAAGTTATTAAACAAGTAGTGGCTGAACAACCGCAAGAATTACTGGATGCAGTAAATTGTTTGCACTTGTTCCAGTCTAATTTCAGGCCTGGCTACCGGACTGAAACAGATTTTGGCTGCAGCCAGAACTCTGGCTGGACTGGGTCAGAGATCATATCACTCCAGTCTAGTTCTACATTGGTTCCCAGTTTGCTTCCAGGCTCAACTGAAGGTGATGGTATCGACCTTAGCATCTTAGGATTAGCATGTCATAAGGACTTTCTACTGCCCCTCAACATATCCAGTCACTCCAGTCATCTCCGAGAACTGTGGTTGAAGTGCCCCAACCATCTGAGGCTGAATGTGGGGCAACATGGATCATGGCACCAATATTATGGAATTCTGTTTAAAAAGAATTGCCTACACAGGGAAATTTCCGGCCCCTTCTATCATTGTATTCTGCCACAGATGAAGACTTTTGTGTGGCAATCCCTCACTAATTCTCACGGACCCTTGTTCTTGTTCACATGTTTTGTTTTCAATTTTTATTTATACTTCTATGTGTTTTTAATTCTTTGACCTCTTAATCTTGTTTTAAGGTTATATTGTTTGTGTCTTTGAAAACCAAGGTTCAAATCCTCAGCCACACCATGGAAGCTTGCTGGATGGACGTGGGTCAGTCATACATTCTCAGTCCTGAACTAGGAATACCAGAGCTGTGGCATGGAGGGAGGCAACGGAAAACCACCTCCAAACGTTTATTTCCTTGAAACCCAAGAGGTCACCATAAGTCAGCTGTGACTTCATGTTTAACAATGTCTGTAGAAGAATTCGTAAATAGGCCATATTTTGAATTATGTAACAGATGATGGACCAGCAAATTGGCTCAGTCTACTGAGTCCAGGAGATGAGATTTAGGTAAAGGTATTTTAATCTCCTGCCTTACTCAGCCGCTCACTGCTCACTGGTTATGAATCAGCTAACAAAAGGAATGAGTGTCAGGGACCCATCTTACAGAGAGATGATGACTATACTTGAGGCCATATAAAAAGGCACTCTGGATGTGTGAAATAAACATTAGTTTCCAGTTCTTATTTCTTACAGACAAGATGATAAGTGTTATATTAGAAAAAAAGGGGTCTAATTAAATGGTATTAAAATTAAAAGGTAAAATTAAAAGGTAAAAGCAAAAATGTAGCACACTACTACCATCTAGTGGTTATATACTACACATAAAATATGTAATATAATTCCACTGAAAATGTAATTGAATTTATAATTTGTAAAAATTATTACAGGGTTTTTTATTTTCGCTAGTCTCTTTGACCTTTTTTCATACTGGGCTCCAACTTATTTCCATGTTGTTTTTTCTACTTCCAGAACAAACTAGTTTCCCACAAATGTCACAATGAACACACCTTAATAGCGAGTTGCTATCACTTGGAAACCGAGCCTTGGATCTCCTTGCCTTGTTATTTGTTTGGGAATGGTGGCAAACAGGTAAACAGCCATGCAAAAGCTGTAGTTGGTGGTGAAGTTTCATTTCCTTCTGCCTTGTGGTTAGTTTTTTTAAAAAACATAATTTTTTTAACCGAAACATATGATGAAATCAGTTGTTCACGAAGTGTGAGAGCTTCTGCAGGGTTAGCAATTCATCGTTCTTAACCATTCAGGTACAAATACAGTGGAACTTAGATGAAACAACAAAATTCCAGATAAATAATTAATGATTTCAACCTCAGAGTACAAGCATTGGACCAATCAGCACACTATAGAGATAATCTCTTGGAAAACATTGTATCACTGACCAGTTATGCACAATGTGTTTGCTGAATGGTGGGGGCAAATATGCATCTCAGCAAGATTTCTTGAATAGATATATTTCTTCAAGCCCCACTTTCACTTTTCATTTTTTCTGCAGCAAGCGAGACCACTTCTAGCATGATTTTAATTTTGCTTCACCACCACAGTGGGAGGATTTGCTAGTGCCCCAGACATCTTCTCCCCCCCCCCACCAGCCTTCCCACCCCCTCCCACTGCCATCCACGCCTTTCCCCTTGCTCCCCTTTCATGTTGCCAGCTCCTTCAAGTGAAAGAAAATAAGTTCATTGACATGGGCTTAGGCTCTGCATTCCATTTATATTCGAGAAATCGAATAATAACAGAGAGTTATTGGAAATAAGAAACATCTCTGTTTTTCTGCAGAGAAGAAGTGATGGGGAAGAGAGGAGAAGGGAGGGGGAGAGAATTTTAACTCTATGGCATGGTTCCCTTCTTTAGCAGCATGTGTCCAGGGAACTGCTTTGCTGTTTCATTTGTGGGGGGATTATTTTTGGAACAGTAATATCTATGAAGGTGCAGTTTAAAGACTAAGCCAGCAATCTTGACTACAGTGTGTAATGAGATCTGTGCCTTTAAGAACAAGGTGATGTGTGGAGTTAAGAGAACCATGTCAGAAGAGTTCTCTGCAGAAAAACTATGCACCCAAGAGAGAGTGTCTCCTTGCGCGTAAATAGAGAAACACGAGGAAAGTCCACTGCAAGCCCACAGCATAGAGAAGAGTCCCAAGGTAAGCATTCCATTCATAATGGGCCACTAAATATGATCCATACTTCTCAAAACATCAACATGTAGCCAATCACACATCACTTCCACATACAAAAATATTAATTTAGTTTTAGATGAGATTAAAACAGAAGATTATATGAAGGGACACCACTCCTTAATTAATAAATCATTAGTATAGAGGGATACAAACAAACAACAAACCCCAAATCCATTCCGTTCTCACTACCACCTTCCCAATTTTATTGCTACTATTGCTACTGTAATTTCCCCTTCTGTTAAAGAACAACAACAAACCCTCCATGGGGGAGAGTGCCTTACAAAATTCCTTACTATTTCCTTCAAAATTTCAGAGATCTTTATAAAGGAAATGTATATCCTATATCCAAAATAATCTGAACTTAAAGATAAAAAAAACTTATGAACTTTATTCTGCCAACCCTGAGAAGTATTTCTTTTGCTTAACATTCTTATCTCATACACATGCTCTCATACTATTCCCAAATATTAGTCAGCTGTCTTATGCCCTGAAACCAACCCAAGGAGGCTGTTATTAGATAACCGTCATTCTTTGCGAATAAAAAGACTATAATAATGCCTCTATGGAAGGTGATCGAATAACAAAAGTGATTTGATGGTAGCTGCATCACTAGCTACCCTTGCTAGGCTGGTAGCTCCACAATGTTCTTTCTTGCTTCTGTCTGAGAATGGTTTTTAAACTCATACACTTGCTTGTTTAAATGCAGTGACAATACATTAGACACACTTTGTAATTCCGCTTTGGAAATATAGTGTTGCAAAAAAGAAAAACATGAAAGTCTAAATACTCCAAATACCACCGCCCTACAAGGGACCAATTTTAAATTATTGCAGCTTGTCCAGTTTGAAAAAAGCACATGAATCCAGAGGTAATGGTGATTTTGTGCACTCATCAGAGCGATTCAAAAAAGCAGGGTACTTCACATTTTTATATATGCTCTTCAGTTTGGAGGATATCGACTCTTGTGTTTACACAGCACACAGAAATTGTGAAGCACTGAAGTGTTTCTGATTTGAACACACTACTTAGCCTACCAAATGGGAAAATGTTCCAAACCTTAAAACCCACACTAGGCTACTATTGTCTTCAACAGTAGGATCCAGTCTGTATAGCCACTTTTCTTTTTCACCTCATCTGTAAACTCATCTGTTCTGGTCATTTGGATTTTGAAACAAACAGTTAGAACAATGAAACATCTGGACAATGAATGAGACTCTAAGAACTTCCATTTGCATGTAGACAACAATCTGAAGTGTCAGACTCCATGGGGTGGGGTAGAGTTTGGGGTGTGGGTGCTTGCCTTTCAGAATCTCCTTTTCTAGTACGGCTGTGATCAATGCCTCAGCAAATGGGGCAGGGAGGGATTCAAGCATCCTGGTTCCTTCTCTCCTTGACCTATGCCTGCCCTTGGGCTTTGAAAGACATGACCTGGCCTCCTTCCTTCTTGGCTGTCTCCAGGCAGACCTTATAAAGGAATACCTAGAGCAGAACTTCCCCCTTCCATAAATGCTTCCCAACTACAGGGTGACTCACCTCCAGGCTGATGAGTTTGCATTCTTCTACCCTTCAAGTACTGAAATAATGGATAGATCTGACATCTGTGGAGGCCAGGTCTACCCAAATGATTCTGATTGGGAGGTAGACCAATTCTCCAAGCAGCTGCAAGTCTAATATACAATATGTGACGCTAGAAACACACCTTCCCCAAAACAAAATAAAGAAGGAAAAAACCACACACAAGTGGAATTGCCAGGATGAAGCGGGAAATAAGACTAAACCTTTACAGGATCAAGAATGCTGCCAATGAAATGAATGCTCTGCAGTAGTAACTGGTACTTGATGAAGAAACCAACAGTGCTCGTTGATTATACCATAGATTCTCCTGAGAATGCACAGAAGTAGTGATGACGCTTTGGTTGAAACAGTTATCGGATTGACATTCCATGGGAGAATTGGCAGGTTGGAATTCCATTCCATTATAACTTGACACTGAATTTATTATGAACAGAACAGAGTTATCATATTCATGAATTGAATCATGCTCATTTTTACATTTTTAGAAAATTACGGTTGCATACTTTTACATTTCTATTTGTCTCGCAAAAAACTGTTCCCTTCTTTGCCATAGGTTACCATTGTTTTCAGCATTCCATTGCACTAAGAGAATTTAGATTCACAGTCTTTATATAGCATTAAACTGCAGTCTTTGAATGTATACCTTGGTATCTGCAGTTATGGTATTTGTTCTAAAGCATATTGAAGATGATAAACTATTACCTTTAGATCACTTCCAGGCAAGGTACCAATTCCATCCTTCCAGTCCATTACACTAAATACATCAAAATCTTGCTCACTCCCGCTAGCAGCTGGTTCATTCATAGTGTATACACTGTAAAATAAATAAGAATGACAGTATGAAAATGTTGCCTGTAACCAGTGTTACATTTGACAGCTCTTCAAATATGCCACGCATCGCATGTTTTTTTAGAAGTTTTGGCCGCCCCGCAATATTGATAACAACTTACTATAAATAAGAATTATTGACCAAGATTCAAATAGCTCCACTTATCCACTTAGAGCAATTCTGCGCATGCGGCTTTGCCAACTTTCTCTTCTTGCTGCATCTAAACCTTCTACCCACTCCATTTTGTTGATCTTAAATTCCCTAAAGAGACATTATTTGCCTGTCAGGACAACCTTTCATATACCAATTGGCTACACATAAGTTTCCCAAATGACTGAAATAGTGATTCCCCAGAGCCATCTCAGTTATTATTTATTGACTGATTTATTAGAGTAATATTATTAATCAGTAAATTATTTGCTGAGCACAATGCTTTCCAGGGAATATACTGGTCTTGCAGGGATGACGGTGCCAGACTACTTTGGCCTTTGAAGGTTACACCAAAACCTTGAACCTGGTTTGGTACTGCATCTGGAGCTAGTGAAGCTGACAGAACATTTGATGGATGTGGGCTCTCCATGGTGTCCGTGTGAGGACCCATGCAACTGCATTCTGAACCAGCTGAAGTTTCCAGATCAGTTTTAAGTGTTGCCCTGTATAGAGCAAACTACAGAACTTTGATCTGGAGGTGACTGCTACATGGCTAGGTCCAGGCAGGCCAGGTAGGGGCCAGCTGTTTAACTTGCTGCAGATGGAAAAATGCCAGTCTAACTGCATATGTGACTTGCGCCTCCATAGTAAAGGAGGCATCTAAGATCACACCCAGGCACCTGACAGCTGGCAAAGATGTCAGTTGTACATCATCAAGAACCAGACATTGGTGTCTCAAACCCAAATCCTCCTGGCCCAGCCACAGGATCTCAGCCCTTGATGGATTTAATTTCAACTGACTCTGCTTCATCAATTTCACAACACACTTCAAACAACTGGCCAGTATGTATGGGGCAGCATCAGGCCAGCCACCCATCAACAGATACAGCTAGGCATCAGCATACTGGTGACAACCCAGCCCAAACCACCAGATTAACTGGGCAAGAGCGTGCATACAAATGTTAAATAACACTGGAGAGAGGACTGCCCCTGGCAGGACCCCACACACCAAAGAGTATCAGGGTGACATACTCTATTCTAATGCTAGCCTCTGTCCCTGATCCTGGAGAAATGAGCACAGCCACTCTAAGGTTGTCCCTTGAATCCTAGGCCCTTTCCTCACAGGCCAATAACAGCACCCTAGGAACGGCAAAAACGCTGTCACTAGGAAGCTGTTGCAAGATGGGAGGGCGAGCTGGCATCGCGAGCCAAGCGCCAGCCTCTCACTCCCCTGGGTAGCAGCGCGGCCGGGCTTGTTTCCCCAACCTCAGCTCCTCAAGCCGGGTTTTTTGGGAAACAGCAGCTTTCAACCGCTGCCATGCAAACGGCAGCAGCTGGAAGGCGCCATTCCCCCCCTTTCCCAAACGCCTTACCATGTCCTCCGGCCTCCGGCGCGTCGCACTGCTGTAGCTTCCAAGCTGTAGCGCAGGGTAGGGGGGCGTGTCCCCTGGCCTGTGCGACGCGCCGGAGGCCGGAGGACATGGTAAGGCGGTTGGGGGACGGCGCAGCCTGTGCGGAGGCTGCGCCGTCTTCCCCACCGCAACCAGGACCATTCGTGCGAACGGTCCCAGGGGGGTTGGGTTGGCATCATGTACACTGACCCAACCCCCAGCGTGGCTGTGCGGAAACGGCCCTAGTGTCAGTAAGGCAGTGAGTCAGGAAATGGTAACTGACTGTGTCAAAAGCTGCTGTTAGATCTAATAACAGCAGCAGTACTAGCCTGCCTTGATTGGGAAGTGTATGGGCAAGGAGGCATAGACTTAAGTCCCAGTCTGAAATGGGTCTCAACATACTTTTGACAAAACTCCCGGCACAGGTCTTGATAAACTGAACTCAGAAAAACTGGAACTTGTAGACAGTACCTGAGAAATAGATCAGGGAAGACTATGTTGTTCATTTCAACACACATGATTATTCAAAAAGCACCGTGTGTATGTGTGTGTGTAAATGCAACAAGTTGCTTCTGACTTAATGGCGACCCCATAAATGAATTATTTCAAAAACACCTGATCATTAACAGCTATGCTCAGAGCTTGCAAACTGATAGTTGTGCTTCCTTGATTGAGTCAATCCATGTCTTTTCCAGTTATTCTTATTACAAAAAAACAATCTGAGGTCCCCAGTTTAAACATTGAAAGTGATGATGTTTCAGGGTGGGAAGAATCCACCCCAAAATAGCATCACTTGTTTTAACTGGCGACCCCAGATTCTCCCTTTAAGGTGGATTTAAAAGGAGAATCTGGGCTTCCTAGTTTAAACACCATTGAAAATAATGCTGTTTGGGGGTGGATTCCAGCATCACAGCGGCTGCCCATGAAGAGGGAGCTCAGATTTTGAACTGGACTCCATTTTCCCTAGCTACACCTCTGCCCAGGGGAGGGCAGAAGGGAGTGCCAGCTGCCAGCTGGGAGCCCAGCTGGGGGTGGGGGGCAGGGGAGTCTACCATCCATTGCCTCAAAGAGCTGCTTTTATAAGCACTGAGGATGGGGGCAGGGCTTGGGGAGGTGTGCCCCCCCCGAGCCCACCCCATAAAAAAAATCTATACTACGTCCCTGCATGAGAGAAGGTTTACGTAGTAAGGAGGCAAACTAACAAAAGAAGGATATTAACTAATGGCCTACTGTTGATATATAAGTATGGATGATTCTGTTGACTTCACCTCAAGTAATACCTATCAACAAAAGCAGCTTACATGTTGGAATTTTTAACTGCAAGGTACCATTCTAGTCGCATGACCCAAATCATAATGTGGTCTACACAACCAGAACACATAACGTTTTTGCATTTACAAACACCCTGGAAGCTAAGACCATTGGTACATAACCTGGTCTATGTGAGAAGTTTAGTGAAGCAAACTGCCAGTCACAATCTCAAAGAAGCCTCCAAGTAATCATAAAATGTCCCTGTTCAGAGCACATTGCATTAATCAGAATGTAAGTTTACCTCTTCTGTGTGAGTGTTTTAATGGCTTATGCTAAAAGGATGATAAAAATGTGAAGATGCAATAGCATACTTTTTTAGAACTCCTAAAAGTTCAACAGAAATTGTGGCTGCCTTCTTAGACTATGCTGGAGGGTGCATCTAATCCTTTTGACAATCTTTTACTCTTTTGTTTGATAAATTAAAATAGGAAAAGAAACCTAAGCTCTTTGCACATTTTGTTGCCACATATTCAATGAATTGCCCAAATCAGCTCCTGTAAAAGGCCTGTCATGTCAGACCATCCCCACACCTGTGCAGCCAGCTCACAAGACTCAGGATAAAATGGGAACCATTTCAGTCTGTTATACACACGACTCCTTATCTGACACAGCATATATTGAATAAAGGAAAGATAGAAAACAGATAAAGCATTTAACCAGAACGTTTTCTACCCTAATTAAATACAGAAACCTGAGTAGGCAGTTGTATCACAAAAAATAAAAACAAAACCAATCAGTTCACCCAATCCTAATGAGTAGTTGTGTTACTTTAAACCATCTTCCTGATTAAAGTTAGTTTAAATCAAAATTATGTTCTTTCCACTTTGTTAATTCAGAGTAAACCAACTCATAGAGATGAAGATAGGTGATGGGCTGCCCAAATTGATACCAGAAAGTGCTGTTGAGCAAACAAGAATCAAGTTTAGAATAAGGGGGAAAGTAATTTCTAATCAGGATACAACTGGGGAAAGTCTGTTGCTGTAAGATGAGCCAATCCATTACAAGAAGTGGGTGACCTAATGAACTGGAGAGAAGGATATAAATGATTAAATTTGGGAGGGAAAGTAGAATGGGAGAGAAAAAACCATAGTCTGCCTTTCTTGAAGAGAAAGGGTCTAATATAGCCATACTTGTGGTGACAGAAAAATGGTTCTGGATTGGAAAGGGGACTCAAGGGAGCCTCTTAATATATTTGAATTTGCCTTGATGCCAATGGGGAAGAATTGCTATTGGCCCTACCTATGCATACATATACATATATGGGTTTAGGGCCCGATTCTGATTGGTGCAACAATGAACTAAGACCCCATTGGTGTGTACTGAGAAGTTTGAGCAATAATATTTATTTGTTTGTTTGTTTAGTCATTAGATTTAGGAACCGCCCACCCCCGAAGGGCTATGGGCAGTGTACAACAGAATACACGGACACATATAAATGAAAACACATAACTTAAACCCTATACATAGCAACATTCCATTTCCCAATAGGGTAATGTGGCCAGACTACAGCAAAAGGGCTATTACAGGGGTAGGGAACCTTTAACACTCAAAGAGCCATTTGGATCCGTTTTCCACGGGAAAAGAAAACACTTGGAGCTGCAAATAATAAAGATAACACTGTATATATTGGGGTTTTTTTTACCTTTTACTCCACTCATTCTGAGAAGCGCATGGATGCACCCACCCTGCTGCCTGCAGGGCGGGGAAGGATGGGGCCAGCGGTTCGGCCTTGCCGGCTGCCGGGAAAGCGCCCGCCCCGCTCCAACAGGGCGGGCAAGAGGGGAAGCCCACGGCACGGCCCAGCCGGCTGCGGGCAATTGGTGCGCCCACCCTGCTGCCTGCAGGGCGGGCAAGGATGAAGCCGGCGGCTCGGCTCGTAGAGCCGAAGTGCAAGGGCAGAAGAGCCGCATGCGGCTCTCGAGCCACAGGTTCCCTACCCCTGGGCTATTAGAATATCCATGGCAAATGTACATGGAGCAGGTGTTGACATAGGGAATGGGAATTCTAGTGGCTATCGGCACTTTCTGCTAATGGATCATGGAATCCAAACCACTATCACAGAAATATTGGTCTTTATTAACTTTTATATTATCCACTCTCAGAGTCCAGCATATCAGTTAAAACATATTTCTTTAATGTAGATGAGATCAAACAATTCAGAACATTCAGATCAAAGACCTTCGGAAAAGTAATCAGAAAAAAAACTAGCTCATAAAAGTATCCATTAATAGCAAATATTACAAAATATTAAGAACTATAAAACTGTGGTGATATAATTACATATACTGATCCAGGGATGTGTGTCTTCACCCTTTAATTATTGTATGAAATACCATATATTTTGATAAGCTAGTTTAGTAAGAATTCCATTTATTCTTAATATTTCTAGTGTTACTCATTTTTAAATGTTCATTGCTGGTCAATGAAGATATCACATAAATTGCAGTCAAACTGTACCATTGTAAAGCTGTAGGAAGTATGGGTGGCTCAAGCTTAGAATACATACGGTAATCTAAGTTCTAAGAGTCTGTTTCAGAGCCTACTGAAACTAAGGGATCAAGCAATAACAAGATGCTTATACTTAAGGCTCAGTTCACAAGTACATGTTTATCACATAGTGACTGCATAAAGAAATTCACACACACAGTCGAACAACATACACATGTAAAACAATCAAAGCTTTCATATTACCATATATAACTTCTAATTATGTACCTTAACAGAGCAGTTTACATGCTGAATCCTCAAGAGTGGTTTGTGTATCTACGGTCCTGGATGCCTTAGTTCATATAATCAAATAATATTTTAATAATTAAAGTATGAGTAGGGCATTGTACCACATCACTTATGTGGGCTGAAATGACTAATCTACTTTCTAAAACTCTTGTCAGTAGGAATATTTTGATATTTAAGTGATTTCGTTAAAAAATAAATTGTACATCAAGTGAATTATAATCACCCCTCAATTATTTAAATACATTAAAAGCTTTTTTGTCATCATCATATATGACAGTTAAACCCTGTAAATGGTATATAATCTGTGTGGTGACTGTTAATATAATATACTTCCACAGATATGTATAAAACATATACCCAAGTTAAATGTTCTGCCTGTGAAATACAGGAGACAAGGCCAACAAGCCCAGCAAGGAATGGGGCTAAAAAGGGTCTGGTATTCTAGGCAAATCAATGCATGGACATGATTCATCTCAACCTGGTCTGGACCTGCTAAAATACTTTCATTCCAGCAACAGAAAAGGGGGACAAGACTTGAATACCCCTCCCACCTGTCCATCAGCATTTAAGTGAGTGATTATACTTGTGGTTAGGGCTGTGATCTCACAGGCAGATATTTCAATTCAAGAAGATTCTACTACTTATTAACTGCCAAAGGGTAATTACAGTTCTGATTTGGGTGAGAGTGCTTTGGAAGTAACATTATCTGGCTAAATGTTACAATTTACAACTTGCTTGAGTCAAACTATATTTTTTTGGTCATCAAGTTCCAGCTGAATTTATGGCGCCCTCACAGGGGTTTCAAGGCAAGAGATATTCAGAGGTGGTTTGCCATTGCCTGCCTCTGTAGTCATGACTGGTATACCTCGGTGGACTTCCATCCAAACACCAATCAGGGCCAACTCTGCTTAGCTTCTGAGATCTGACAAGTTCAAGGTAGCCTGGGCTATCCAAGTCAACTGGTTATTCTGTTAAAGAAAAATGCAGAGGGAGTGGATGGGAGGACTTTGTTGTCCATAAGTACCACACTTTCTCCCCCAATACACTGTTCTGAACATGATATATATTATATGTGAATATGATATATATGGTACAAGGCACACAAGATACATCAGAAATTAATGTATTGATCACTCTACCAGCTAATAGATTTCCTTGCTTTAAGGGAAGTCATGAAATCTCTCAGGCTTATAGCTTATCTTAAATTTCATTCCAAACCTACTATACTAGACATGGGTCTGGAGTTCATAGCATGACAGCCTTGAGCTATCCTAGTGTGAGCTGACTCAATGGTATCTTGCTTTTCCCCTGCAAAGTAAGAGTCAAAGCAGCTCGTAAAAGTAACAGCAAACAGCCATTTAAAACTACAATAAAACAGAATGACCACATATCTCACAACCAGATATTTCAAATCAACAAGATTCTACTACTTATGAACTGTCAAAGGGTAGTTACAGTTCTGATTTGGGTGAGAGTGCTTTGGAAGTAACATTATCTGGCTAAATGTTACAATCCATTATGTGGATACATCCTTAGCTATATTATGTTTATATAGCTTTTAAAAATTATGCATGTAAAACAACAAAACTTAGTCAGAAATCAAAGCTCTCTGAAATCTAACTGTAATTCTACTAACACTTACTTAGGATTAAGTTCCACTGAACTTAGATGGATTTGTGACCCATGTAAAGTTAGTTAGGCAGGAAACTTGTAACTCACAATGCACATTCTTTTAACTAAGAATATTTTTACATTACAGGTTATACCTTGTTTTGGTAAAGTTCTGGCCCTCAGTGCCTAAAACACAATTGATTTCAATGCTAGCAGATCTACCCCCAAAATATTATAAATGTTTCCTTTTTACCCACTACAGCCCCATGGCTCAACCTTATGGAAGTTAGCCAAGGAACTTTTCTGGGGATGTACAAACAGTATTATCAGCCAAACCCCTGCATTGTCCCCTTCCCTAGTTTACATCTCTGGAAAAGGATAAAGGAGGCGGGAAGACAGATCTGGTACACAAGATGATTGCAATCAGAAATTAATACATGATTACTTTCAAGGACATAGTAAGGTAGGGGTTCTCAGGTTCAAACCCCCCCCCCCATTACATGTCCGAAGCTCCGTCCCCCGTTTGTGATTTTTTTGGTATTTTTAGTGGGGGGGTTGTTTTTGGCCTGCAGGGGGCACAATTTTTAGGCTAGCAGCACCAAAATTGCAGGGATTTGTTGGGAGACTCTCCTGATGTTTGGTGAGGTTTGGTTCAGGGGGTCCAAAGTTATGGACTCCCAAAGGGGGTGCCCCATCCTCCATTGTTTCCAATGGGAGCTAATAGGAGATGGGGGCTACACCTTTGAGGGTCCATAATTTTGGACCCCCTAAACCAAACCTGGATGGTCTCATCAGGAGAGTCTCCTAAAGATACCCAGAAATTTTGGTGATGCTAGCTTAACAATTGCATCCCTGACAGCAGGCACCCCCCCCCCCAATTCTCCTTTTAAATCCACCCCCTTCAGCATGGAGAATCTGAGGTCCCCAGTTTAAACATTGAAAGTGGGGCTGTTTCAGGGTGGGGGATAATCCACCCCCAAACAGCATTACTTTTGATTTTGTGTTAACTGGGGACCCCAGATTCTCCCTTTAAGGTGGATTTAAAAGGAGAATCTGGGCTCCCTAGTTTAAACACCATTGAAAGTGATGCTGTTTGGGCGTGGATTCCAGCATCACAGCAGCCACCCCACCAACTCAGATTTTGCACCAGGCTCCATTTTCCCTAACTATGTCTCTGCCCGGAGGGGAGGGCAGAAGGGGGCTGGTAGCCCAGCAAGTGGTGGGGCAGGGGAGTCTGCTGTTCCTGGCCTCAGAGAGTTGCTTTTATAAGCACTGAGGCCAGGAGCAGGGCTTGGGGAAGCATGGTCACCCCCCCAGAGGTGGGGGCATGACCCCGCCCCCAACCCCCTGATTAAAAATCTATACCTACATCACGATTACTTTGAAGAAAAATCTGAACACAGGTCCCCAGCTATAGTTTTAACAGTTCTCACCAGGCTGCTGCAATTATGTTGTGGTATACTCCTACAGCTAGTTTCCCTTACTGATTTGGCAGTCAATTCAAATCTATACTTCCATTATATCCAATCATATGGATCTTTTATTTGTAAGTAAGTCTCAATAATGGCTGAACTGCTGGTGAGCCCCGGCCCCGCGACGATGCGGCTGGCCTCGACCCGGGCCAGGGCCTTTACGGCTCTGGCCCCTGCCTGGTGGAATGCTCTACCTCCATCAGTCCGGGCCCTGCGGGACCTTGGTGAGTTCCGCAGGGCCTGCAAAACAGAGCTATTCCACCGGGCTTTTGGAGAGGCTGGCCGCGGTTTTACTGCCCCCCACTGAAACATCGGAATTGAAACTGAGGCTGCCATTCTCCATCCCTTGTTATTTCGGTCGGGCCCACTGTTGATTCTATCTGGGGCCGCCACTCCCCCCTTTTTCCTCTTCTATTATTTAATTCTCCCTTTTAGCCTTGGGATTGGGCGCCCGTTTTTACCGTTTTATTGGTTTATTGTTTAAATTGTATATGATTGTTGCTGGATTTTAAATGTGTTAATTTATGCTGGATTTTAAATGTGTTAATTTATGCTGTTGGAGCTGCTGTCAGAGAACAGCCATGTTGGAAGCCGCCTCGAGCCCCTTGGGGAAGAGGCGGCCTATAAATTTGAAATATAAATAAATAAATAAATAAAATATATTTTCAAGTAATTATTTTAACTTGAACACTATTTTATTTTGAAACATTTTATTATTCACAGATTTGCTCTTCAACTGAAATGTTAAATGAAATACTTTATACTTGTTCTTTCCACATCTTGACTACTCACTATAGGAACAGTCTCTGTTCAAATAAATATCTGTCTTTATAATGTTAAAACAGATGAGGTGTTAATGAAAATACATTCTATTGATCAAAAAATTATTTTGTCAACACACAACAGGAAGAGCCCAATTAAACTCAATGACTGAACCCTTCATGACCAATAAACATTATATTGTGCTCAAACAATTCACTGCTCCTCAGAATTCCAAATGAACAGTTCAGAATAAAAGTGACAAAATGGAGCTGACTTTAAAATGACAGGTCTGCTATCAATACAAAATAAATACAGCCCTAAACTTTCCAACAAATATGTCATAAGAGTTGAAAAAGCTATCTTCATGTCATTAGTTTGATTCATTTAACAGTACACTGAGAAAGCAATTGAAGATACAGTATATATGAGGAAACATCAATACTCCCTGCACTGTCAAGATGAACTAGAATTCATCCAATAAAACACATGTGGAGATATTTTTCCTGCAGTTGGAAGAGATGCTTTCTTTCCCTCAGTTAACCAGAAACTCCAAAGAGATAGTAGTTATAATAAATGAAGAAACTGATGTATCTATGTTGTTCCAAGCATCTGAAAAGGTTGTCGGGAAAAGGAATTGGGGTAGAAGACCCTTCTTTTCCCTCCCACTAACTACACCCAGAACTACAAACAAATCAAGAACTTTTTAACTTTACATTTAATTGAGTGCAAAGTACATGCATAGCATAATTTATCTGAAGAATACACCCGATTTTCAAATGTTACTTTTCCCTTCAATTCTTTAGGTTTCCTCTATGTTTGAAGGGAAATCCATACCTAAAGTACATTCCTGTACTGCATACTTTCATACAAAAAACACATCTACTACAAACTGTCTCATAAGAGAATCTGTTCTACCACATCTTCATTTAGGATTCCAAGAAAGCAGCTGTTCTGTAATTACCTGAGGAATCCACAACGAAGAGACATCAGCTTCTCACACCTGCAGGAAGTAATGATCTACCTGATAACCAAATGCACATTCTGTAAGGGTTATTTTTTAAAAATGGATTAAAGGCATCTTCAAGTACTTTGGCAAAAATTCTCTACGTTCTTCCTTTACTTCCATCCTTTCTCATTATTGACAATACAAAAGTCCTACCAGGCATCTTGACCCAGTCATACAGGCATCAGTTCTTCTTTACCACAGTCTAATTTGTTCAAGTAAAGAGACTATCAACCTTCATAAATATTCCACTGTCAATTTTTTGACATCTGATATATTTTATATATTCTTAAAAGCTGAGAACTTGTTCTCAGATTATTCCAGAAAAAGGATGTTAATTCCGTTTCACAAAACAACTTTAAAAAAAAAAACATATCTCAGAACTAAATCTGAGAGGCATTTTATATATTTAATTATGTAAATCCTGCTCTTAGAAGTACACATCTTAAAGCAAACGTGATGTGTGCCTACTGTAGTCTTCTTCATAAAAGTCCAATAAAGTGCAACACATGTTTATAAAATATAATTTAGTTAAAAGAAAAGTCTTCATTGGAAATCAAATCCCATCTAAGTTGACCTAGATCAGCACAAATACACCAGAAATAAAAGGCAAAGTAGCCAATTCATGCCATTCTGTAATAAAATATGGCAAATGGGATGAAGATGAATAAAAACATATCCACACCTGTCTACAAATGGCAAATGTGTTTTAATGCCAACGGTGCTGACAAGCAAACAATTTGATCATACAACAACACTCATAAACATTCCACTGCTAACTGTCATTTAATACAGGCACCAGAAACGTTGTAGTTATATAGAAATGGTAGACTGGCAGTAAAAAAAATCGAGACATATCTTCATATTTTGTTTTTAAAAAATGAGTGAGTCAACTCAAAATAAATGTCCACAAACTTCTAACCCACCTCCTTAGGCCCGAATTTGAATTTTCCTTCCTAGATGGATGTCTCTGATCTACCAGTAGGGGTCCCTCCTTGGCCAGTTTTGGAGTACATATTTTTGCTGTTCTTGAAACTTTTCTGGAGAAAGACTGTTCCTCACTCCAGATCTATAACGCTTCCCCCCCCCACCTCTAAAAAAACACCTTTGTGCTAAAATTTAAAAAGAGCCGCAAAGGAGAGGGAACAGAAATGCTTTTTCCTAAAACTTCCTAGGTAGGGGCCCCGATTACATGTCAGCCAAGCTACCAAATCTAAGTCGTGCCTCAGGCTGCAATGAAGTTTCTCTGCTAACCCCTTACTTTGTTCCTTCTTCACGTTAGAAGCTGCAAGTCTAAGTGAATCAGCTTTTCAAAGTGTGTGTGTGTGTGTAAATAACCTCACCGCCTCCACTCTCTCTGGAGGGAAATGCCCCAGAGGAGGACGAGACTGTTATAAGGCAAAAGGTGTGTGCGTGAGAGAGACGGAGAGAAACCGCAACTGTGAGGAAGTTGCATAATAAAAGGCTCTTGTTTGCTAATCGGGTCCCGTTTTTCTCATGGAGCCTGCGACAGAAACCGGGAAGGGGCGGCTGCTTGTGATGAACACAAGACATTTTTCACCCTTCTCTTCAGGAAAGCCTGGGGGCTCTTTTTCTCTTCCACGAGCACCGGTTCTAGGTCATTTGTTTCCTGATTCTTATAGACACCGCTCCGACAGCCAGAGCCCCCCTCTCGGAAACCAAAAATCACCCACCTTGTTTCATATACAACTATAGGGAGGCGTCTCCCTGAAGCCCAGCGTCCCTCCACACCTCCTCAACCAGACACTTCTGAGGGGGTCCCTTTCCAAACAGACTCGCTCCTTGCAAACTTTTCCCATCACACTTCCTCCTTCTGCGTGTGTGAATAAAGGGGAGGGGGATTCAGCAGAGTCCCCACCCCGCATTTCGGTTATTTCCTACCCCTTCACGCCGCCCAGCAGGCCTTTTCTGACGTGCTCGCACACTCATTACTGAGAAGCTTTAGAATGAACGCCTTCCTAGGAACAAGTGTGCCAGGGCGGCTGCTTAGGATTTGCACTGGCTGCAGGAAGCGCAAGGATCCTACCAGGCGGCAAAGTTGCCAAGCTTGCCTCGCATTGGGGGGGCACCTCTGTGAGGTTGGCAAGCGCCGTTCAGACGAAGCATCTCCTTCGGAGCGAGAAACACGTCCCTTTTCTCACACCCATACAAATCGCCGCGTCTCTTCCCGGGAGGGGGAAGGGCTGCTGTTTCAGGCGCACTCTCCCCCCCCTCCCCCGGAAGATCGCCCCGATCCCCACCCAGCACATGTTTACACAGAGAGAAAGCCACGGGAGACGAGCGCTCCCCGCCACCGGCGCCGCTGCCAGGAGCGCCTCTGCGCGTGTGGTGTGTGCGTGCGTGTGCAAAGTTTGCCCAAAATGGCGGAATTGGGGAGCTCGGTATTAGATTGCTATATACCGACACATAAGAGACACGCACACCGCCGGGCGCGCACGCACACCACAAAGTCCAGGAGCTGCAAAAGGGAGACAAGGAGGGAAAGAAAGAAAGCAAAACCCTGTGGGGCTCTCGCTGCTGCGCGCGGAGCGGAATAGGCCTTTTGCAGGCTGGGAGGCACAAAATACACACCGCACATTCAACCGGTATATCCCGCTGCAGCCCAATCTGGGTGGGAAAAGTCCTTTCTCCCTGCCCTCCCTGCGCTCTTCCAACCCGTAGCCCGCAAACACACAAAAACCCCACTGGGGGGGGGGGGGTCCCCTTCACCACCTTCTCCCACCACCCCAAATCCTTGCTGTGGTTCCCACCAGAATTAGGCATCCCCCCCCCCCTCCTAACAGCCCTTTAGAAGTGTCAAGAATTTGCTCGCCAGCTCCTCGGGCGTGTCGGCAGGCTGCAAAATCCACACCCCCCCCCCCCCCGCGTGACTGAAATGCTCCCACATTTCCCTTCCACCACCCCCTGCCGCTCTTCTGAAGGAGGGAGGGGGGATGCAAAGGGACCTCTTTCTCTCTCTTTTGTTCCTCTTGCACTCGCACTCACTTATGATTTAGGAAAGGTCCCCAGTGACCCACCCACTCTCCGGCCACTTCAGAGTCATTTGCCCACTTTCCCCAGATTAACTTCCATCCCCTGGGCTGGAGGTCAGGATGGATCTGTTCCCTCTATTTCCCCTGTCCTCCCTCTCCCCCTTTTTTTCTTCTTCTTCACCCCCGATTCCGTTTCATAAGGGAGGGCAAGGAGGTGCGCTTGCTTCCCTTTATCCGTCTCTCTAACTTTCATCCTCAGCTACGAGAGGAAACCCAAGCCCCCTCCCCCCCTCCGCATTTGGCACTGCGGTTCTCCTAGTGGGTTAACAATTAGATCGGAACCAGCCGCTTCCTTACCCCCCCAAATTCTCTCTTTATTTTTTTTTCTCCGTCTCTCGAGGAGTCCTGACAAATATGGTCCAGGGCTGCGGGCACAAGTGAGCATGCGCCCGTAGAGTCAGGGCTGGGGAAAGGGGAAACTGCTGCCGCTGCAGCAGCCGCCCGGGTGGCTGTTCTTCCTCCCGTTGCTGCTGCACCTCGCTGGGAAAGGCAGCGGCAATGATCGCGGGGCCTCTCCGGCCCCTCTGCAGCCACCACAGCAGCAACCTCAAGGTGCATCGGGATCTCCACTGATATAATGGCAATGCTGAAGAAATAATAAAAGGCAACCCGCAGCTGTGTTGAAACCCCAATTTTTAGGCTCCTTGATTAAAAGGGGAAAAATACTTTTGTTTCAAGAGACAGTAGAATCAGAGTTGTTGTTATCCCTTGCATCAAGGAAAGTCAAATGAGTTCTGGCTGTACAAGGAGACTAGAAAAGTATAAACAGGATTTTTTAAAAATAAGGAAGACTGGTCTTTACATGTCAGCATGTGCATCTATTAGCCCCTGGGATGAAGTGGTTGTTTCAGACTGGAAGGGTATGTTAAGAGACCTGGATTCAAATCCACTTTGGTCATTCACTAAATAGCCTTTGCCGAGGCATTTTCCATCACCGCATCCTTCCTTGCAGATTTCTGAGGATAAAAATGAGGGGATGAGATTGAATGCCAGCCTAAGCTTTGTGGAGGAAAGACAGGATAAGTACAAATAACTATATTAAAATATATAAAATATCACGCTCAAGCTGTTTTTGCATCCCTTGACTGTAATGATCAAGCATCACCTTCACTGACTGGAATGTACGTTTAATTTAAAAACCTTTTCCTTCATTCTGTCCCACATTAATAACATTACAAGTTATTAGATGATTATTATCATCACTTGTGAAAATGTCCTAAATATAAACTAATATGTTAGTTATTAACTAAAATTTGAAAATCTTCAGACCCCCCCCCCCCCATTCCCTAATTTCCATTTTAATTGTTTGAGAAAATTATTCTTGTTGCCCAGAGGCTGAGATTTGTGCTATACAAGTACTTTGGGCCAAATCAATCTACTATATTCCCCTGAGGGGAAAAGTCATCACAATATTTCAGTGGATGTACAAATAGGCCCCTGTCATGGGAACTGGCTAACACATATCCTGATTATAGGCCAGCTGATTTAACAGAAAATGGAAGACTTACATATTCTGCTTCAGTGGCTTTTCAGTTAAACAGCACCTTAAAAAGTTGCTCACGACAACTTTATGAGGTATAGGTACTGTTACTCCTACGGTAAAGATACAGAGCTGAAACTGAAAGAGACTGAAGTGTTTCCTTTGTGGGACTTGGGGTGAGTTGGGAGACCTGTATTCAGATCTTGATTAAGAGCATCTTTTATTGTCCATTTTATGCATGTACCAGTGATATTGGCCTGTACATGATTCCTACTGCTGCTTCTGTAGTGGTTATTGCTATTGTTAATTATTGAGGTGGAGACAGTGATCATACAAACACATCTAAAGGAATTAATGTGTGGCAGCAGGATCCATTCCCAGCCCCGACCTGAATAGCCCAGCCTAGCCCAGTCTCATCAAATCTTGCAAGCCAAGCACGGTCATCCCTGGAAAGTACCTGGATGGGAGGCCACAAAAGAAGCCTAGCGTTGCTCCACAGAGTCAGGCAATGGCAAGCCACCTCTTTGTGTTCTCTTGAAAACCTTATGGGATCACCATAAGTCAGCTATGACTTGACAGCGCTTTACACACACACACACACACACACACACACACAGAGAGAGAGAGAGAGAGAGAGAGAGAGAGAGAGAGAGAGAGAGAGAGAGAGAGAAGGAACCCGATGGGATTGCTACATGAGATGTATAGAGGACTTTCAGACACATTAACATGTGGGGTACAATAGGGATAGTTCTGTCTGTTGGCAAGAGACAATACTATGGATCAGGAAGTTTTCAGGTCAAATGGCATCTCCACCATGAACTCATCAGGTGGCTCACTCAGCCTCAGATGGCTGTACTATCTGTACTATGCAGATAAATACTGATCTACTTTACAGGCTTGTAAGAATGACAATAAGAAATAAGTATGAAGTGCTTTGAATGTTCAGAAGTGCTGTATAAAGGTTAAAGTACCTCACAGAACTGGTAAAGGATTTGGGGCATATTTTTGCATGAAACACAAGATGGGGCCCGCAGTGAATCAGAATGAGGAAAAATAATTCAGAATTTTACCTTTAGACAAAAGGTCTGGCTGCTCACTTAACCCTGGACCTTAGCAAACTACAGATCAGTTGCATTGGCTGCTGAGGCTTGGGCCTAGATGAGCACACATTTTCTTATCTAGCCCTGGACTTTGATGGTGTAATGGAAAATGTGGATATTTGTATGCCTTGCATCCTGTGTTGCAAGAGCAGATGGAAGGGGCAGAGATTCCCCCCAACTTTCCCATTCCAATATACTCTAAGCTGTTGGAGTCTACACCCCTTGTCAGTTTAAAGAAGGGAGGTAATTCATATTAAAGGAAATGGCCCTCTGTAAAAATTATTCTATTTAGAAACTTGTAGCATTTTGCACTGATAAGAAAAGGGGCAATTAAGCTTAGAGTATGCCCCACAACATCTATCACCTTATTTTGATCTATCTTTATAAGATATTATAAACTTTCAGGGGCTTGAACAGGTCAATTACTCCCTTTGTTTTCATTTTTCTTGTTCTTTTAAAAAGCATTTGACAACATTTTGTGGCTCTTGGGAACAAAAAGCATGTTCTGTATATCAAGCATTTAATTTTGAGAATTTTTTAAATTAATGAAGTCATATTTTCAGAATACCTATAGCGTTTCATAAAGTACTCAAAAATCCCTGCTGTATCTATGGCAGTCCTATTTTGTTGCCCTAATGATAAGCATTGGATTGTCAAGCTAGCTGTTAGCAGGAGAACTGTTTTTTCACGATGAGGCAAAATGTGTTACCAGTGAGGGATGATTCTCATCCTCCTCCCTGCAAATTACCTGGTGATGTACAAAACTCTGATCATTGCTGAAAAAACAGCTTGCTCTTATTTATTTCCTTTATATCTCGCCAAAAAACTCAGGGCAGTCTACATGTCATTCTTAGATACTACCTTTATGGAGATATTAACTAATCAAAAATGAACAATAACCTCTATTCATTATTATAGTTAGTATAATTACTCCAAAGTGAAAAATTAACATTGGTTTGTAATATTCTGAAATGTATTTCTTATATCTATTTGAATATTGCATTTTATGCCACTTCTCTAGAGAGAACTTTTCAAAGAAGTATACAACAAAACAGAAACAAAGAAAAAGTCTACCAATGATTTTTAAAAGATAAAAATAAGTAGGTGTATTTAGTAATATAAACAATCCAACAGAGCAGTAATATGTTGGTTTTTATTATCCTAGAAGAGGAAACAATAACTGAAAAGCAGAAAAGGTATAAAATCAGAGTGTAATAGATCATCAGGGGGACAGATCAGACAAAAATATACAAGGTGACAGGCATCAAATAAAATGGATAATAAAATCTTAAGATGGCCAAATACAAACAGTAAAAATTGGGGAGAACTCGCGGGTGGGGGGAAATCCTGGGCAGATAAAAATGGCCTTTTCCACATGATTTGTTTACAACAAATTCTGCTGCCAGATGCCATGTTTTTTTTCTTTGAATCCACACTTTCCCCTCCATTTGGTTCTGAAAACATTTCCCTTCATTTTTTTTTCGCTGTTTCCCTGATCACTTTTACTGCAATTTTTCTCTATCTGGTTCTGAGCCATCTTCCCTTGAGCATGTGATCATATTGAAATGGTCTTTATTTCTGCACCCAACCAAATATCTGATTTTTAACCATACCCCCATATAGTTGCCCAACCTCCCCTTCAGTCATTTTCTCCTCTCCCGTATCCTCCATTTTTGAAAGCAATGTTTTAATTTTTTTCCTCTTTGTCATATTGGACGAATGATGTACCATTGAAGCAAATATAAGAAGCAGGGACAATTAGATCAGTTTTGTCAATTTCACATACAGCTTGCAACTTTAATGGTTAGGCTCAGATACAAAGAAGTGATTGGGTCAGCTGTTTATATTTCATATCAAACTAGTGATGTAACATTAAGGCAAAGATACACTTTGTGTCCCCAGTTAGCAGTGAATGAAATTGACAAGGGAAGTTTCCTTTGCCAGAAGAAATTTACAGGGGATTGCTGCAGTAACCATTGTGCCTTACTGAAACTCTAATTTGACTGGAAAATGTGGGTCTTGCAGTGGAGGGGAATTTTGGGTAACAGTGCCTGCTGCAGTTGTTGGTTTTTTGCTCCCATTTTGTGTGGGTAGTTTTCAATGTTAGAAATGGAGGCTGAGGCATTTTTTGAATTGCTACTTCAATGTAACTGCGCAGTAACACTAAAACCCCTGCTCAAAAGAGAAAAAAGGGGGGGGGGTTGTTCTTCTGTGTCACAGATGACATCTCACCGCCTTTAGGAATAATACGTTTTGGCAGTAGCATGTAGAATAAATGCCACTAAAGAGATAAGGGGGAAATGATGAAGGGAATGGAGGTGTGAGGAATGATTTGACAGAAAATGTTTCAAAGACACAAGGTTTGACCACTGGGAAAATCTGTGCTAAGCTATGCATGTGGAAAAAGCCATTGTTCCAATTTGAAAACCAGAACAGCGTGTGTCAGTTGAACCACTAAGGAGACAGCATTCTACAGAGTGCCATTATGGAAAAAAATGGTGTGTCTGGTTGCCCCCTGTGTCACACCAGTGTGTGGGGAGTGTTGAATTATCAGTACTGTAAAGAAACAGTGTTGGTGGGCAAGCTGTTTTCCAATGAATGTTGTCAATCTTCATTGATCATTTTATTCATTTCATAACAGATTTCTTGAAGAACTGATTTTAGGAATTTAGAAATATAATTTGAATACCACTGACCTAAGAGAAGTACTGTACAGCTTTGAGGGACTTCTTACAGAATACAGATTTCTGCTCACTAGCAGTCACAGACTAACCCTGGGTCCCTTCCATACATGCAGAATAATGCACTTTCAATCCACTTTCAATCCACTTTGAAGCTGGATTTTACTGTACGGAATAGCAAAATCCACTTTCAAATAATTGTGAAAGTGGATTGAATGTGCATTATTCTGCATGTGCAGAAGGGGCTCTGTTTGTAATTTGTGACTATGAGACTGTAGGGAAAACTGGAATCAGCTGAAGTTCATAACTGGGTTTGGTGCTGTTACATGGGAAGGTTTAAGCATTTACTCTTTTTTTTTCTTACTAAGCTTCTCTGAGATTCAGCTGATGCACAAGAATTCCTAAATGCAGATTATGCTTTTCCACAATATTCTAATTCTGGTAAATGTGGGATTAAAAGAAAATGTACAGTTACACCAGAGAGGCATGTTTTGCATTCATTATAATGAACGATTTACATGTGATGGAGTGGGAGCTATGAATGCTGCCAAAAATTTGAAGCTACAGGCTGAGAAGGTTGAGAATGTGTAATTAGAGGTATATTGTGA
The DNA here is from genome assembly GCF_021028975.2 of Sphaerodactylus townsendi. Lineage (NCBI taxonomy): Eukaryota > Metazoa > Chordata > Lepidosauria > Squamata > Sphaerodactylidae > Sphaerodactylus > Sphaerodactylus townsendi. The sequence continues at coordinate 110,951,332 of NC_059425.1, forward strand.
CATTTAAAAAAAGCTTCACACTACAAATTCTTACTGAATAGATCATTGAGAAAGATGCAGATGCACTGGCCAGATGCGTAGCGACAATGGGGGCATCTGGGGCATCTTGTCACATGGTGGGGGAGTTTCGGGGGCGGGCCATGTCAGGGGCATTTCAGGGCGGGAGGGGGCAGGGCAAGAAGGGGCGCATGAGCAGCTCATGCCCCGGGCACAGTTCCCCCATCCCTTCGTCACTGGCACTGGCCTTTTTTGTTTAATGTTTTGGAAAATATGGATGTGGAGATAATTTTATAAAATGGGTGAAACTGATTTATACAGCAAAATCAACACAAATAATTGTTAATGCAGATCTAAATTAACCACATAAGATACATAAAGGAACAAGACAAGGTTGCCCGCTATTCCCTTTCTTCTTTATCCTTGTACTTGAAGTATTGAGCAGTGATATAAGACATGATAAGAGGATTGGGGGTTTAAAAGTTGGTGTTGGAAAACCCCATAAAGGGAGATGAATTTTAATGTAAAACTGGAAGAATGTGGTGCATGACCAGGTTTCAAAATTAATAAATAGAAAACAAAGGTTTTAACAAAAATATGGAATTACAAGATAAGTAAAATGGGATATAATGTGGAAAAATGAAATATGTGAGTATTATGCTGACAAATATGAATTGTGTGTTATTTCAAAATAACTATAAAATCATGGAATGACATTAAAAATATTTGTTAAGGTGAAATGAGTTGTCATTCTTTGGGAAAATTTCTGTGATTGAGATGAATGTATTATCAAGAATGCTTTTTTGTTTCAAACAAAACCAGTATTAACTAATGACACTCCATTTAAACAATGGCAGAGGGATATTTAAGTTTGTTTGTCAAGGGAAAAAAAACTTGGATTAAATATAAAACATTACATGATGCAAAGGAAAGAGGAAGTCCAGGGTTACCTGATTTGAAATTCTATTTTGCTGTATGTTGTTTGGTTTGGCTGAAAGAATGGGTTACGTTTAGAAATTATTAACATATCATGATATACTAGACTTTTCTCAAGGGAAACAAAATGAAATCAAGAGAAGATAGTAAAAGTTCCTACCTGTCATTGGTCTTTCTATGTACAAATATTAGAAAGATTTAAAACAATTAAATGATCTTATCGGCCTTTTCTGCACAAGACGATGATTTCATTTCCAGCCCACTAATGAAACATTTCCTCTATGGAGTTCCACACATCTCCCCGCCCCTCCCCCCCCCAACATGGTTCCAAAAACATTTCCCAGCACCTTTTATTTTGTTGTTTCTGAAAACACTTTTACCACGTTGTTTTGGGCTGTAATGTTTCCAAGCCAGCTTCCCGTACAATGTGAACATTCTGAATGGTGAGCCATTATCCACGTCCCCTGTATGGTTGCCCAACTTCCCCTTTGGTGCTTACTCCACCATTTTTTTGATCCCTCATCTCAGTCCTTTCCCTCCTCCTCTCAATTTTTGCTATCTCATGAGTTTTCTTTTTCTTTTCTTTTTTTTGCCATTTTTCAGATTATCTAATTAGTGAAGCTACAAAGCATTGCTACAGCAAATGCATGGGACAAGTAAAAAAAAAAAACTCCAGCCAGGAAACAACTTTCTGAGGGGGACAGGGCGAACAAACTTTGAGATTCATGGTAGGTTCAAAAACACCTTTGAAATGGATTAAGTGTGGTTTGTGGGAAAGACCATTGTTTTGAAGATTCTTAAGCTGAATTTGAAGTGGAATTATGTACAAATTACAGCCCCGTTACTGCCAGAATGTATAAGCTCTTGTTTGAGATTTGAAATAGAAGATCATATGAAATGACAAAATGGGACAATAACTTTGGACACAATATACAAACGGAACAATAGGAGAATGTGTGATTAAAGGATCTTACATTTACATTGTTCCAGTCTTAAATAGAATTTTTTTTTAAAAAAATGTATCATTGGTACTCGTTAATATAGAAATTAGCAAAGAATGTATAAAAATATTTAGAATGTATGTTGGAAGTGTGAAGATCATAAACACATTTCAGATTTTGCAACAATCTTAGGCTGTTGGGGGATGGGGGTGGCCAGTGTGCCCTCAAGCAATTGAAGCCCAGGGAAAAGGCCTTGGCTTGCTCCACCCATGTTACCCCCTTGATGATAGCAGCAGCAAAAATATTATACATGCAAAAATGTAACTCTTCATCAATACCTACAATAGAAGAATAGATATTGGAAGAAGATATTGGAATTGGCTGAGATGGATAAGCTTAATTCTTTGATTTAGAAACTAACTTATATAAATTAATTGATAAACTGGAATTTCCTGATAGACTTTTTGTATAAAATAGATAAAAATAAAGTAATTTGTGAATTTGAAGAACCAGAAAATAAACATTATAAATGAAAGTGTGATCCCTATTAGTAATACTAATTAACAATTAATTCTATATTTATAACTAGAGAGCAATTGGTAATTTTTAAATTGTGTTTATATTTGGTGTAGAGAAAGTTTGGAGCCCTCCCTTAACTTTCCCCTCTATAGTGTTGTTTTTGTTATTGTTTGAAAGTCGTAACAAAAAAAGAGAATGATACAGATATACCATGGTTATCAAAATTTATTCTTAATTTTTTTTACTAAGAACCTGTATTGAATAATAAAATTAAAACAAAGTTTGAATGCCTGTTACTTCCATACAAATTATCAAATCACCACTTACATACAATGACACTTATAATTAACATGGACTTTCAACATTTGTCCAAACACAAAACTTCCATTGATTAACTTAAGACTTGCTGGAAAACTTTAGATAGAAATTAGGTTTTCTTTGCTGATCTTTTGGATTTTTCAAGCTTATTAGGAGTTATCTCTAAATTACCAAGCAAAGGAGCAACAAATACTACAATACTATTTAACTTAACTGTTAAGGTTAATCAAACAATATTTTCCATCTAATTTGTTTACATGCCGCCTACACCACAAACCTGAGACGGGTAATAAGGGATATCTTGCCTTAAAGTTAAATATTAAAGGTTCCCAAGCTTCTGCCTCCAATTTCCAATTTTGATTTCTTATCAAAGAAGATTATTCATTTCTGCAAAATCAGTTCATTTAAATATCCAGTCTTCTGATGATATTCTTAATTTTTAAATGTATTATTACTTTTCTTGTTACATGCTTTTAGTTCTTCAACAGTTAATATTCTTCCAACTAATAAAATAAGAGAAAGCACCATTAAATAGATAAATTAATTATTTTAACATTTTTTGCTTATAACACTATAAAAACCATCCTAACAATCCAATTCAGATTGGGCAGGTGGGTGAGGTTGACATCACTTCGGTGCTATCCCTGTGTTGTCCAAAGGGCTTTCTCATGATGCAAGAAGTCTGAAAACCAGAAACCAGAATAACACCCACCTACCCCACCCCCAAAAAAACCTGCAGGCAACCCCCCCCCCATAGGGGAAGATGTAGATGTGCCATGAAAACTGTGGCTATCTTCAAGGTCAATTCCATTAGTATGTGAGGACTGGGTGGGTAGTGGCAGCTGACTAAGGTTGGCTCCCACCTCTGAAATGCCCCTAGCTAAGCCAGCACAACTTTCTGCACCAGTGGGCCTAGGACAGGACAGTGACTTCCGGGTCAGGCATCACAGAACCATGCGGTGCCTGCCCAGGTTAGTTACCCCTCCACCCAAGCATGTAGGTAAGGGGGGGGGGTTCTCGGGTTTGAACCCCCCATTCATGTCTGAAGCTCCGCCTACCCGTTTGTGGGTTTTTAAAACAATTTTAGTGTTTTTTGGTTTTTGGCCTGCAGGGGGCACATTGTTTGGGCTAGCAGCACCAAACTTTCAGGGATTGTTTGCTGGACATTCCTGATGATACTACCCAGGTTTGGTGAGGTTTGGTTCAGGGGGTCCAAAGTTATGGACTCCCAAAGGGGGTGCCCCCATCTTCCATTGTTTCCAATGGGAGCTAATAGAAGATGGGGGCTACACCTTTGAGGGTCCATAACTTTGGACACCCTGAACTAAATTTCACCAAACCTGAAAGGTAACATCAGGAGAGTCTCCTACTGATACCATCCAGGTTTTGTGAAGTTTGGTCCAGGGGGTCCAAAGCTATAGACTTCCAAAGGGGGTTCCCCATCCCCCATTGTTTCCAATGGGAGGTAATAGGAGATGGGGCTACACCTTTGAGGGTCCATAACTTTGGACCCCCTGAACCAAACTTCACCAAAACTGGGTGGTATCATTAGGTGCTGGTAGCTTAACAATTGCACCCCTGACAGCAGGCAACCCCCAAATTTCCCCTGATTCTCCTTTTAAATCCAACCCCTTCGGTATGGATTTAAAGGGAGAATCTGAGGTCCTCAGTTAAGAAGAAGAAGGAGGAGAAGAAGAAGAAGAAGGAGGAGGAGGAGGAGGAGAAGAAGAAGAAGAAGGAGGAGGAGGAGGAGGAGAAGAAGAAGAAGAAGAAGAAGAAGAAGAAGAAGAAGAAGAAGAAGAAGAAGAAGAAGAAGAAGAAGAAGAAGAAGAAGAAGAAGAAGAAGAAGAAGAGGAGGAGGAGGAGTTTGGATTTATATCCTCCCTTTCTCTCCTGTAGGAGACTCAAAGGAGCTTACAATCTCCTTGACCTTCCCCCCTCACAACAAACACCCTGTGAGGTGGTTGGGGCTGAGAGAGCTCCGAAAAGCTGTGACTAGCTCAAGGTCACCCAACTGGCGTGTGTGGGAGTGTACAGGCTAATCTGAATTCCCCAGATAAGCCTCCACAGCTCAAGCGGCAAAGCAGGGAATCTAACCCGGTTCCTCCAGATTAGAATGCTCTTAACCACACCTGCTCTTAACCACTACGCCACATTGAAAGTGATGCTGTTTCACGGTGGGGGATAATCCACCACAAAACAGCATCACTTTCAATGTTATTTAACTGGGGACCCCAGATTCTCCCTTTAAGGTGGATTTAAAAGGAGAATTTGGGCTCTCTAGTTTAAACACCATTGAATGTGATGCTGTTTGGGGGTGGATTCTAGCATCACAGCAGCTGCCCAGGGGGCAGGGTGGGGGGGACTCAGATTTTGCACCGGGCTCCATTTTTCCTCTACGCCTCTTCCCAGAGGGGAGGGCAGAAGGAACTGCCAGCCGCCGGCTGGGAGCCCAGCTGGTGGGGGGCAGGGGAGGGCAGGGCGGGGGAGTCTGCCGTCCCTGGCCTTGGAGAGCTGCTTTTATAAAGCGCTAGGCTGGGGGTGGGGCTTGGGGAGGCGTGACCTCGCCCTAGGGGCGGGTGGGGGTGTGGCCCCACCCCGAACCCCCCCCATAAAAAATCTATACCTACGTCCCTGCCTCCACCATTACATATGCCCTTTGCACCAGCTTCAGCGGTGGGTCTGGCCTCACCTCTTGGATTGGGTTGCCAAAGTGTTAATATTATTTCACAGTTGTATTTAATGCTTGTATTTGAAGCAGCAGAACAACATGGATACTTATTGTCATTGTGAAGTCAATGAAAGGGAATGGATAGCATTGTCAGATAGCATTATCAGACTCCATTGTACTCCCCAAGTTGGGTGAATATGTCTAAATGCATTCATCTCCTATTGCTATAGTACATTATCTTTCCTTCACAAGTAGAGTTTGTGTTAGAAATCATATGTTAAAAATCTACTTGTCTACTCAAACTACGATTTGGACGAATACTTTTCTACTTGCTGAGAACTGAATTGATATATTGCTGGCATGTGATGGTATTAATCATATTAGAGGATGAGCAAGAGTATGAACTTGAGATAGTATGGCTGATGTTACTGGGCCCAGTGGTGGTGTTTCAAGTATGTATATGACTGCAAAGACCTTGCCCTCCACCTTCCACCCTTTACACAGGACAAACAGGCTAGTCCCTGTGAAATAGATTAAGTGAGCATAAGCATGACATCAGAAACCACAACATTAAAAAACCAATGGGGCAATATTTTAACTGTCCAGAATATTCATGTGTTGACTTAAGAGTAGCAGTTCTCTGACAGAGGGATTTCAAAAGAGTTGAGAAAGGAGGACAGCTGACTTACAACTAATAATGAAACTCATGACCCTGCATTCTCCTGGACTGAATAGAGACATGGGAGTCCTCTCTCATTACCAGGGCTGATTTCTCCACACCTATTAATCCTCTGTATATTATACCTAATTCAATCACACCTGTGATTGTCATTTACCTGGTATCGACACAGCCATGATATTGCTATTGGTTGTCTGAAATTCACTCTTCTCTACTTAGCTGTATCTGAAAAAGTGAGTTGTGACTCATGAAAGCTCATATCCTGGCAGAAATGTTATGAGTCTTTAAGGCACTAACGGATTCTTGTTTGTTCTACTGCTTCAAACAGACTAACACAGCTACCCGTCATGATCTATTACCTTCTAGTGTCCACATACCTGAGTAACAACCTATTCAGGTTTCTCTTCCCCATTGTGAAACCAGTCCAACATGCTTTCAAAATGAAATCTTCCTTTCTATGTTGGAATTGCCCCTCATTGCTTGTTTGGTATTTATTACCCACCTTCCATCCTATCATCATCAGTATAATCTACTAAATTCTTATTGGTCTGTAATTCAATGTGTGGACATATCCTTTCTACATAAGAGAGTATTTGCTGCAAACAGCCCATCAGATTGGGGATTCTTGATTCCTGCTTTCGTTTTATCTCCCTACTCCACTTTAAAGAAAGCATTACTCTTTTTGATGTTGACACAGACATCTCGCTGTCAAAGATCTTTTCTGAAGTCTCCTTGGCTCTTTGTGTTTTGTGTTGCAGTAGCTTCTTTTGCTTTGTTTTGAGACAGTTCCTTCAGCTGGCTTGGATGATACACACCTGGTGGACAGCAAAACTAGGAAAACACTGTGTTTCCTGATATTTCTTCTAAGATGTATGTGAACAATATGTGCTAGAATTCAGGGGTAGGGAACCTGCGGCTCTCCAGATGTTCAGGAACTACAATTCCCATCAACCCCTACCAGCATGCTGACCGAGGCTGATGGGAATTGTAGTTCCTGAACATCTGGAGAGCCGCAGGTTCCCTACCCCTGTGCTAGATGTTCAACTACACACATTGCACCAGTGAACAGGAAGGTTTGTGGCATTTAATACAGTGTATGTGTGCCAGGTGGACAGGGAAGTAAGGAGCTCTCTCCCTCCTTTTTTGGACTGTGTGTGTTATCTAAACTAGCCTGTTTATCAAATATATTTACATCTGTTGTCTCAATTGCTTCACTCATAATTGGGTCAATACTTTAATGGTACCATCCAAATTGCAGTCCAGTCTTCTAAGACCACTGGGCATAGAATAGTATAATTCTGCCTAGGATGGCACCATACGTTTTCTGTAGATCTCTTCTGTACCTTCTGAAATTAGTCTGAGATAAATATAATCCTGTGTTTTTGCAGGCCTTTACATTCTATTTTGATAGATACTTTTGGTCATGCCTGTAATCGAATTAATATTTAACAAATATTTGTAGTCTTTTCACCATGTGTTTCTCAACTAGTATTTAAAACCTGTGATGTCTTATATGTTTCAAAGATAGTATTTGCTTGTGCCCTGCATTATTTTTAAAATGCACTGTCATGATCAACTATGAGGAAGTCCACATCTTAATGTATATATTCTAAACATTTATTAGTCACCTTTCTTCCTTACAGAGCTCAAGGGAACTTACAGCAGAGATAAAACACATGAAATAAAATACATTAAAAACCATAAAACCCAAAATTTAAAATCACAGCTCAGGATTATAAATAAACTCAAACAAATGCACTCATAAATAAAACTATCTTCAATTGCCTCCTAAAGATCAAAACTAAGGGGATTAAGCGTACCTCCCAGGAGAAGTCTTTCCATAATAATGGATCTGCCAATGAAAAGGCCGTCATGTACTCACCAAATGAGCTGCTTTGAATAACAGGAAAATCAAGAGGGCTTATCCCTGTGATCTTAATTCCAGGCAAGAACATATAGAAGGGGACAGTCCTTCAGATACCTTGTTCTAAGTCACATAGTGCTTTAAATTACTTTCTAGAGTTGAATAATTCAGTGTTCCAGTTGACAAATTGGGTGGATGTTCATCTCTTTCTGTGAGATTAAATGGTGCTTTTTGAGACTTTATTTCTCTGTTTTCACACTTATGAAAATGAGCCTCTGTACCACATTTTCGGAAGTTTTTTCTATGTGCTAATGAGAAATTCATATTATAGTTAATTAATTAATTAATTTAAAGTATGTTTATGGCTCCTTCCACCAAATCAGGATCCACAAGGCAATGACCATAAAAACATTAAAACATCTAAACAATTAAAATGATAATTTAAATTATAAAAATTCAATTAAGAACGCACAACCACATAGCACTAGAAAAAGGCCAAAACCCTGTCAAACATGGTGACTTCAATGGTCATGCAGAACTCCAGGACACTTTCTGCCACAGTGGCCATGCTGACACCGAACTTCTGGGACACCTCCCGATAACTATTGGTGCTTGCCAGGTACCACAGGGCCATGGCCACCCTCTTTTCGACCAGGATGGCAGGCCACATGTTGGTGTCTTGTCGTTCTAGGTGCGCGTGCAGGGTGTGTGCAAAGTATATGACCGTGGCCTTCGTCATCCTGAAACTGGCCATCCACTCCTCGTTGCCCCAGACTGTCATCACAAGGTCCTCCCACTAGATCTTGCTCTGGGCAGCCATCCAGTAGCGGGGTGTGCAGGGGGCACATGTGAAGGTGAACCAACATTGTATTGCATGCCTGCATGGACTCTGGACCACGGACTGGGAGTTGCTGCTGATTGCCAGCTCAGCTGGTGGCAGCCATGGTTGCCCCTCCAGCTGCCCCAACAGCTGCTCCAACAGCCACCCACTGTCAGTCACAGCCACGTACCTACAACCACTGTCTAGTCGACCACCTCTG